>NC_086449.1:689916251-690259376 GCF_028390025.1 Pseudophryne corroboree
AATATGGTGAGCTCTGACCGGCGCGCGGTCGAGGATGTTAGCAGCACTGCCTCGGGTACTTACTTTAGAGCAGGGAGACGCACTGTGCCTGCCTGCCAGTGGCCGCCGAGAGCTAGCAGTTGAAAAAGAGAATAAGAAATAGGGGACAGTTTATTTAGGATGAGAGTGTAATAGAAAGAAAGACAGAGTACAGTTAGCTCAGCACTTACCTATTAAGTAGTGATGAGCGGGTTCGGTTTCTCGGAAACCGAACCCCCCCGAACTTCACGCTTTTTACACGGGTCCGAGGCAGACTCGGATCTTCCCGCCTTGCTCGGCTAACCCGAGCGCGCCCGAACGTCATCATCCCGCTGTCGGATTCTCGAGAGGCTCGTATTCTATCTCGAGACTCGGATTCTATATAAGGAGCCGCGCATCGCCGCCATTTTCACACGTGCATTGAGATTGATAGGGAGAGGACGTGGCTGGCGTCCTCTCCGTTTAGAACAGAAATAGATAGTGAGAGTGAGACACTTGATTTACTGGAGCTTAGGAGTACTCAGAGAGTGCAGAGTTTACTAGTGACTGACCAGTGACCACCAGTGCAGTTTTATTATTATTTAATATAATCCGTTCTCTGCCTGAAAAAAAACGATACACAGTGACACAGTATACCATATCTGTGCTCAGCCTCAGTGTGCTGCATCATCTATGTATATCTGACTGTGCTGAGTGCTCACTGCTCACACAGCTTAATTGTGGGGGAGACTGGGGAGCAGTTATAGCAGGAGTACATATATTTAACAGTGCACACTTTTGCTGCCAGTGTGACTGACCAGTGACCAGTGACCACCAGTATATTGTGATTGTCTGCCTGAAAAAGTTAAACACTCGTCGTGTGGTGTTTTTATTCTATAAACGCATTCTGCTGACAGTGTCCAGCAGGTCCGTCATTATATAATATATACCTGTCCTGCAGTAGTGATATATATATATTTTTTATATCATTATCATCCAGTCTATACTAGCAGCAGATGCAGTACGGTAGTCCACGGCTGTAGCTACCTCTGTGTCGGCAGTCGCTCGTCCATAATTGTATACCTACCTGTGGTGGTTTTTTTTTTTCTATCTTCTTCATACTAGTAGATAACTTTAGGAGTCTGCAGTGCTGACAGTGTCCAGCAGGTCCGTCATTATATAATATATACCTGTCCGGTTGCAGTAGTGATATATATATATTTTTTATATCATTATCATCCAGTCTATATTAGCAGCAGACGCAGTACGGTAGTCCACGGCTGTAGCTACCTCTGTGTCGGCAGTCGCTCGTCCATCCATAATTGTATACCACCTACCTGTGGTGTTTTTTTTTTCTATCTTCTTGATACTAGTAGCTTACTTTAGGAGTCTGCAGTGCTGACAGTGTCCAGCAGGTCCGTCATTATATAATATATACCTGTCCGGCTGCAGTAGTGATATATATATATTTTTTATATCATTATCATCCAGTCTATATTAGCAGCAGACGCAGTACGGTAGTCCACGGCTGTAGCTACCTCTGTGTCGGCAGTCGCTCGTCCATCCATAATTGTATACCACCAACCTGTGGTGTTTTTTTTTTTTTCTATCTTCTTGATACTAGTAGCTTACTTTAGGAGTCTGCAGTGCTGACAGTGTCCAGCAGGTCCGTCATTATATAATATATACCTGTCCGGCTGCAGTAGTGATATATATATATTTTTTATATCATTATCATCCAGTCTATATTAGCAGCAGACGCAGTACGGTAGTCCACGGCTGTAGCTACCTCTGTGTCGGCAGTTGCTCGTCCATCCATAATTGTATACCACCTACCTGTGGTGTTTTTTTTTTTTTCTATCTTCTTGATACTAGTAGCTTACTTTAGGAGTCTGCAGTGCTGACAGTGTCCAGCAGGTCCGTCATTATATAATATATACCTGTCCGGCTGCAGTAGTGATATATATATATATTTTTTATATCATTATCATCCAGTCTATATTAGCAGCAGACGCAGTACGGTAGTCCACGGCTGTAGCTACCTCTGTGTCGGCAGTCGCTCGTCCATCCATAATTGTATACCACCTACCTGTTGTGTTTTTTTTTTTTTCTATCTTCTTGATACTAGTAGCTTACTTTAGGAGTCTGCTGTGCTGACAGTGTCCAGCAGGTCCGTCATTATATAATATATACCTGTCCGGCTGCAGTAGTGATATATATATATTTTTTATATCATTATCATCCAGTCTATATTAGCAGCAGACGCAGTACGGTAGTCCACGGCTGTAGCTACCTCTGTGTCGGCAGTCGCTCGTCCATCCATAATTGTATACCACCTACCTGTGGTGTTTTTTTTTTCTATCTTCTTGATACTAGTAGCTTACTTTAGGAGTCTGCAGTGCTGACAGTGTCCAGCAGGTCCGTCATTATATAATATATACCTGTCCGGCTGCAGTAGTGATATATATATATTTTTTATATCATTATCATCCAGTCTATATTAGCAGCAGACGCAGTACGGTAGTCCACGGCTGTAGCTACCTCTGTGTCGGCAGTCGCTCGTCCATCCATAAGTATACTAGTATCCATCCATCTCCATTGTTTACCTGAGGTGCCTTTTAGTTGTGCCTATTAAAATATGGAGAACAAAAATGTTGAGGTTCCAAAAATAGGGAAAGATCAAGATCGACTTCCACCTCGTGCTGAAGCTGCTGCCACTAGTCATGGCCGAGACTATGAAATGCCATCAAAGTCGTCTGCCAAGGCCGATGCCCAATGTCATAGCACAGAGCATGTAAAATCCAAAACACCAAATATCAGTAAAAAAAAGGACTCAAAAATCTAAAATAAAATTGTCGGAGGAGAAGCGTAAACTTGCCAATATGCCATTTACCACACGGAGTGGCAAGGAACGGCTGAGGCCCTGGCCTATGTTCATGGCTAGTGGTTCAGCTTCACATGAGGATGGAAGCACTCAGCCTCTCGCTAGAAAAATGAAAAGACTCAAGCTGGCAAAAGCACAGCAAAGAACTGTGCGTTTTTCAAAATCACAAATCCACAAGGAGAGTCCAATTGTGTCATTTGCGATGCCTGACCTTCCCAACACTGGACGTGAAGAGCATGCGCCTTTCACCATTTGCACGCCCCCTGCAAGTGCTGGAAGGAGCACCCGCAGTCCAGTTCCTGATAGTCAGATTGAAGATGTCAGTGTTGAAGTACACCAGGATGAGGAGGATATGGGTGTTGCTGGCGCTGGGGAGGAAATTGACCAGGAGGATTCTGATGGTGAGGTGGTTTGTTTAAGTCAGGCACCCGGGGAGACACCTGTTGTCCGTGGGAGAAATAGGGCCATTGACATGCCTGGTGAAAATACCAAAAAAATCAGCTCTTTGGTGTGGAAGTATTTCAACAGAAATGCGGACAACATTTGTCAAGCCGTGTGTTGCCTTTGTCAAGCTGTAATAAGTAGGGGTAAGGACGTTAACCACCTCGGAACATCCTTCCTTATACGTCACCTGCAGCGCATTCATCATAAGTCAGTGACAAGTTCAAAAACTTTGGGCGACAGCGGAAGCAGTCCACTGACCAGTAAATCCCTTCCTCTTGTAACCAAGCTCACGCAAACCACCCCACCAACTCCCTCAGTGTCAATTTCCTCCTTCCCCAGGAATGCCAATAGTCCTGCAGGCCATGTCACTGGCAATTCTGACGAGTCCTCTCCTGCCTGGGATTCCTCCGATGCATCCTTGCGTGTAACGCCTACTGCTGCTGGCGCTGCTGTTGTTGCTGCTGGGAGTCGATGGTCATCCCAGAGGGGAAGTCGTACTCGTAAGACCACTTTTACTACTTCCACCAAGCAATTGACTGTCCAACAGTCCTTTGCGAGGAAGATGAAATATCACAGCAGTCATCCTGCTGCAAAGCGGATAACTGAGGCCTTGGCATCCTGGGCGGTGAGAAACGTGGTTCCGGTATCCATCATTACTGCAGAGCCAACTAGAGACTTGTTGGAGGTACTGTGTCCCCGGTACCAAATACCATCTAGGTTCCATTTCTCTAGGCAGGCGATACCGAAAATGTACACAGACCTCAGAAAAAGACTCACCAGTGTCCTAAAAAATGCAGTTGTACCCAATGTCCACTTAACCACGGACATGTGGACAAGTGGAGCAGGGCAGGCTCAGGACTATATGACTGTGACAGCCCACTGGGTAGATGTATGGACTCCCGCCGCAAGAACAGCAGCGGCGGCACCAGTAGCAGCATCTCGCAAACGCCAACTCTTTCCTAGGCAGGCTACGCTTTGTATCACCGCTTTCCAGAATACGCACACAGCTAAAAACCTCTTACGGCAACTGAGGAAGATCATCGCAGAATGGCTTACCCCAATTGGACTCTCCTGTGGATTTGTGGCATCGGACAACGCCAGCAATATTATGTGTGCATTAAATATGGGCAAATTCCAGCACGTCCCATGTTTTGCACATACCTTGAATTTGGTGGTGCAGAATTTTTTAAAAAACGAGAGGGGCGTGCAAGAGATGCTGTCGGTGGCCAGAAGAATTGCGGGACACTTTCGGCGTACAGGCACCACGTACAGAAGACTGGAGCACCACCAAAAACGCCTGAACCTGCCCTGCCATCATCTGAAGCAAGAAGTGGTAACGAGGTCGAATTCAACCCTCTATATGCTTCAGAGGTTGGAGGAGCAGCAAAAGGCCATTCAAGCCTATACAACTGAGCACGATATAGGAGGTGGAATGCACCTGTCTCAAGCGCAGTGGAGAATGATTTCAAAGTTGTGCAAGGTTCTGCAACCTTTTGAACTTGCCACACGTGAAGTCAGTTCAGACACTGCCAGCCTGAGTCAGGTCATTCCCCTCATCAGGCTTTTGCAGAAGAAGCTGGAGGCATTGAAGGAGGAGCTAAAACAGAGCGATTCCGCTAGGCATGTGGGACTTGTGGATGGAGCCCTTCATTCGCTTAACCAGGATTCACGTGTGGTCAATCTGTTGAAATCAGAGCACTACATTTTGGCCACCGTGCTCGATCCTAGATTTAAAGCCTACGTTGGATCTCTCTTTCCAGCAGACACAAGTCTGCAGGGGTTCAAAGAACTGCTGGTGAGAAAATTGTCAAGTCAAGCGGAACGCGACCTGTCAACATCTCCTCCTTCACATTCTCCCGCAACTGGGGGTGCGAGGAAAAGGCTCAGAATTCCGAGCCCACCCGCTGGCCGTGATGCAGGGCAGTCTGGAGCGACTGCTGATGCTGACATCTGGTCCGGACTGAAGGACCTGACAACGATTACGGACATGTCGTCTACTGTCACTGCATATGATTCTCTCCCCATTGAAAGAATGGTGGAGGATTATATGAGTGACCACATCCAAGTAGGCACGTCAGACAGTCCGTACTTATACTGGCAGGAAAAATAGGCAATTTGGAGGCCCTTGCACAAACTGGCTTTATTCTACCTAAGTTGCCCTCCCACAAGTGTGTACTCCGAAAGAGTGTTTAGTGCCGCCGCTCACCTTGTCAGCAATCGGCGTACGAGGTTACATCCAGAAAATGTGGAGAAGATGATGTTCATTAAAATGAATTATAATCAATTCCTCCGTGGAGACATTGACCAGCAGCAATTGCCTCCACAAAGTACACAGGGAGCTGAGATGGTGGATTCCAGTGGGGACGAATTGATAATCTGTGAGGAGGGGGATGTACACGGTGATATATCGGAGGATGATGATGAGGTGGACATCTTGCCTCTGTAGAGCCAGTTTGTGCAAGGAGAGATTAATTGCTTCTTTTTTGGTGGGGGTCCAAACCAACCCGTCATTTCAGTCACAGTCGTGTGGCAGACCCTGTCACTGAAATGATGGGTTGGTTAAAGTGTGCATGTCCTGTTTATACAACATAAGGGTGGGTGGGAGGGCCCAAGGACAATTCCATCTTGCACCTCTTTTTTCTTTCATTTTTCTTTGCGTCATGTGCTGTTTGGGGAGTAGTTTTTGGAAGGGCCATCCTGCGTGACACTGCAGTGCCACTCCTAGATGGGCCAGGTGTTTGTGTCGGCCACTTGGGTCGCTTATCTTAGTCACACAGCTACCTAATTGCGCCTCTTTTTTTCTTTGCGTCATGTGCTGTTTGGGGGGTGTTTTTTGGAAGGGCCATCCTGCGTGACACTGCAGTGCCACTCCTAGATGGGCCAGGTGTTTGTGTCGGCCACTTGGGTCGCTTATCTTAGTCACACAGCTACCTCATTGCGCCTCTTTTTTTCTTTGCGTCATGTGCTGTTTGGGGGGTGTTTTTTGGAAGGGCCATCCTGCGTGACACTGCAGTGCCACTCCTAGATGGGCCAGGTGTTTGTGTCGGCCACTAGGGTCGCTTATCTTAGTCACACAGCTACCTCATTGCGCCTCTTTTTTTCTTTGCGTCATGTGCTGTTTGGGGGGTGTTTTTTGGAAGGGCCATCCTGCGTGACACTGCAGTGCCACTCCTAGATGGGCCAGGTGTTTGTGTCGGCCACTAGGGTCGCTTATCTTAGTCACACAGCTACCTCATTGCGCCTCTTTTTTTTCTTCTTTGCGTCATGTGCTGTTTGGGGAGTAGTTTTTTGAAGGGCCATCCTGCGTGACACTGCAGTGCCACTCCTAGATGGGCCAGGTGTTTGTGTCGGCCACTTGGGTCGCTGAGCTTAGTCATCCAGCGACCTCGGTGCAAATTTTAGGACTAAAAATAATATTGTGAGGTGTGAGGTGTTCAGAATAGACTGAAAATGAGTGGAAATTATGGTTATTGAGGTTAATAATACTTTGGGATCAAAATGACCCCCAAATTCTATGATTTAAGCTGTTTTTTAGGGTTTTTTGAAAAAAAACACCCGAATCCAAAACACACCCGAATCCGACAAAAAAAATTCGGTGAGGTTTTGCCAAAACGCGTTCGAACCCAAAACACGGCCGCGGAACCGAACCCAAAACCAAAACACAAAACCCGAAAAATTTCCGGTGCTCATCACTACTATTAAGATGAGAAAAAAAACAGGATCGGTCTTCCCTGCATCGGTAGAACACTCGTCCCGGTCACTTCTCCAGAAAAGCTCTGATATGGAAATCAGAATCGCTAGAAGCCAATCACAAGATGCTAACAGAGCGTATAAAGCCAGTTAGCAGTCTCAAGCAAATGGCGACTAAGCAAGGGCGGGTCAGAGCTTATATTCTGTGTAAAAGAATGGGAACATTGCTCCTCCTTCACTATAGAATTCATGTAGTTTTATTGGATAATTTAGTGGCACCACTATACATCAGGCCATACTGAACTGTTGATTTGTCTTATGTAGGAGTATATTTTATTGATTGGATTTTGGCACGAACGGACACATAGGGGTTTATTTACTAAGATTCGTAATTTTCAGAATCATGTTCAAGTTCAATCACGACTGACATCGACAGTGTAAAACTGCAACTTTTTGAATTGATTACGATGGATTTACTAAGCTGTCGTATTCGGGTTTTTCTTTTCTTCCGATGTCGATGTCATTCGTGGTTTTTTACCTATTTTTACGGCAGTGATTAGCAAAACACTGCCGACTTTTTTTACAATCAATCTCGGCCGGATCTGTGTGATCCGTGCTGGGGTTCTTATTTTTTTTTTTTTTAATTAAACAATGTAAAATCCCCAAAAAAAATGCGTGGGGTCCCCCCTCCTAAGCATAACCAGCCTCGGGCTCTTTGAGCCGATCCTGGTTGCAAAAATATGGTGAAAAAAATGACAGGGGTTCCCCCATATTTAAGCAACCAGCATCGGGCTCTGCGCCTGGTCCTGGTCCCAAAAATACGGGGGACAAAAAGAGTAGGGGTCCCCCGTATTTTTAAAACCAGCACCGGGCTCCACTAGCTGGACAGATAATGCCACAGCCGGGGGTCACTTTAATATAGTGCCCTGCGGCCGTGGCATCAAAAATCCAACTAGTCACCCCTGGCCGGGGTACCCTGGGGGAGTGGGGACCCCTTCAATCAAGGGGTCCCCCCCCAGCCACCCAAGGGCCAGGGGTGAAGCCCGAGGCTGTCCCCCCCCATCCAATGGGCTGCGGATGGGGAGGCTGATAGCCTTTGTTGTAAAAGAAAAGATATTGTTTTTAGTAGCAGTACTACAAGGCCCAGCAAGCCTCCCCCGCATGCTGGTACTTGGAGAACCACAAGTACCAGCATGCGACGGAAAAACGGGCCCGCTGGTACCTGTAGTACTACTACTAAAAAAATACCCAAAAAAAGACAAGACACACACACCGTGAAAGTATAATTTTATTACATACATACACACATACATACATACTTACCTTAAGTTCCCACGCAGGTCGGTCCTCTTCTCCAGTAGAATCCAAGGGGTACCTGTTGAAGAAATTATACTCACGAGATCCAGGGGTCCAGGCTCCTCGGGAAATCCAGGGGTAATCCACGTACTTGACAAAAAAAACAAAACGGTGTCCCGACTACGAACTGAAAGGGGACCCATGTTTGCACATGGGTCACCTTTCCACGAATGCCAGAAAGCCACTCTGACTTCTGTCTAAGTGGGTTTCTTCAGCCAATCAGGGAGTGCCACGTTGTAGCACTCTCCTGATCAGCTGTGTGGTCCTGTCCTCACTGACAGGCAGCACACGGCAGTGTTACAATGTAGCGCCTATGCGCTACATTGTAACCAATGATGGGAACTTTCTGCCCTGCGGTTGACCTAAAGTGACGTCACCGCTGAGCAGAAAGTTCCCAGCATTGGTTACAATGTAGCGCATAGGCGCTACATTGTAACACTGCCGTGTGCTGCCTGTCAGTGAGGACAGGACCACACAGCTGATCAGGAGAGTGCTACAACGTGGCACTCCCTGATTGGCTGAAGAAACCCACTTAGACAGAAGTCAGAGTGGCTTTCTGGCATTCGTGGAAAGGTGACCCATGTGCAAACATGGGTCCCCTTTCAGTTCGTGGTCAGGACACCGTTTTGTTTTTTTTGTCAAGTACGTGGATTACCCCTGGATTTCCCGAGGAGCCTGGACCCCTGGATCTCGTGAGTATAATTTCTTCAACAGGTACCCCTTGGATTCTACTGGAGAAGAGGACCGACCTGCGTGGGAACTTAAGGTAAGTATGTATGTATGTGTGTATGTATGTAATAAAATTATACTTTCACGGTGTGTGTGTCTTGTCTTTTTTTGGGTATTTTTTTAGTAGTAGTACTACAGGTACCAGCGGGCCCGTTTTTCCGTCGCATGCTGGTACTTGTGGTTCTCCAAGTACCAGCATGCGGGGGAGGCTTGCTGGGCCTTGTAGTACTGCTACTAAAAACAATATCTTTTCTTTTACAACAAAGGCTATCAGCCTCCCCATCCGCAGCCCATTGGATGGGGGGGGACAGCCTCGGGCTTCACCCCTGGCCCTTGGGTGGCTGGGGGGGGGACCCCTTGATTGAAGGGGTCCCCACTCCCCCAGGGTACCCCGGCCAGGGGTGACTAGTTGGATTTTTGATGCCACGACCGCAGGGCACTATATAAAAGTGACCCCCGGCTGTGGCATTATCTGTCCAGCTAGTGGAGCCCGGTGCTGGTTTTAAAAATACGGGGGACCCCTACTCTTTTTGTCCCCCGTATTTTTGGGACCAGGACCAGGCGCAGAGCCCGATGCTGGTTGCTTAAATATGGGGGAACCCCTGTCATTTTTTCCCCCATATTTCTGCAACCAGGATCGGCTCAAAGAGCCCGAGGCTGGTTATGCTTAGGAGGGGGGACCCCACGCAATTTTTTTTGAAAAAATAAGCACTTTCCCACCCCTTCCCACTGATATACATGCACGGATCTCATGGATCCGTGCATGCCTATCCAATCACGAATAAAAAAAGCAGGTCTGTTTTTTTTTAGTACTTTTTTACGAGTTGTAATTTTTCACGGCAGTGTTTGTTCTTTTTTTGCTTTGCACTTCTTAGTAAATGACCGAGATTCATACTTAAACAGCCGCGTTTTGACCGATGGTGTATTCATTCGTAATTTTTTACCTGAACTAGCAAAAAATTACGAATGCCCTCATCACTGCCGTGATTAGTGCTTAGTAAATTACCGAGATGACACTTTGATGAAAAAACGGCATCTCGGTCAAAATCGGGAGCTTAGTAAATATACCCCATAGTGTTTTGATTGGTGTCATCAGTGGTAGCATCATTAAAGTACAGTTTTTAAATAAAAACAGAAACCGGAATGGATCTCGGAAAGTTGGCCCGGAACGGCTACCTTCAGCAAACTCTGCCATTATGGAGCTTGCAGTGCTTATCCACATCCATCACCGTCTGGAGGGTGATCTGTATAGGGGGTTGTTTGTGACAGCTGTCACAAATGAGGCCAGGAGGAAGAGATTACAGCTTTCCTGTAAGATCTGGCCTGTTCCGGTTATCACACCATTCCTGGACCATACAGGCAGGCTGTAATCTCTCCATCAAGGCCTCGATTGGGACAGCTGTCAGCAAGACCTCCCTAGGAAGAAACACCCCACCCATGGACATGGATATGCACTACTAGCTCCAGATTGGCTGAGTTTGTTGCTGGGTGTTGGTACTGTCCTGCGTTCCGGGGTCCAGACAGTTCAGTTTTTTAAACATGACCCCTGTCCCAGCAGCAAAATGTCATTCTAAGAGCGGAGAGCATTGACAGGGTGGCTATTGGGGGGGGGGGGGGGGGGGGGGAGAAAGATGGCGACGGCGTCTAAGTTTAGAATGGGCTAGAGGTGGTTGGGGTGGGTGGGCAGCATTGCAGGTGTGCAGCAGGGGTGATGGGGGGTGCCCAAGGGTGGTGACAGACATGGGTAGGGGCATGAAGGGGGTTACATTGCTAATAGTATGGGGAGCAGTGACAGGGCGTTGTGGTACTTGTAGTGCCATGGTAATAGAGGTCTGACAGCACTGTGGTATATGTGTATTCGCCTAAATGTAGCCAGCAGCGGAGTGACTAGGGGGGACAGTGACGACGTCTAAGTTTAGAAGGGTCTAGAGGTGGCTGGGGGGGGTGGGCAGCATTGAAGGTGTGCAGCAGGGGTGATGGGGATCTCCGGGGGTGCTGACAGACATGGGTGGGTGCATGAAGGGTGTTGCAGTGTGGTACTTGTAGTGGCAATATTACCAGCAGGTCGGCTGGACCTTGGGGAAGATATTAGATATCTACACTGTCGACCTAACAGATGTTCAAACTATTTGCGGTCGATCTATTAACGGTTGACCTATTTACTGTCGACCTAACAGCAGTCGATCTAACGCTGTTGTCCGACAAACTTCTGTCGATCTTAATCAATGTCTATGTAAATTACGTCGACTAGTATGTTATGTCTAACTAATATATTCGACTAAATAACTGCCGATCACTTGTTACGGTCGAACAAATATTTGTCAGTCTAAGGCAGGCATTCCCAACCGCGGTCCTCAAGGCACACCAACAGTGCAGGTTTTAGTGATATCCAGGCTTCAGCACACATCATTAAATCAAAATAACTGAGGTACTAATTAAGTCACCTGTGTTCAAGCCTGGATATCACTAAAACCAGGACTGTTAGTGTGCCTTGAGGACCGTGGTTGGGAAACACTGGTCTAAGGTTACTATCGATGTACATACAGTCGATCAAGTGTAATTGTCTAACTAACGTGGTCGAACACAATATTGTCGATCGAACGGACACCGATAAAACGAACCACATCCAAACAAAAGAACCCACTCAAATCTAACTCTTTCTGCAAATGTTATATCTGCCACACCTGCAGTGCACATGGGGGGTAATTCTGAGTTGATCGCAGCAGGAACTTTGTTAGCAGTTGGGCAAAACCATGTGCACTGCAGGAGAGGCAGATATAACATGTGCAGAGAGAGTTAGATTTGGGTGGGTTATTTTGTTTCTGTGCAGGGTAAATACTGGCTGCTTTATTTTTACACTGCAATTTAGATTGCAGATTGAACACACCCCACCCAAATCTAACTCTCTCTGCACATGTTATATCTGCCTCCCCTGCAGTGCACATGGTTTTGCCCAACTGCTAACAAAGTTCCTGCTGCGATCAGCTCAGAATTACCCCCATGGTTTTGCCCAACTGCTAACAAATTTGCTGCTGCGATCAACTCTGAATCACATGTGCACTGCAGAGGGGGGGGGGGGCATGTAAAACATGTGCAAAAGAAAGAGTTAGTTTTGGGAGGGTTATTTAGATTCTGTGCAGGGTAAATACTGGCTGCTTTCTTTTTACACTGCAATTTAGATTTCATTTGGAACACGCCTCACCCAAATCTCTCTCTCTCTCTGCATATGTTATATCTGCTCCCGCTCCCCACCCCACCCCACCCCTCTGCAATGCACATGGATTTGCCCATTAGAGAACAATTTTGCTACTGCGATCAGGTCTGAATTAGTCCCTGTATATGATGGCTCCTTAGCATCCAGCTATGGATATACGTTTATATGTCACAGTTTTTTACAAGTGGTTACAATTTCTGCTTGATTTATTTGTTGTTACTTCCTGTTAAAAGCATAAATTTTATTGACACATTTATTTTTATAGTTGTCATTTTCTTTTTCCTGATTGCTCACTCATTTCTTATTTTAGACATTAGTCATTTTTGCTTGGAAACACCACAAATTTCTTTTTAAAAATATTGTGTTGTTTGACTTATTTTTTTATGTTTATTTGTAGTACTTTTGACTGATATTATTCTTCCATCTTATTTTGTACTGGGATAATGGGCCTAATTCAGACCTGGTCATACGCAGACTATTTTTTGCACTGCTGCAACCAGGTAATCGCCACCTACAGGGGAGGGTGTAATGCCTTTGCAGTGGTGCATTTGCTTGTACAGAGAGCTGCACAAACAAACAAAAAATTGTGCAGTCTCTGCACAGCTCAAGACTTACTCAGCCACTGCGATGATCCTTGCTGGAGCTGATGTCAGGGTCCCTCCCTGGAAACGGCCAGGCACGCCTGCGTTTTCCTAGCCACTCCCAGAAAACGGTGAGTTGACACCCCTGGGCGGCCTCTTTATGTCAATCTTTTTGCATTTGCCACTGCAAACACTTTCTTCATTCTTTTCGTCACTGCCCAGCGACGGCTGTCGCCGGACAGTGACGTGCCTATGCATTGCGGCCCGCACGCGTGCGCTATTCAGACCCGATTGCACGGCTGCAAAAAAAATGCAGCGTACGATCGGGGCTAAATGGCCCCTATTGTGTTTTTCCTATTGTTTGTTTCTTTTTTATCACATTTTGATATGTTATCTGCTGTCTTGTTTTACACCTAGCACTATCCATGGCACTACTGCCGATTGTCTTTTTCTTTT
Organism: Pseudophryne corroboree; assembly: GCF_028390025.1. Classification (NCBI taxonomy): domain Eukaryota; kingdom Metazoa; phylum Chordata; class Amphibia; order Anura; family Myobatrachidae; genus Pseudophryne; species Pseudophryne corroboree. The sequence goes on from NC_086449.1 coordinate 689,929,603, forward strand.
TCCCCTCCATAGACTCTGATACCATTTTCTTTCCCATGCAGCGGGTACAGATAGCAGTGACGTGCGGTGAGGTAAATGCATACTTGCCTACCCTCCCGCATTCAGCGGGAGGCTCCCGTTTTTTATTTGAGCCTCCCGCTGCCCCGGAATTATTACGGCTCCTCCCGGTTTTCATATGTACTCCGTAGTAATGCTGACTGCGCATGCGCCAGTCGAAAGTGCCGGGGCGGAGCCTGCATAAGTGAGTGACAACATGCAACCTGCTGTAGTCACGATGGGGTACGGGGTTGTGCGCTCTGATTGATTGAAGTAGCGGTGCGCAAAGGAGAGGATACGGGTGGGAGCGGGGCTCTAGCATATGAGTGACGGTGCTGTCCGGTATGTTAGGGGGCTGGGTCATGGCTTGCTGTAGCTATGTATGAGAGCCGAAGTGAGAGAGGCGGGAGGAGGAGACCGGAGGTGGGGTGAGCAGCGGGGGCGGAAGAGCAGAGCGGTTCCCGTCTGCTAGAGAGGAGAGGACAGCGGTCTCACACAGCCCCTGAGACTCATGTGAGGTTGCTAATTGGGAAGCTGCTTCCCCATGTCACGTGGTGCTGCAGGTACATTCATGAGTATGGGGACTTATGGATGCCATGCTCTCTGTGCAGTGGTTGCAGGTGAGGTATCATGTGTTTCCTGGACTGACCCCTCAATGCCCTGTGTTCTTGCCGCTGCATGCCCAGTGACACCCCTGGCATTTCTGGGCATGCACGTCAGCATTGGTGTAAATTGCTATATTGCACCACTGTGACTGTCCCCTGTTGTCCTGTGTGTTATTCATCATGTGTCACACATTGTCCAGCTGGGGAAGTAGTGCCTGGTCCTAGCAGTGCAGGCTGAGCTGGTAAGTGAGCAGCTCTGGGATATCATACTTGCCTACTCTCCTGCATTTAGTGGGAGACTCACGTTTTTTTTTTTATTGAGCCTGCCCCACAAATCTTCTGTGTCTTCCTGTTTTTTTTATTTTTTTTTTACAAGTCCTCAGTGTTAATATGGGCTGTGCACGCGCCAAGTCCAAATGTGCTGGGGGCCAAGCCTACATGGGCAACGTACTGAGGCATGAGGTTGTGTTATTTATATGCTGGCCAATGCGGAGTTGTGGGTAGTGTTGGCCATTCAGCAGTGCACACAGGAGAGGTTGAAGTGTGCATGGGCGGAGGTCAGCAGCATCTGAGGACTCCTTACACCCCCCCCCATCCCTCCCTATGGTGATTGTTCTGTAAAATGTAAGGAAATGGGCAGGGCATTGCAGCGGAAAGGGAACATACTGGATAGGGTACAAGTGTGATACATAATATGCATAGGATACACTCCTGAGTAGAAATATACACAGTGCACCTATGGGTGGCGCTAAACAAGCCCTTTTGGGCGGAACATGAGATGGCCCCTCAACGACGCTCCTACAATCTCCCTGAAACTACTTTTAAAAAGTAGGCAAGTATGGGTAAATGGCTGGGGAGGCACTGGCTAAACTGAGCAGCAGCACATGTATATAAACAGTGATGGGGAAGTTATTTTCCGTTACAGCCAGAGGCAGTGGCGGATCCAGGGGGGGGGGGGCACTCGGGCCCGTGCCCCCCCTGTCATTTCTGGCCTCCGTCCCGTTCTCCCCCGGCACCGCACAGGGAGATGACGGGCGCCCGCTGAGATTGTGTTACCAGCGGGCGCCCGTCTCCCTGCACAGCGGCAGCCGGAGGCAGGAGCTCAGTACTGAGCTCCGGCTTCCGGCGCTGTCACTGTGCGCTATGGGAGAGACGTCAGTCATGACGTCTCTCTCATAGTGCTGCTGAGTGACTGAGGAGCGGACGCCCGGGGAGAAGGAGGACTTCAGCGGCGCGGGAACGGGGCTCGGTAAGTATGTTTTTTATTTCCTTAATGCAGCGGGGGCATCTCCTGGGGGCAAACTACGGGGGACATTACTACTGGGGGGGATCAACAAGGGGCATTACTACTGGGGGGGGGAACTACTGGGGGCATTATAACTGGGGGGCATCTACTGGGGGCATCACTACTGAGGGGTCATCTATTGGGGGCAGCTACTGGGGGACATTTTTACTGGGGGCCATCTACTGGGGTATTACTACAGGGGGGTCATCTATTGGGGCAAACTCGTAGGGGGCATTATTACTGGGGGGTCATCTATTGGGGGCAGCTACTGGGGCATTATTACTGGGGGGCATCTACTGAGGGCATTACTACTGGGGGGTCATCTATTGGGGGCAGCTACTGTGGCATTATTACTGGGGGGCATCTACTGGGGGCATTACTACTGGGGGGTCATCTATTGGGGGCAGCTACTGGGGGACATTTTTACTGGGGGGCATCTACTGGGGGCATTATTACTGGGGGGCATCTACTGGGGCATTACTACTGGGAGGTCATCTATTGGGGGCAAACTCATAAGGGGCATTACTACTGGAGGCAAACTACTGGAGGACATTATTACTGGGGGGCATCTACTGGGGGCAAACTACTGGGGGCCAACTACAAAGGTGCCAACTACTGGCAGCGTAACTACAGGGGCATTACTACTGGCGGCTTAACTACAGGGGCATTACTACTTGGGGGCTAAACTACAGGGGGGCCAAACTACTGGGGGCTTAACTACAGGGGCCAAACTACTGGGGGATAACTACAGGGGCCAAACTACTGGGGGCATTACTACTGAAGGCTAAGCTACAAGGGGGCATACCTACAGGGACTAAACTACAATGGGGCAAACTACAGGGGGGCATTACTACCGGTGGCTAAACTACTGGGGGCATTACCACTGGGAGGCTAAACTAAAGGGGGGGGTAAACTACTGGGGTCATGATTGCAGGGGAATTACCACTGGGGGCATAATGACTGGGGGCATTACTACAGGCAACATTACTACTGGGGGCAATACGGGCATTGCAAAAGGGGCACCACTACTTGGGGGTCTATATAAGGGGCACTACCAGTACAGTGGACATTGCATAATGAGCGCTACAACTGTGGGCATTGTATAAGAAGCGCCACCTCACATGCACCGAAGCCGCACGCAAATGTACTTGCCCCTTCCATGGTGCCCCCCATATCATTTTCTTCTGGATCCGCCCCTGGCCAGAGGTTTCCTAGAAGCTATGACAGGAGGTGTTATACTAGGGGCCTTATTCAGCATTGTTGCAGTTTTGCTAAAATAGCAATACTGCAACTGCTATCACTTCAATGCTGGGGGCCGCCCAGCACAGGTCAAGGCCACCCAACATGCTAATGGCGGGCACCGATGTGATCGCAATTCAATTGTGAAGAATGCAACTCTGAATACGTGAAGCCACCCTGCCTCCACATGGCTGCAAATGCTCTACGAGCTGAACTTGCAGCAGCTCCCAAACCCTCTGCCCTTCCCCCGGAATCAGTGCCTGGCTTGTGCAGGAGCTATAAAAAAAAACCATGTGCGATAAATATAAAACCATGACAGAATGACAGCACTATTTGAGGAATTAATGGGGCATTAATAGTAATGTTTAATTTTTATGACTCTTTTAGGGTCTTGGCAATTAAAAAAAAAAGGCCATCATCCTAAAGTATTATATTAATCTACATCTACTATTGTTTCATTTATTGCACCCTCTGTACAGTTTGTTTACATGTCCCTGCACTTACTGTACTTGCAGCAGTAGATGGATATATCACTATCACCCACTTCAATGTAAAGAGACACAGTACCATTGTACCCCAGGGAAATGGATACCTAGCAACAGTGCCGTAACTAGACATTTTAGCGGTGTGTGCAAGAAATGGCATCGGAGACCCCCACCCCTCTATGCAAAACAGGGGCAGTGCGCGCAGCAGGCGCGCGCAAAAAATATAAGGGCGTGGCCACAAAATAATACCAATTCATATAACGGTGCACAGTAGTCTCCATTATTCAAATTACGCCGCACAGTAGCACCACTACACCAGGTAGAGCCCCTTTTACACATTACGGCGGACAGATTCCCCTTTTTACACATTACGTCAGACAGCGTCCCTTTTTTTTACACATTACGGCAGACAACGTATCTTTTTTACACATTACAGCAGACAGTCCCCCTTTTTTTACACATTACGGCAGACAGCGACCCCCTTTTTACACATAACGGCAGACAGCGTCCCCTTTTTACACATAACGGCAGACAGCGTCCCCCTTTTTACACATAACGGCAGACAGAGTCCCCTTTTTACACATAACAGCAGACAGCGTCCCCCTTTTTACACATTACGGCAGACAGCATCCCCTTTTTATACATTAAGGCAACCGGTCCCCCTTTTTTACACATTACGACAGACAGCATCCCCATTTTACACATTACGGCAGACAGCGTCCCCTTTTTATACATTAAGGCAGCCGGTCCCCCTTTTTACACATTGTGGCAGACAGACAGGATAGATAGATAGATAGATAGATAGATAGATAGATAGATAGATAGATAGATAGATAGATAGATAGATAGATAGATACACTCAATGTGCAGGGTAAAGAAGTAACCTATAGGGCAATATGTGTTTTTTGCTCCTAGCAACCCTGCAATCACCTGTTCTGTAGTCCTCTGGTGCATGTGAGCAGACAAGTGCAGCCGTCCTCCCTCCACTTCCGAGTTCCGTGCACAACACAGCGTTAGCCGACGACAGCCTAATCAATCATTCAAAAGAGCTGATCGCTGGTAGTAAAATAAAGATAAGGGAAAGGACGCGACCTAAGCCAAGCCAGTTCAGTGCAGGATTGTGGACAGTGCCGTTTCTAGCGGCGGGCGAGCCGTGCAACCGCACGGGGCGCCCGCCGCGGCACTTTGCATGTACTTATGTCTCCCTCCTCCCTCTTCCCGAGCACTCCTGCTTGGGGGGCGGGGTTTCGCAGAATGACGCATTTGCGTCGTGACGTCACGACGCAATCGCGTCCTTCCGCGAAACCCCGCCCCCCCCAGCAGGAGTACTCAAGAGGGAGAAGGAGCAGACAAGCCAGGGAGGAGGAGCAGCAAGCGTTGGAGGAGGCGGCCGGCGCGAGGGAGGTGAGGCGGCCCGACCCGAAGAGCGGGAAGATCTTCTATGTGTAAGTGGTCTCTCTCTCTCTCCTCTCTCTCTCTCCCTTCCTCCCCCCCCCCACTTGACACCTGCCTGCGTACTGTTTCAAATGGGGACACCTGCCTGCCGCACTCTGTAAAATGGGGACACCTGCCTGCGTACTGTGTAAAATGGGGACACCTGCCTGCCGCGGTGTAAAATGGGGACACCTGCCTGCCGCACTCTGTAAAATGGGGACACCTGCCTGCGTACTGTGTAAAATGGGGACACCTGCCTGCTGCACTGTTTCAAATGGAGACACCTGCCAGCCGCACTCAGTAAAATGGGGACACCTGCCTGCGTACTGTGTAAAATGGGGACACCTGCCTGCGTACTGTGTAAAATGGGGACACCTGCCTGCGTACTGTGTAAAATGGGGACACCTGCCTGCGTACTGTGTAAAATGGGGACACCTGCCTGCCGCGCTGTGTAAAATGGGGACACCTGCCTGCCTTACTCTGTAAAATGGGGACACCTGCCTGCGTACTGTGTAAAATGGGGACACCTGCCTGCTGCACTGTTTCAAATGGGGACACCTGCCTGCCGCACTCTGTAAAATGGGACACCTGCCTGCGTACTGTGTAAAATGGGGACACCTGCCTGCGTACTGTGTAAAATGGGGACACCTGCCTGCATACTGTGTAAAATGGGGACACCTGCCTGCGTACTGTGTAAAATGGGGACACCTGCCTGCGTACTTTGTAAAATGGGGACACCTGCCTGCTGCACTGTGTAAAATGGGGACACCTGCCTGCCGCACTTTGTAAAATGGGGACACCTGCCTGCCGTGCTGTGTAAAATGGGGACACCTGCCTGCGTACTGTGTAAAATGGGGACACCTGCCTGCCGTGCTGTGTAAAATGGGGACACCTGCCTGCTGCACTGTGTAAAATGGGGATTCTTGCCTGCCGTGCTGTGTAAAATGGGGACACCTGCCTGCCGCGCTGTATAAAATGGGGACACCTGCCTGCTTACTGTGTAAAATGGGGACACCTGCCTGCCGTACTGTGTAAAATGGGGACACCTGTCTGCCGCACTTTGTAAAATGGGGACACTTGCCTACCATACTGTGTAAAATGGGGACACCTGCCTGCGTACTGTGTAAAATGGGGACACCTGCCTGCGTACTGTGTAAAATGGGGACACCTGCCTGCTGCACTGTGTAAAATGGGGACACCTGCCTGCCGCACTTTGTAAAATGGGGACACCTGCCTGCCGTGCTGTGTAAAATGGGGACACCTGCCTGCGTACTGTGTAAAATGGGGACACCTGCCTGCCGTGCTGTGTAAAATGGGGACACCTGCCTGCTGCACTGTGTAAAATGGGGATTCTTGCCTGCCGTGCTGTGTAAAATAGGGACACCTGCCTGCCGCGCTGTGTAAAATGGGGACACCTGCCTGCTTACTGTGTAAAATGGGGACACCTGCCTGCCGCACTTTGTAAAATGGGGACACTTGCCTACCATACTGTGTAAAATGGGGACACGTGCTTGCCATACTGTGTAAAATGGGGACACTTGCCTGCTGTAATGTGTAAAATGGGGACTTTTTATTTTTTCCCCCCTGTGGTGGCCGTAATGATATCAGATGAGGCCACACCCACTTTAATGAGACCACGGCCATTTTAATCAGGCCACACACCCTTGTCGGGAGCGTGCGCATGCTTTTTCTTTTTATAGCTATGGTGGGGCGCATTTTTTTTTATAGCAATGGGGGGGGAGGGGCGCATTTTCAAATCTCGCACTAAGAGCCAAATTGGCTAGAAACGGCCCTGATTGTGGAGAGAGTGAACAGCTCTTTTGAATGATTATGCTGTCCGTTGGCTGCTGCTGTGTTGTGCATCAAACTAGGAAGTGGTGTGAGGAGGGCTACCGTTCGTTCTAGCCCACCCCCTGCCGCTGTCCAATTATTGACAGGGGTGTGCCTTGATGTGAGCTAAAGGCACAGCCCCTGTCAATGAGGCAATTGTGGTGGTGCCGCTTTCCACTAGTATTTCAATGGGCTTTTCCAGCCCGCAATTTGGCCCCGCCCCCCTCTTCAGACACTTTATTATTGTCACTGGGAGGCAGCGCTCTCACTGCCTTAAATAGAGATTTTGCTGCAGTGTCAGTTTAAAAATGATTAAAATAATACAAAGTAGTGTTTAGTATCTTCTTTGTATTATTGCAATCATTATGACAGGGGAGGCACTGCCTCCCCTGACTGCACGTCCCTGACAGATAGGTCAGAGCTGCTGCCCTCCCTCTTTAAATTGTTACTCACCAATGCAGCTCACACTAGCTGCAATGTGTTGCCCTGCAGTTTCCCCTGTCTCTGTCCCTCCTTTACTTTGGTTTTATTGTAATGTTTTTTTTCTTGCTACGTGCTTATAATAAGCAATGGTCCAAAAAGGAATAAGAGAGTAGGTGGGACACACTTGGAATTCACTATGAAACTAAACCATTACTTTTGTTTAATATTTAATAGGTAGAGCCATATAGAAAATAATATAAAATAAAACAAATAGTAAATGAAAAAAAGATTATGCAAAGTGAAGTGATTGGCTCCACATAAATGGACATACTGTACATAATAAAAAAAAAGTGGAACTGGTCACAGCAAATATTGATTACAACAATTACAAACATAAAAAAATGCAAAATCATGCACTTGGGTCTCAAAAATCCAAAGGCTAAATATAGTACTGTATTAATGGCACTATAATGGAAACTACTGAGGAGGAAAGGGATTGAGGTATCACTATTTCAGGGGACTTAAGGCAAGTCAGCAATGTAAAAAAAGCAATGTAGAAGTCTTGTCAGATGCTTGGTTCCATAGGGAGAGGAATCAGTAGCAGGAAGAAAGAAGTAATAATGCCACTGTATAGGTCACTGGAACGGCCTTGGGATGCGGTGATGGCCTCATCTAGAATACTGTGTTCAGTTCTGGAGGCCATATCTTCAGAAGGATATTAATACATTAGAGACTGTACAAAGAACTGCAACTAAAATGGTGCATGGCCTATATCACAAAACTTACCAGGAAAGACTAACAGATCTTAATATGTATAGTTTGGAGCAGGAAAGGAAAAGGAGGAACATTATAGAAACTTTCAAATATACCAGGGGTTTTAACAAGGTCTAGGATGGAAACATTCTTCAAAGGATGAGAAGTATTAGAACACGAGGACATGACCTGAAACTGGAGGGAGGTAGGTTCAGTGGGAATTTGAGGAAAAATTACTTCAAAGAAAGGCTAGTGAACAAGTGGAATAGCCTCCCATCAGAGGTGGTAGAGACTAATACAGCAGAGCAAGTGAAACATGCTTGGATTAGATATAAGGATATCCTTACAAAGAAATATGGATAAAATAGGGTTTGAGAAATCAAAAAGTTAAAAAAAGGGGCAGAGTAGATGGGCCAAGTGGTTCTTATCTGCAGTCAAATTCTATGTTTCTATGTAAATGTAATAACACAAAAAATAAAAAGTACATACTTGCCAACTAAAATTTCTCCCTCTAAGAGGTTTCCTGACAGAGACATGCAACTGAATAATGAAGGGTGGGGTCAAGTCCTTCTCGTTATTAGGTCCCACCACCTCAGTGCATAATACTGCAAAACATGCATTGGTAGAGGAACGGGGCCAAGATGATGTGATTTTCTGCCCATTTCACTAAGGAGTGGGCAGGATTTTGGAGAGTGACCTATGCTTCTGGGAGTCTGTGGAAATCCCCATAAATTAGGGAGGGTGTGGGTTGATAGATAGACAGTGTCTAGTTAGACAGTCAATAGATAGACACCATATGTTAGACAGACATTAAGTCACAGGGTCAAAAGGTTGACATGAAAAAGGTAGACAGTACAAAAGGTCGACAGAGTCAAAAGGTCGACAATAAAATGGTAGACACAAAAAAGGTAGACACCATGGGGTATATTTACTAAGGTCCCGATTTTGACCGAGATGGTGTTTTTTCTTCAAAGTGTCATCTCGGGAATTTACTAAACTCAAATCACGGCAGTGATGAGGGCATTCGTATTTTTTTGGAAGTCAAAGAAAAAAAATACGAATGAATACACCATCGGTTAAATATGCCTGTAATTTGGTAGAACTCGGTCATTTACTAAAAAGTGTAATTCACAAACACTGCCGACAATAGCCAAACACTGCCATGAAAAAATACCAATCGTGAAAAAGTGCTAAAATAAAACAGACCTGCTTTTTTTTACCGTGTTCTGATAGGAATGCATTGATCCATGAGATCCGTGCATGTTTATCAGTGGGAAGGGGTGGGAAAGTGTTAAATTGGCAAAAAAAAAATGCGTAGGGTCCCCCCTCCTAAGCAAAACCAGCCCCGGGCTCATTGAGCCGGTCCTGGTTGAAAAAATATGGGAAAAAATTGACCGGGGATCCCCCATATTTAATCAACCAGCACCGGGCTCTGCGCCTGGTCCTGGTTCCAAAAATACGGGGGACAAAAAGCGTAGGGGTCCCCCGTATTTCTGAAACCAGCACCGGGCTCCACTAGCCAGATACATAATGCCACAGCCGGGGGACACTTTTATATTGGTCCCTGCGGCCCTGGCATTACATACCCAACTAGTCACCCCTGGCTGGGGTACCCTGGAGGAGTGGGGGCCCCTTCAATCAAGGGGTCCCCCCCTCCAGCCACCCAAGGGCCAGGGGTGAAGCCCGAGGCTGTCCCCCCCATCCAAGGGCGGCGGGTGGGGGGCTGATAGCCTTTTTGACAAAATTTGAATATTGTTTTTAGTAGCAGTACTACAAGTCCTAGCAAGCCTCCCCCGCAAGCTGGTACTTGGAGAACCACAAGTACCAGCATGCGGTGGAAAACCGGGCCCGCTGGTACCTGTAGTACTACTACTAAAAAAATACCCCAATAAAAACAGAAGACACACACCTTGAAAGTAAAAGTTTAATTCATACATCCACACCTCCAAACGTACATACTTACCTATGTTCACACGAGGGTCGGTCCTCTTCTCCATGTAGAATCCATGGGGTACCTGTTGGAAAAATTATACTCACATAATCCAGTGTAGATCGGTCCTCTTCTGTTCTATTTGTAATCCACGTACTTTGCAAAATAAAAAAACGGACACCCGACCACGCACTGAAAGGTGCCCCATGTTTTCACATGGGACCCCTTTCCCCGACTGCCAGGAACCCCCCCTGACTTCTGTCTAAGAGGGTTCCTTCAGCCAATCAGGGAGCGCCACGTCGTGGCACCCTCCTGATTGGCTGTGTGCTCCTGTAGTGTATATCAGGCAGCACACGGCAGTGATACAATGTAGCGCCTATGCGCTCCATTGTAACCAATGGTGGGAACTTTGTGGTCAGCGGTTGACCGAAAGTAACCTCACCGCTGACCACAAAGTTCCCACCATTGGTTACAATGGAGCGCATAGGCGCTACATTGTATCACTGCCGTGTGCTGCCTGACATACACTACAGGAGCACACAGCCAATCAGGAGGGTGCAACGACGTGGCGCTCCCTGATTGGCTGAAGGAACCCTCTTAGACAGAAGTCAGGGGGATTCCTGGCAGTCGGGGAAAGGGGTCCCATGTGAAAACATGGGGCCCCTTTCAGTGCGTGGTCGGGTGTCCGTTTTTTTATTTTGCAAAGTACGTGGATTACAAATAGAACAGAAGAGGACCGATCTACACTGAATTATGTGAGTATAATTTTTCCAACAGGTACCCCATGGATTCTACATGGAGAAGAGGACCGACCCTCGTGTGAGCATAGGTAAGTATGTATGTTTGAAGGTGTGGATGTATGAATTAAACTTTTACTTTCAAGGTGTGTGTCTTCTATTTTTATTGGGGTATTTTTTTAGTAGTAGTACTACAGGTACCAGCGGGCCCGGTTTTCCACCGCATGCTGGTACTTGTGGTTTTCCAAGTACCAGCTTGCGGGGGAGGCTTGCTGGGACTTGTAGTACTGCTACTAAAAACAATATTCAAATTTTGTCAAAAAGGCTATCAGCCCCCCATCCGCCGCCCTTGGATGGGGGGGACAGCCTCGGGCTTCACCCCTGGCCCTTGGGTGGCTGGAGGGGGGGACCCCTTGATTGAAGGGGCCCCCACTCCTCCAGGGTACCCCGGCCAGGGGTGACTAGTTGGGTATGTAATGCCAGGGCCGCAGGGACCAATATTAAAGTGTCCCCCGGCTGTGGCATTATGTATCTGGCTAGTGGAGCCCGGTGCTGGTTTCAGAAATACGGGGGACCCCTACGCTTTTTGTCCCCCGTATTTTTGGAACCAGGACCAGGCGCAGAGCCCGGTGCTGGTTGATTAAATATGGGGGAACCCCGGTCAATTTTTCCCCCATATTTTTTCAACCAGGACTGGCTCAAAGAGCCCGAGGCTGGTTTTGCTTAGATGGGGGGACCCCACGCATTTTTTATTTTTTATTTTAACAATGTTTTATTTTTTACGAAAGGTGCACAATGAAGCCCAGCACGGATCTCACAGATCCGGCCGAGATTCATTGTGTTAAAGTCGGCAGTGTTTTACAATTCACTCCCGTAAAACACTGCCAAAAAATACGAATGACATCGACATCGGTAAATACGAAAATGCAGAATACGACAGCTTCGTAAATTAGTCGTAATAAATTCAAAAAGTTGCAATTTTACACTTTCGATGTCATTCGTGATTGAACTTTAACCTCATTCGGAAAAATACGAATTTTAGTAAATATACCCCCATGTTTTTTGCTTTTTTGTGGTTTGTGTGGATAGTTTTGTCATCTGGGACCCCCAATTGTAGAAAGGCATACCCTCGCGGGGCTCGGTTCACTCACCACGCTTAAGGCTCAATGGCTCGCTGCACTCGCCTCAAGGTTTATAACTGACTCTATGCCGACATGGATAGAGAAGGTATTAAATAGTCCAAAAACATGTTAAATAAAAAAAATTGTCTATATTTTTTATGTCGACCATTTTCATGTTGACCTTTTGACCCTGTCGACCTTTTGTACTGTACCTTTTTATGTCAACATTTTGAGCCTGTCGATCTAATGTCTGTCTAACATATGGTGTCTATCTATTGTCTGTCTAACTAGACACTGTCTATCAACCAGATGGGATCCGGTCTCTAAGTCGACAGTAACTAGGTCGACACTATCTAGGTTGACCAATATTGGTCGACAGTAACTATGGCGACAGGGTCTCTAGGTCGACATGTTCTAGGTTCGACAGGTCAAAAGGTCGACATTAGTTTTTCATGATTTTTTTAATTTTTTTAACCTTTTCATACTTAACGATCCACGTGGACTACGATTGGAACGGTAACCTGTGCCGAGCAAAGCGAGTCACCTTGCCCAAAGCATGGCGTGTGAAGCGAGCCATGCGAGGGGACACGGTGCACTAATTGGGGTTCCCAGTCACTCTACGAAGACCTAATTGGGGTTCACTGTTCTACTGAACAACCGATATATCGCTGGTCCGTCGGCCGTCATTCACAGACATATCTTGACAGCCCCGCAGCACAGCCGATGGTCAATATATCTACCGATATATCTACTGATATATTGACGCATTGCTGTGTGTGTACGGGCGACCAGCCGGCCGCCCGTACACATGCTGCGGCAGCCGGCGGTGATTGCCCGCCCAGTTCATGATGTCAGTCCCCGACGGATCGGGCAGTGTGTATGCACAGCACACTGCCCGACTCGCCCATAGATATATTTGCAGATCAACTGATCTGCAGATATATCTATCATTGTGTACCGACCTTCAGACTCTACCTGCTGACACAGTCTATCCACCTTTCTGTAGGCATTGCCTTGTATGTGGATAATATGAAAATCATAAATCTGAGGTGCATGGCCCTAGTCTATAACAATAGCCCTGCCATTTTCCCCCATGGTGTGTTATAACCACTTTAAAGATTTGTGTTCAGTCACTCACTACAGCGCATTGTTGGCTACACAAATACAGTAGGGCTGAAGTTTTTTGACTGCCCTACAGGTCTGGTGGGTCTCAGGTATATAGTATACCAGTTAAGGACAGCCCTTGACTATGGGGTCTACTTACTAAGCCTTGGATGGAGACAAAGTACCAGCCAATCAGCTACTAACTACCATGTTACATGCTGGGTTTGAAAATGACAGATAAGTGCTGATTGGTTGGTACTTTTAACTCCGTCCACTATATCTCAATCCAAGGCTTAGTAAATAGACCCCTATGTCCTAGTCTCAACAGCTCTCGTTGGACACTCCAGGCTAAGCCTCACCATGCATCATGAGGTTTAAGTATTTGACCCACTCCATTCTGGGCAACTTATGGAGTATTCAGATGATTTCAAATAAATGCAAATGTTCATCAGTATCTTCAACACTGTACTCAACAGCAGGGGTGTATCTAGGGGTCCGAGCGCCCCTGGCAAAGTAAGGGCCGGTGCCCCCCACCCCCCACACACATATTTGAAATGAGGGTGTATCAAAAAAGGGCATGACCTAGTGGGGAAGGGGCGTGGCCACGCAATAGTACTTCCAAATTAAAATGATACCACACAGTATCATATTACACCGCACAGTAGTGTCTCTTATTCATGTTATGCCACACAGTATCACATTACACCACACAGTAGAGTCTCTAATTCACGTTATGTCACACAGTATCACATTACACCGCACAGTAGTGTCTCTTATTCATGTTATGCCACACAGTATCACATTACACTGCATAGTAGTGTCTCTTATTCACGTTATGTCACACAGTATCACATTACTCCGCACAGTAGTGTCTCTTATTCATGTTATGCCACACAGTATCACATTACACTGCATAGTAGTGTCTCTTATTCACGTTATGTCACACAGTATCACATTACACCGCACAGTAGTGTCTCTTATTCATGTTATGCCACACAGTATCATATTACACTGCACAGTAGTGTCTCTTATTCACGTTATGCCACACAGTATCACATTACACTGCACAGTAGTGTATCTTATTCATGTTATGCCACACAGTATCACATTACACTGCATAGTAGTGTCTCTTATTCACGTTATGTCACACAGTATCACATTACACTGCACAGTAGTGTCTCTTATTCACGTTATGCCACATAGTATCACATTACACTGCACAGTAGTGTCTCTTATTCATGTTATGCCACACAGTAGCATATTACACTGCACAGTAGTATCTCTTATTCATGTTATGCCACACAGTAGCATATTACACCGCAGAGTAGTGTCTCTTATTCATGTTATGCCACACAGTATCATATTACACCGCATAGTAGTGTCTCTTATTCATGTTATGCCACACAGTATCACATTACACCGCACAGTAGTGTCTCTTATTCATGTTATGCCACACAATATCACATTACACCGCACAGTAGTGTCTCTTATTCATGTTATGCCACACAGTATCACATTACACCACACAGTAGTGTCTCTTATTCATGTTATGCCACACAGTATCATATTACACCGCACAGTAGTGTCTCTTATTCATGTTATACCACACAGTATCACATTACACCGCATAGTGTCTCTTATTCATGTTATGCCGCACAGTATCACATTACACCGCACAGTAGTGTCTCTTATTCACGTTATGCCACACAGTAGCATATTACACCGCACAGTAGTGTCTCTTATTCATGTTATGCCACACAGTAGCATATTACACCGCACAGTAGTGTCTCTTATTCATGTTATGCCACACAGTATCACATTACACTGCACAGTAGTGTCTCTTATTCACGTTATGCCACACAGGAGTACCCCTATAGGAAACACTGTCTATAGAAGGCATATGGGGAATGCAAATAGAAAACAGAAATGTAGACCAGTGCTAATAAATATATTTCTATTTTTATAAGTGGAATGCGGTCAAACTGCATTCAGGGATGCGACTGCAATATCCCTGTTCTCAGCGCTCCGTCGATTGGATCACATTGGCTGTAAACACCTCTGCCTGATTGACAGGCAGAGGCATTCATGGGGAGGGCGGGGGGCAGTGATGGACCATTGTGGGGATGGCATGGGGAAAACGGGGTTGGGCCATCTGCATTTTCGGGGCATCACACACAGCCATCTCTATGTGAAAAATGGCGGCAGCTGGTCTTCCACAGTTGCTGTGACCACAATTAAATTGCGGTCGCAGTCGCCGAGCAGGCCATTCAGCATGCTGGACGGCCTTGCCCTGTGATGGATGAGCATCACCCAGCATGCAATAGAAAGGGAATCTGCAATCCTTACCAAATAACCCCCACTGCCATTAGTACATCTGATCCCGTCCATAGGCACACACATGTACACTACATACATACTGTCACACACAAAACACATACAGCACATATGATATACAGTACAGTCACACATGCAGTATATACAAATAGTTACACACATGCACACATATATAGTCACATACATAAATAGTTACACACTTATTCACATACATAGTCACACACTAATACACACATACAGTAGTTAGTTATACACACACAAACATACATACACATATAGTCACATACATAAATGCAGTCACAGACACCAGGGCCGTAACTACATGTGTGCCAGGCACACAGCGTAGTTGCCCTGAGGGCGCAACGGCCAGCGGCATGTAATGAGTCAAATTGACTCATTACATGTCGCCTCTGCTGTGCGCCGTGCTGGAGAGGAGAGAGCAGCGCCGGGCAGCGGAGAAGGAGGAGGAGGGAGGGGGACTGGAGCAGTAGCAGCGCTATGTAATTGCTAGTAGCACCACTGCAGCAGCCCCTTCTCCTTCCGTATTGGCTGCCCTGCGCTGCTGTGAATGCTGGGATGCAGTTCCTTCATCCCAGCATTCGCAGCGGCGGCGGGCTGCCAATACAGGAGAGGGGACTCTATTGGCTGCAGCGGCGGGCAGGAGAGGGGACTGCTGCAGCGGCGCTACTACCAATTACATAGCACTGCTGCAGCTCCAGTCCCCCTCCCTCCTCCTCCTTCTCCGCTGCCTGAGGGATCTGATCATCTGCCAGCACGAGGAGCCTGACTGCCAGCGGGGAGATGGTAAGTATCTCTCTCTCTCTCTTTCTCTATCCTTTCTGCCGCAATGTGTAAAAAGCGGGACACCGTCTGCCATAATGTGTAAAAAGGGGGACTGGCTGCCGCAATGTGTAAAAAGGGGGACACCGTCTGCCGTAATGTGTAAAAAGGGGGACTGGCTGCCGCAATGTGTAAAAAGGGGACGCTGTCTGCCGTAATGTGTAAAAAGGGGGACTGGCTGCCGCAATGTGTAAAAAGGGGGACGCTGTCTGCGGTAATATGTAAAAAGGGGACGCTGTCTGCCGTAATGTGTAAAAAGGGGGACACTGTCTGCTGTAATGTGTAAAAAGGGGACGCTGTCTGCCGTAATGTGTAAAAAGGGGGACGCTGTCTGCCGTAATGTGTAAAAAGGGGACGCTGTCTGCCGTACTGTGTAAAAAAGGGGACTCTGCCTGCCGTAATGTGTAAAATAGGGACGCTGTCTGCAGTAATGTGTAAAAAGGGGGACGCTGTCTGCCGTAATGTGTAAAAAAAGGGGACGCTGTCTGCCATAATGTGTAAAATAGGGACGCTGTCTGCAGTAATGTGTAAAAAAGGGGGACGCTGTCTGCCGTAATGTGTAAAAAAGGGGAATCTGTCTGCCATAATGTGTAAAAAGGGGACGCAGTCTGACGTAATGTGTAAAAAGGGGGACTGGCTGCCGCAATGTGTAAAAAGGGGGACGCTGTCTGCCGTAATGTGTAAAAAGGGGGACTGGCTGCCGCAATGTGTAAAAAGGGGGACGCTGTCTGCAGTAATATGTAAAAAGGGGACGCTGTCTGCCGTAATGTGTAAAATAGGGACGCTGTCTGCAGTAATGTGTAAAAAAGGAGGACGCTGTCTGCCGTAATGTGTAAAAAAAGGGGACGCTGTCTGCCGTAATGTGTAAAATAGGGACGCTGTCTGCAGTAATGTGTAAAAAAGGGGGACGCTGTCTGCCATAATGTGTAAAAAAAGGGGACGCTGTCTGCCGTAATGTGTAAAAAGGGGACGCTGTCTGCCGTAATGTGTAAAAAAAGGGGACGCAGTCTGCCGTAATGTGTAAAAAAGGGGACGCTGTCTGCCGTAATATGTAAAAAGGGGACGCAGTCTGCCGTAATGTGTAAAAAGGGGACGCTGTCTGCCGTAATGTGTAAAAAGGGGAACTGGCTACCGCAATGTGTAAAAAGGGGGACGCCGTCTGCCATAATGTGTAAAAAGGGGGACTGGCTGCCGCAATGTGTAAAAAGGGGGATGCTGTCTGCCGTAATGTGTAAAAAGGGGATGCTGTCTGCCGTAATGTGTAAAAAGGGGGACTGGCTGCCGCAATGTGTAAAAAGGAGGACGCAGTCTGCCGTAATGTGTAAAAAGGGGGACGCTGTCTGCTGTAATGTGTAAAAAGGGGACGCTGTCTGCCGTAATGTGTAAAAAGGGGACGCTGTCTGCCGTAATGTGTAAAAAGGGGGACGCTGTCTGCCGTAATGTATAAAAAAGGGGACGCTGTCTGCCGTAATGTGTAAAAAGGGACGCAGTCTGCCGTAATGTGTAAAAAGGGGACGCTGTCTGCCGTAATGTGTAAAAAAGGGGACGCTGTCTGCCGTAATGTGTAAAAAGGGCACGCTGTCTGCCATAATGTGTAAAAAAGGGGACGCTGTCTGCAGTAATGTGTAAAAAAGGGGACGCTGTCTGCCGTAATGTGTAAAAAGGGGACGCTGTCTGCCATAATGTGTAAAAAGGGGAATCTGTCTGCCGTAATGTGAAAAGGGGGCGCTACTGTGCTGTGTAATTTGAATAATGGAGACTACTGTGCACCATTGTATGAATTGGTATTATTTTGTGGCCACACCCCTTTCCCGTGCAGCCACGCCCCTATATATTTTTCATGCGCTTACGGCGTGCACTGCCGGCGGTTTACGTTAAGGGGGGGCGCCGATTCCATTTCTTGCACACAGCGCTAAAATGTCTAGTTACGGCACTGACAGACACACATACAAACAGACTATATAGTGTTTACCCCCCTCACTTCACAGACAGGGTACACTCAATGCATGTACTTTAGTAGCTCCTTGTCCTCTCCCCCTCTCCTCCATGCTGCTGGGTTGCCTGGCACTGACTGAGTGCCATGTAGCTCCGCTCCCCTGCTTCCACTCCGTCCACTTCCTGAAGATCAATGCTGTGCAGTGCAGTCCTGTGTCACCCCTCCCCTCCCTTAATCCAGATTGTACCTTGTGACTATCTGTTACTGCCGGCGTCCAGATGCACAACACTACACTAGTGATCAATCAGACTCAGGCAACAAGGGATGCTGGGAGCTGTAGTTTATGTTGAGTCTGATTACAAGTGAGGTACGGTGCGCTGCCGCCTGACACTGGCACCGGCACAGACAGTCACCAAATCTGACAGTACTACTGGATTCTACCCCCTGGACGTGGATGGCACTGCCAGGCGGCGCCCCCTCCTTGCCTGGCGCCCCTGGCGAGTGCCATCCTGGCCAATGGGTAGATATGCCCCTGCTCAACAGAAGTAAAGCTCTTTACCACAGTGCCACTGCAAAATCAAGTAAATGACAACATTCTCTTGTATTAGCTGCCTCCACACTAAGTGAATCGCATACTGTAGGAAAATAGAGAATACAGAAATTGTGTTTTCCTGCTTTCTGGTTACACGTCTCCGGGTATCATAAATCTATTTTATACTTGTTTGTTTTTTGTGTGTGCTTCACTGACAATTTTTCTACGAGCATGTTTATCAAGCATGTTCTGTAGAACATGTGGAAATTGTGTTCTATACATGTTTTTTGTGACTTTTAAGTATTGTTTAGATCGGTCATTCCTGGTTTAGATTTACAGTATTAAAGGCTGTAACCCAGGACATTTTGTAATTATCTCCTGCATTACCGAGACTTTATCATGACAACACTGCCTTTGTACTCTGAGAATGGTCCTTAACTCAAATGTATCAATTGTCAAAAAAATGGTTTATTTTCGCAGCTTGAAGTCTATAGCTGACATCATCTTCAGAAGACATTATCAGTAATTTCTCCACAGGTTATCCACAGGATAACAATGGGATATGATGGAGCGACAGCGGATTGGCACCAAACGATCACAAGCTTTCAGTCCTCCCAGCATGCAATGGGCCCGTCCATATATCCCCACCCACTGGCTCAGGCAAATCAGTTTTTTGTTTGGTGCGGCAGATGCCGGACTATGGTCACAGGGCTGCTGTAAAAAGTTAGAGAATGGCAGCCCTAAGCTTTCTTATTTTATTTTTACAGTCTTACTATGTTTTGAGTGATCTTTCCTAACAGCGTCTTATACGCATATTGGAAAGAGTCGCTCCAACAACTCTCCGCCGGGTCACAACAACGCTTACCCATGGTACAAGTGCTGTCTCGACGGGCGTCTGTGTGGAATATACTAGCAGGTCCAGCAGACGTTACCAGGCTGCGGCCGGAGAATGGGGAGAAGGTAAGGCATCGGTTCCACTTAGAAGCGGAATAACGGACACAGCCCCACTGTATTGGGAGGAGACTACCAAACAGCAGCTGGCGCGCCACCACCACGGGTGCTCTAGCGTTAGGCCTTAGGGATCATAAGGCACCAGGATTAGCATCAGGCTGCGATCCCTAGGGTTGATGTCAGCGGTGGGGAGTCAGAAGCTCTCCTGGTCAACCCTCTCCCCAGTTCATGACCAGTTTCGGTCGGTCTCCCGCCATGAACTGATTGCCTCACTTCCGTCTCAGACGCTACCACAAGGGGTCTTGGTCGCAGCATAGGCCGCTGCATCTGTGTACACGAAATGCTACCGTGAGGAGACCCGGTCGCAGCACAGGTATCTGTATGAGCGGTGCGTCTGTATACACAGTGCGTCTGTGTTCACTAAAAGTTCCCGGAGCGGCAGTGTACATTAGTAGCGTCTGGATCCACTCAGCGTTCGCTAACATAACCATCGATCTTGGAAGTGGGGTGAGTCTCCCTGTATCCCACTCTACTGAGTATGGGTTATACAGCACTAAATTTCTATCTACTTTTTGCAGTATGAATAGTTAAGTTTTAGTGCCTATTGCATATGAGTCCGTGTACATTATTGTGGTTTTCTTCGCAATGCGTCTGAATACGTTAAAAATTCAGTAATAAGTACTCCTACATACTTTGAAATGTGTTTGTAGTTGATAATATGCTCATATGACTAATATATATAACATGTGATTGACTGCCAGTGTAATTGCTGACTTTATATATGTTTGTCAGTGGTTTCTTCTGAGCCTCAATGCTTTTGCATGGGATGGGGTCAGATTGATATCACTTTAAAGTAGTAAAGTGGTTACAGTCACATATTGTGTAGTACACTGTGAAAAGCTGATTATTTATCATGTCTAAGAGCGGCAAAGGTGACAATGTTACATTAACAGTAACACCAACACTCATAACATGTTGTCCTGCAAAGTGGGATTACCCTCTCAGGATCTGGCACATGATAGGTTGTGTACAAATTGTTTTGCGTTTCAACGTATTGCAAGGCAGGTCCCTGTTCAACAGCAGGTACAGTAGATCCACCTTGGGCTATGTTTGCACAGACCTTGTCCAGTATAGCTGAACGGGTAATTCCTACAGCTTCCTACAGCTTCAATATCATACACTATTAACCCATACATGCAGCTCCCTTCTTACGGTATATCCCCAACAGCTTCTCCAAGGAAGCAAGCTGATAAACCGAGTGTAAATATATCATCAAATTCACAGGCTACACAGGATGATACATAGCTCTATATACTCTGCTTCAGCATATGAAGAACTAGTAGAGGATATCAGCTCAGAGGATATAGCTGAATTCATTGGAGCAATGAAGGCTATTCTGTCTTTAGAGGATTCAGTAGAGCCGGTGTTAAAAACTAAGGTACCTGTGTTTAAACGTCCCAAAACAGTTAGGGTTGAATTTCCAGGGTCAGATCAGCTGACGGAAATCATGGAGGAAGCTTGGGCTACACCCAATAAAAAATATAGTATTCCAAAAAAATGGGATTCCTATTACCCTTTTCCAACTGGGGACTGTTTAAAAACAGAAGTGCCTCCTAAGGTAGATACGCACGTCATTCGATTGGTGCGAAAATCTATATTGCCTTTACCGTCAACATCATTAAATGATGTCACAGACAGAAGAGTGGATGGGTTTTTGAAAACCATATTTTCTCAGTCAGGGGCAGTCACAAGGCCAGCTATGGCTTCAGCCTGGATGGCAAAGGCGGTCGCTGAATGGGCTGACGTACTGGAAAACGGCCTTTTGGCACCTACTAGGGAGCAGGAGTCCCATATAGCTCACATGAAGCAGGCAGCAGTATTCCTAGAGGAAGCAGCAAAAGATATGGGTAATATTGCTTCCAAAGCGTCAGCCTTAACGGTAGCTGCTCTCAGAGCAATTTGGCTACGTACGTGGAAAGCTGATTCAGAATCTAAGAAGGTTCTGGAATTGTTGCCTTTTGTTGGAAATATTCTGTTTGATAAGGAATTGACAGATATCTTGGAGTCAGAAGCAGAATCCAAGAAGGTCAGGTTTCCTGCCAATTTTAACCCCAGGCCTAGGGGTTTGGGTTTTTCGGCCATTTTGGTCGCAAGGACAAACAAAAGGAAAAAGTGAATCTAAGCAGCCCCAATACAATAAATTTGGTAAGGCAAAGAAGCAATGGGCCACCAGGGGGCCAGCTTCCAAACCAGAACATAAGCCATCAGCCTGATGGTGCGGGCCTCCGCCTGGGGGAACCCAGGGTAGGGGGCCGACTTCTTCAGTTTGCACATATATGGCAGCAGTCAACAACATATGCTGGGGTGCAAGAAGCGGTATCTCTGGGTTATGTTTTCCCTTTCAAGAAGCAGCCTCCTCGAAGGTTCTTCTGCACCAGTCTGTCTCGGATAGAGGCGAAGGCCAGAGCTCTGCAAGAAGCAGTTCAGAAATTGCTTCAGTCAGGAGTAATTATTCCAGCACCCCCTGCACAATGGGGACAGGGTTTTTACTTCAACCTGCTTTTGGTTCAGAAGCCAAATGGGTCGTACCAGCCCATTCTAAATCTCAAAATGTTAAACAAATACATTTGGGTACCATGGTTCCACATGGAGACGTTACGCTCCATAGTTTTGGCCATGGAATCAGGGGATTACATGATATCTCTGGAAATACATGATACTAACCTGCATGTTCCTATAGCACTGTCTCATCAGTGTTACTTCAGGTTCGCCATCCTCCAGTAACAATTTCAGTTCCAGCCATTACCCTTTGGGTTAGCCACAGCCCCCGGAGTATTTACCAAGATTATGATGGTGATGGCAGCTTATCTCCGCAAGCAAGGGATAAGAATTTTTCCATACCTCGACGATCTGTTAATCCTGGGAAAATCCCAGGAACTGCTCTTGAGCCATCTCCAACAGACAATAACTTGTCTACAGAAGCACAGATGGCTCATAAATTGGGCAAAGTCATCTCTGATTCCGTCACAACGGATGATTCACTTGGGGGCTGTATTGGATTCAGGTCTGCAGAAAATATTCTTACCTTGGAACAAAATATCCAAGGTGCAGTTAATGACTCAGAAGTTGTTACACAGTCAAACAATATCAATTCATGCAGTAATGCGAGTAATGGGGTTGATGGTGTCAACATTCGACATGGTGGAGTATGCTCAATTCCACTCAAGACCTCTGCAGCATCTGATTCTGGCCAGATGGAATGGAGTACATCAGACAATAAAGAAACAGACGATGGTACTTCCAGTAAAGGTAAAAAGGTTGTTAGCCTGGTGGCTGCAGACATCCCATCTAGACGAAGGGAGACCCTTTTGGAAATCTGATTGGGAGATCCTGACAACAGATGCCAGTCTTCAGGGCTGGGGAGCAGTGTCCGGGAAATTATGGTTCCAGGGACAGTGGACCACAGAAGAAAGTTGCCTACCAATAAACCTGTTGGAACTTCGGGCCATATACAGGGCACTGATTCAGGCAAAGGACACTCTGCAAGGAAAACCAGTCCAGATCTGATTGGACAATGCAACGGCAGTAGCGTACCTCAACCATCAGGGAGGAACTCGCAGCCAAAAAGCAATGAAGGAGGTAAGTCACATACTAAATGGGGCAGAACTCCATCTTCCAGTATTGTCCGCATTGTTCGTTCCAGGAGTCCTAAACTGGGAAGCGGACTTTCTCAGTTGACACACCATTCAAGCCAGAGAATGGGCTCTACACCTGGACGTCTTCCAGACTCTAGTAGACAAGTGGGGTTTGCCAGAAATCGATCTCATGGCATTCCATCTGTACAACAAAGTACCCGTCTACGGGTCAAGAACAAAGGATCCCAGAGCGATCTTTGTGAACGTTTTGTCAGTGAAATGGGACTTTCAGCTGGCTTATCTGTTTCCTCCGTTCACCCTGTTACCCAGGGTGGTGAGAAAAATAAAGCAAGCAAAGGGTGCCGTGATTCTAATAGCTCCAGCCTGGCCCAGAAGGCATTGGTACATAGATCAGCATAGGATGTCGATGGATACGCCAATTCTGCTCCCTCAACGTCCAGATCTATTGATGCAGGGTCTTTGTTATCATAGGCACCTGGATCAACTGTCTTTGATGGCGTGGCTGTTGAAACCTCTATCCTGAAGTCAAGAGGATTCTCACAACAGGTAATTCAAACTATGCTCAGAGCAAGGAAACCCTCCTCAGCTCGCATTTATCACCGAATATGGCAAGCCTATATTCATTGGTGCAGTGAAAAAAGTATGGACCCAAAATCTTTGAGAGTATCCAGGGTCTTAGATTTCCTTCAGGCAGGAATGGATAAGGGTCTGAAGGTGGCTTCCTTGAGAGTGCAAGTATCAGCATTGACTGTATGGTTTCAAAAGAAAATTGCAAATTTGCAGGATGTGCGTACTTTTTTCCAGGGAATGCTGCACATTCAACTGCCTTTTGTTCCTCCTGCAGTGCCTTTGGATTTAAGTCTGGTTCTCAAAGCCCTTCAAGGTGCTCCATTTGAACCACTCGATAAAGTGGATCTTAAGTGGTTGACAGCTAAAGTTCTCTTTCTACTGACTATGTCATCAGCTAGAAGAGTATCAGATTTAGGAGCGCTGTCATGTAAATCTCCTTTTCTGATTTTTTATCCAATTAAAGCTGTTCTCAGAACTAGGTCTGGTTATCGTCCTAAAGTTATATCTAAATTCCACCTTAATGAAGAAATTGTAGTCCCGGCTTTTCAGGTATCGGGACTTTCTGCGGGAGAAGCGTCGCTGGACGTAGTCCGGGTATTAAGAATCTACGTGGATCGTACCAGTGCCATCAGAAAGACAGATTCTCTCTTCATTCTCTACGGATGTCACAAGACGAGATGGCCTGCTACTAAACAGACGCTAGCAAGATGGCTTCGAATGATGATTTCAGAAGCATATTCTCGAGCTGATCTCCCTGTTCCGGCTAATGTCTCTGCTCACTCTACATGTAAGGCATGTTAATGCCTAATATATATCCTATATTAAACACTCTAAAAGGTTAATGAACACAGTACGCAATTGGCGTATGGAATACCGTAAGAGTACGCACGTAGCGTAACAAACTCTTAGCCGTGGACGAGACGCACGAGCGGCACGTTCGCTTATGGCTTAAAACGTAAAGGCAAGCACGCTATAGGCTGCCGGTTACCGTAATGATACGCTATCAGCGTAGCGGACGCTCGAGACCACGAGGAGATCACGAGCGGCGCTGACGCTCACAGAGTTAAACCTTTGTAACAGTGATAAGGTGTAAATGCAACACAGTGTAACCTTGTTAGTTTAAAAGCTGTATGAGCGACTCTTACGCTCTGAGAACCCTTTAGCAATATAATAAACACTCAAATACCGGTCTAAGGATCTAACACCTTTTAAGGGAATGAATGAACGTTCAATCGCAAAAGAATACACAATACAAGTTATACACTACCAAACTAACATAAAATACCTAACCGAGTTACTACACATTAAAATACGACAAAGACATAATTACATTTAAAAGGGGGAAAGGAGAGAATGGCTTACAACAAAATAGGAGATAAATATGGTTGCAGAGAACTTACGCACAAGGGGAACAATCGCAAGCGCCTTTCTGGATATCCAGCTCCCGATTATCAGTGATGAGAACCGTTGAAAAGAGTAGAGAGCTGGCCCAGGTCGGCTTGTCTTTATATACACTTACACACAGTACAGTACAATGGTCCCTACTTTCTTATTGTTCATTGGACACAGGAATCCGTCTCCGCATTATAACAAAAGGTCATAGGTTGGTTCATACAGGTGGGCTGTGACTATTTCAAACTGCTCAGGTGGGAGGGAAACTGGGTTTCCCGCCGCATGGGTAATAAAGTGCAAATATAGTAAATGTCCATAAACTTCTTATGTCCATAACTATACGCACGAGCGAGTAATCCGCTTCAAACCAACACCGGAATATTGCTAATTATATTCTCTTCCGATGGATACTAAAAACACCACTGTGTAACCCCTGTCTGACCCTTCGTATCAAACAAAGAGGAATCTCTTTGTCCCCGAACATGCTATATTAACTAAACTTTCAGATTCTATCAAAGGGACCATAATCTACAAAATACATTATATGACTAAAATATGTTACAATTGAGTCGCCCGCTAGACGCACACAAACTCTACCGTAAATGCGCATACCGTGCGCCTGCGAGTGCACGCGACCGCGAGTATACGCACGCACGGGAGAGCTCATGCTCGTGCAGCGGGCGCACGCATGAGGTGCATATATGGCAATGTGCAGCGTGATATTTTTCTGACTTTGACAGTCCACCCTTTGGCAGTCACCAATAACTGCCACTTCCTAAAACAGTTCAAAAAGAGAAAAATATATGTCATGTATAATACATTTCTATGATTGGGTAGGGGAGAAGAGAAGAAGGTGGGAAAACGGTATGACCTAGTGAGATAGTAGAAGCATGTGTGTATGAATCCATGTTCGGGGGGTCATGTATCATCGTGCCGTACGTGTTTTAAATCAAGCTTCGAGGTATTGCGAAGTATACATTTGAATTCCTTCTTATCCCGTGGTACGGGTCTGTGGATGGGCTGTCAAACTTTACCGAGCTCTTTTCGGCTTTTGGTTGCAACAAAATGGGGGAGCACATTTTAGTTGATGATACATGAATGGGGGGGATATGTGAGTGCTGATATCTGTGCCTATATTCCCTATCGACTATGTGTGTTATTACCTGAAGGTTGTAGAAATGAAGATAAAGAGCAATTATGGTAAATGCAGTCATAAACTATGTGAGTTTAATATACATTTGCCGATTGAGGTCTTGTCTTGTGTCTTGTCTTGTCTCGATGTACATGTTGACTGTAGTCTCCCGATGCTTTTGCTATAAACGGTGTGCAAAAAGCTTTTTCAATGTCCATAGACTTACAAAAAACGTTGGGCTAGCGTAAAGTTAAAGTTACTAGGGATATGGGGGGTCTATGGCATAGTCCATCAGTTGTCTGTGTAAAAGGTTGTCAAATTCTTCTTCCAAGCGGATGTCTTTGTACCTTGGAGAAAAACAAAAGAGAAACGGGTGAAAGAAACGGACCGTGGAATCACATTTTCATCACAACATTGTCTCAATGGTTGGGTCGTAAATCAAATCAGTCGTTGTTATTACAGTATCTTCACTTCTTAAACTCATCACTCGGGCGCTACGTTTACACTTTGTTAAAACCCGAACGCATCTAAATATCAGGCCGACCAATATGATGACACCCAGAATACACAAAAGAAATTTCCCTACATCCATGATAATTCCTTGAGCCCATTCTCCTAAACCAGAGAACCAATTTCGCGGGTTCAACCATGACACCCAACCGGTCAGCTCATTACCCACAGCGGCAAGGGTGAGATTGTGTTTCCTTCGGAACTCCCATTTTAATTGCAAAATGTCATCCATCTTTTGGTCTATGACCTCGGCCGGGTCCTCGGTGCTGTTTGTAATATACGTGCAGCACTTTATTCCATACTGAGTCGCTAGGGTAACACAATACCCGCCTGTCACAGCTGTGAGATAATTGAGAATCATCCTATGCTGAACCAGTTCTGTTTTATAAGCTTGGAGCTCCCTTCCGGTATACCTGAATGTGTCATCATACATTTCAGTGATATTGTCTAATAAATTTGCAAGCGCAGATATATATTTATAATTTATCACTCCTCTAGCGGTACGAGTGATATCTAACGCGATTAGGAATTGAATCCCGGTGGATTCATGGATCAGGTCAGAGGCCGGATGCTCTGTTCTTTCTATCAGGTGTCGTTTAACGATGTGCTCGTAATGAGTGTGAGTATAAGGAGCTTGGGCACTGCCGTGAATATCCTTCATTTTAGTGTGGGAAACGGTCATTACCTCAGGCAGTACTTTTCCAATATAACATAACCCTTCTGAGTTTGGGGCAAGCCACTTATACGCCTTCCTCCCGCATATGAAGTATGCATCATCGGGGAGAACATATGGGACGGAATAGGACATTACCATATTACAAATTTTCCATATGAAATCTCCTAACCCTAATTCTCCCATCTGTTTAGTACACGTATCTATTTGTACGATATGTGCACAGTATCCTGGTGATACCTCTCCAACTCTCATGATCCTACTTCCTAGGGTATACCTATATCGGAAATATTTTCCACTACCGGCTATGTGGCGTATAAGTTCTGTATCTGTAGGCATTCTATCGGCTCTGTATGAAAAGGTCATGGTTTGGTTGTTCCATGACACTTCCCAATTTCCCGGCTTTCGGGGATTGGAAATGTTAAAACATACTAGGGATCTATCCACATGATATTGGTGGAGCTTCAAACTAGGAGGACTGGAGATATTAAACCTCCTGTCCACCGGCCTCCCACCACTTAGCTCAAGTACCTCCCCTATAGTTAGAGGGAATGGTACTAACCCTGATTTGCTATGGCCTTGAGGTACTTGAGAGCATACCCAACAATCTGTCTGATTTAACACTTTACCCACTAAGGAGTGATAGTCACTCAATGGATGCCGGTCCATGTGGATATTAAAACTGGATTGGCATTTCTTGATACACCCATCCTCAACTACACTGTCACAGAGTCTACAGATACAGTTCTCTTCAGCTAACAATCCTTCACAATTCCTTCTATTGTCAATGCTACCAGATCGTTTTCTGATACTCGCCTTTACTCGGTGATTATGTTGTTCTTGGAAATCTACGCCTCCCTCTCTGTCATCAGAACCCATTCCAGAACCTCTCTCGACCTCCATGGTACTCTCGCCGGAACAGACTGTTCTGGTCAACATCATGGTCAACAGGAAAATACGGATCACAGTCTCTTGGGGCAAGTCCATCTTATAGGAGGAAATGGAGAAGAATGAGAAGGGGGAAAGAAATAATTGAGGGAGATGGGATGGGAAGTGGAGAAAAACAATAAAAGGGAACAGGGAATCGATAACTGCCTCCGATCTTATTATTCTCAATGCTCAGGTGCCGTCTCAGTCCTCCTGAAACAGACACTCCAGTGATACAACTTCCTCTACCGTCTGTTCTTTATCACGGGACCTCTCTGGATCAGCAACCTTCTTACAATGGGACAAATGAACCCAAGTCTCTCTCTCGGCAACCTTCAATGCTGTCGTACTAATCAATAAGACTTGGTATGGTCCTTCCCATCTGTCAATAAGGCAACCTGAGCGTAGAAAATTCCGTATCATTACATAATCCCCAGGTTCAATGTCATGACAATTACTATCTGGCAGATCAGGAATCACCAACTTCAAATTGTCATTCTGATTCCATAGCTGTTTACTCATCTTAACCAAATACTTTACAGTCACTTCATTATTACACTACAAATCATCCTGAGGGTTAATCATAACATGCGGTTGTCGACCAAACAGAATTTCAAAAGGGGACAGATTAAGAGGGGACCTGGGAGTGGTTCTGATGCTGTATAATACAAGGGGCAAAGCTTCTGGCCATGTCAATCCTGTTTCCGCCATAACTTTGCTCAATTTATTTTTAATAGTGCTGTTCACTCTTTCTACTTTCGCACTCGCCTGGGGGCGGTACGGAGTGTGCAGTTTCTTATCAATTCCCATCAACTTACACATTCCTTGAAAGACATCACCTGTAAAAATGGGTACCCATATCGCTTTCAATTATCCTAGGGATACCGTATCTACACACAAATTCCTGTACAATTTTCTTAGCAGTAAACATTGCGGTATTTGTGGCCGCAGGAAATGCTTCGACCCAATTTGAAAACACATCTATACAAACTAGTACATACTTCAAATTTCGACAAGGGGGTAATTGTATGAAATCAATTTGTATTACCTGAAAAGGGCCGCCTGTAGGTGGGATATGAGATGGTTCTGTTGGTATTGCCTTTCCGATATTCTTCCTCAAGCAGGTGAGGCATGTCATTGCCCTTTTTCCCGCATGGGAAGAAAATCCTGGGGCGCACCAATATGCTCTTACCAACTTGCACATCCCTTCCTTGCCTAGATGAGTCAGCCCATGTGCTGCTTCCGCTAAACTTGGAAGGTATGCTCTGGGTGCCACTGGTTTACCCTGTCCATCTGTCCAGAGTCCTGAGGACTCCTGGCCATATCCTTTTGCCCTCCAAACTGCCTTTTTTTCCTGTGTGGAACACAAATTTTGCATTTCACACAATTTCTGTGTGTTGACGGTATTAAATACCATCAGTTGTGTGGTGTCTGTCTGTCTGGGGGTACCAGCTGCTAACTTAGCAGCTTCGTCTGCTCGGTTGTTACCAAGTGATACCGGGTCTTGGCTATATGTATGTGCTTTACACTTGATAACAGCCACTCTGTCAGGTTCCTGTATCGCTGTTAGAAGCCTTTTGATGTGAGCTGCATGCGCTACCGGTGTACCAGCTGCCGTCATGAAATTTCTGAGGCGCCATAGGGCTCCGAAATCATGGACTACCCCGAAGGCATATCTAGAGTCGGTATAGATATTGGCTGTTTTGCCCTTAGCCAATTCACATGCTCTGGTTAGGGCAACCAGTTCAGCAACCTGGGCTGAGTGAGGTGGGCCTAGCGGTTCTGCTTCTATGGTGCCTTGGTCATCTACGACTGCGTATCCAGTACACAAGTCTCCCGAGTCCGTCTGTCTGTGACAACTACCGTCAGTGTAGAAAGTAAGATCTACATCTTCCAGTGGGTTGTCACTGATGTCAGTCCTTGCCGTGAAATTTTGGGTCAAATATTCCATACAATTATGTGAGTCAGTGTCTGTACCAAATCCTCCTTCACCATCACTCTCATCCCCCACCCTTTGTGCCTGTCCAGGCACACCTGGGAGATACGTTGCTGGATTTAGTGCACTGCATCTCTTTATGGTGATGTTTACAGGGGCCATTAGTGCTAATTCCCACCTTGTAAACCGTGCGGATGAGACATGTCTGGTTTGGGCAGAATTTAGTAAGGCTGACACTGCATGAGGTGTATGGATTGTGAGGTTGTGTCCTAGCATTACATCTTCGCTTTTCGTTACTAGCAATGCTATCGCAGCGACACTTCGCAAGCATGTGGGGAGGGATCGCGCTACCGTATCTAGCTGAGCGTTGTAGTATGCTACCGGCCTGCTGGCATCACCGTGCTTTTGGGTTAGGACGCCTGCCGCGCAACCAGCACTTTCTGTTCCGTACAGCTCAAAGGGTTTCCCATAGTCTGGCATACCTAATGCTGGTGCCTGCGTTAGGCACTGTTTAAGTCTCTCAAATGCCATCTCGGATTCGTCTGTATGCGAAATCCGATCAGGTTTGTTTGATGAGACCATCTCCTGGAAAGGTAATGCTAGAATGGAAAAACCTGGGATCCAGTTACGGCAATACCCACACATTCCTAGAAACGTTCTGATCTGTTGCGGGTTTGTGGCAGAGTCATGTCTCGAATTGCTTGAATTCTATCAGCGGTCAGGTGTCTCAGTCCTTGTGTCAGACAGTGTCCCAGATATTTTACTTTAGTCTGGCATAATTGCAACTTGTCTTTGGAAACCTTGTGTCCTGTGTCTGAAAGATGAAACAGGAGCTGTTTCGTATCTTTCAGGGACGCTTCCAGTGAATCTGAACATAGTAGTAAATCATCCACATATTGGATCAATACTGATCCACTCTCTGGTTGGAAAGACTGTAAACAATCATGCAAAGCCTGTGAAAATATACTTGGACTGTCTATGAAACCTTGTGGTAATCGAGTCCATGTGTATTGGACTCCTCTGTATGTGAATGCAAACAAATATTGGCTGTCAGGGTGCAGAGGTACCGAGAAGAAGGCGGAGCAGAGGTCAATAACAGTGAACAATTTCGCAGTGGGAGGGATTTGCATAAGGATGACAGCTGGATTTGGCACTACGGGGAACTGACTCTCAACTATTTTGTTAATCCCCCTTAGATCCTGCACTAGCCTGTAACCCCTCCCCCCACTTTTTTTCACAGGGAAGATGGGACTATTGGCAGTGCTGGATGTTCTTACCAGAATGCCCTGTTGTAGCAAGCGCTCTATTACGGGGTACACTCCTAATTCCACCTCTGGCTTCAGAGGGTATTGTGGGATTTTTGGAGCTATCCTACCATCTTTTACTTGCACAACGACTGGAGCTACGTTTGCCATTAATCCAGTGTCTTGTCCATCTTTAGTCCAAAGTGACTCTGGTATTTGGGATGTCATTTCTTCTACCTGGGATGAACTCCTATTTATCATAACGGTATGTGACATTAATTTTGATGGGGAGTCTAGCATGTCTCGTACTTCCTGAACGTGATTCTCAGGTATGTCTAAGAATACACCTTCAGGAGTACAATAAATGACGCACCCCATTTTACACAATAAATCTCTTCCCAGGAGATTAGTCGGTGCCGATGCAGCCAGCAAAAAGGAATGCTTGGTATGCAAGGGCCCTATTGTAATCTCTGCTGGTTTGCTAACAGGGTAGTGCTGTACTACTCCCGTTACTCCCATGGCTGGAATTGTCTTACCAGTGGTTCTCATGCCCACTGTCGAATTTATCACTGATTTGGCCGCCCCCGTATCTACAAGGAAATTTAATGATTTACCAGCTACATCAATTGTGATCTCGGGTTCACTTCCAAGACTTGCAATCAATTTCACTGGCTGCAGATTACAGGTGTGGCCACACCCCTATTGGGTATGGTGACCTCCCTGAATCGCGCTGGCAGCAATTACTTGTGGTGGGGGTAGATGGGAACTATCAGAGATTTGCCAGTCTCTTCTTGGGGGATACCTTTTTGTTTCCCCTGCATGTGGCTCATAGCTCCGCCCTTTCGGTCCTTGATCCCAATGTCTCGTATCAGGTCGTTGTCTAGGGGATTGATATGAATTTTGTATTTGTCTTGCTTTACAATCACGTGACATGTGTCCCTCTCTGTGACAACTATAACATTTTATACCTCTTGACTTACCCACAGGGGTCACAGTTCTGGGCTGAGGTGGCCGGGTAGTGAGGGCCTGTATGCTTACAGCCATTAACTTATCACTCTGTGACTCCCTGTGTCTGATGATATTCCGATCATGCCCTGCAGCAGCCTCTCCCAATGCATCCACCGACATACCTCTCCAATCAGGCCTAGTGGTTTGTATTCTATTCCTTAAAACCTCCTTTAGACCGTCCATTAATACTGAAACAGCTACTTCCCTGTGGTGTACATTAGTTTTAATGTCATCTATACCAGTGTACCTAGCCATATCCTGCAGAGCCCGGTGAAAATACTCTGGTGTGGATTCACCTTCTTTTTGTTTTATCGTAAAGATTTTATTCCACTTTACAACTGCAGGAAAATATACCCCTAACTGTAAGTTGATTCTCTTTACATTATCCTGATTATACTCGTCTGTTAGTGGTACTTCCTCATCTAGCTTGCAATCAGCGATAAACTTTAACGGATCAACACTGGGGGGTAAACATGCCCTCAAAACTGTCCTCCAATCTTTGTTATTTGGCTCTGCAGAATTTCCTAGCTCCCTAATATACTTTTGACATGCAACTAAGTCTTTCCTAGGATCAGGGAATTCAGACATCATTGATCTTAATTCTGCTCGGGAAAAGGGACAGTGCATGGCGATGTTCCTGACAGGAGTTGCTCCTGAAGTGTCAGTTTTCCCATTTGGCACTGCTATTACCCTAACAGGATTAAGTCCAACAACATCATTCTGAGTAGATTCTACAACATGTGTTGAAATGGTTTCAGCATAGTGTATGGTGCCGTACTTACCAGTCGATACGACCTCACCTGTCCCTCCGCTAGGGGCCTTTGATACTAATCTTACGGGTTGGGTCGTGCCTACTGCTGTTTCTGATATGGTGGCTGCTAGGGAGAGTGCTGATATTGTTGTGGGCTCATCCTCTTGGTCACAATCCTGGGGAAAGTTAAAAATAGGGTACAACTTGCACGGATTAGTGTTAGCATTAATTACTTTGGTTACATTATCCTTAACTTCTACACATTTAACATAACACTGAGTGCCATTCTCTGCAACCAATTTCTCTCCAGGTATGTACGGTGGTGGGGGTGCAGTGGCTATCAGTTTCCTGATAGGGTTAGATCCAGTGGCTTGCGCCAACCCCCTTTGTATTTCACCTTCCTGTTGCCACAATGTTAAATAATCATAATGTTTAATACGCCTTTTTGAAGATTTAATCAGGCAAACTCTTCTCCTTAAATTCTGTAATACTTCTGGGTTAAAACTACCTACCCGGGGAAACTTTTCCCCGTCATGCACAGTCATCCTTTCCCATTCATTGCACAACATTTCTGTGTGATGACCATATTTCTCACACATGATATACCTTGCCGACCCGATTGGTCGGTTTACCAAATCAACCTGAACCTAGGTTGATCGCCCCTTACCTGAACAACTGGCCCCCATCTCTGCAGGTGCTGCTTTCACTACCTCTGACTTCAAATCAGGGTCTTCGGCAACCCTTACAAAAACCAAGATGCTCGGGGTAAGGCTGCGGTGGGGGTTTTGCAACGAGGTCCGCCCACTTAACTCCGCCCACGCTGGCCAATACGGCGACCAAAGTTCCCAGAGGTTCCGTACCCAACCTAAGTACGTCTACTTGCTCGGGCGTGTGGGAGTGTCTTACCCTCCCCAGCAAGTATCAGTCGCTGGAATGTCCCTGAGTGATCAGGCTACTTCCCTTAAAATAAAAAAATTACACAAATCACGTTAACAATGTGCAAGTAGCGTTCTTCTGAATTCAAGACACGCTAATGCACACAATCACATGCGGTACAATCGTATCTGCACACAAGCAACTAATCTTATGTGCGGAACGATCAGTGGAATCGAAAATTTCGGCTGCAAATTCCTTCAGCAATGAGCTTCTTTGGCCTATATGGGTCTCGCACCAACCCTCTTCGGTTGTGCTTCTCTACTTCTAGTCTGCTGTACCTGAACCTCCTGGTCCTTGACCTCCTGGTCTGTTATGTACAGCAGACTCTACTGCTCATAAATATGTCGAGATTAACAAGGGACACCTCCCAAGCCACCCCACGCTATCACTCTCGCTGGTGTACCTCTTTCTACTGGCCTATGGTTCCCACTTCCGTAATAAAAGAGAAATCTTATATATACACACTCTTACATTCGAACACTCTTATTTCTGTACAGAATTCCTTTCATTCAGTAATAGTCTAACCCAGAAGAATTACAACAGAGAAAGTCTTTTTCTTTTAACTTTAAACTTTGGATTTGAGATAGATTTGTGTTATTTTCGCGTTACTTCCTTATCGCCTATTAAAACAATACTATCGTGCGGTTTGTATTATGTGGGCGTATCCGAACGCTCCGTTGCATGATATACGCTCCGTGCGTCGACCCTTGCGTTGCGTACGCCCTGCCCTTGTAAGGACACGTGTACGCAGACCAAGTACGTCCACAGTAACACACTACACGTTTATCAATGTGAATGATCTATAACAGTAATCCTTCACTGAACACCACTCAAATCTCCCTTGTATTCTAGGCGAGATTGTGTGCGTGCCTTTTACAATTATTCCCTTAAATATTACTTTTTATCTTTTAACTATTAATAACAACAAATGTCTCAGCACGTTATCACTAGTGTGTGGCAATCAGGAGAATGAGGTACGGACAAATAATGCTAAACACGAAATACAGGTGTGTGTGCTTATGCGTACGTTCGCAAAACAGAAACTAAACAGGTTTTAAAAGACAACAACGTACTGTTCCTACCTTCCGGTTCCGGATTCCTTCAGCACTCCTTACTAAGCGAAGCAGACGCTTATCTGGTCAGCACTACGAGGAATATTACCGCCCGCCTTTTGCTGACCGATAATGTCTGCTGAAATTACCTAGTGCAGATATGTGAAGAGCGGGCGAGTCCCCAATTGTTAATGCCTAATATATATCCTATATTAAACACTCTAAAGGGTTAATGAACACAGTACGCAATTGGCGTATGGAATACCGTAAGAGTACGCATGTAGCGTAACAAACGCTTAGCCGTGGACGAGACGCACGAGCGGCACGTTCGCTCACGGCTTAAAACGTAAAGGCAAGCACGCTATAGGCTGCCGGTTACCGTAATGATACGCTATCAGCGCAGCGGACGCTCGAGACCACGAGGAGATCACGAGCGGCGCTGACGCTCACAGAGTTAAACCTTTGTAACAGTGATAAGGTGTAAATGCAACACAGTGTAACCTTGTTAGTTTAAAAGCTGTATGAGCGACTTTTACGCTCTGAGAACCCTTTAGCAATATAATAAACACTCAAATACCGGTCTAAGGGTCTAAGGGAGTGAATGAACGTTCAATCGCAAAAGAATACACAATACAAGTTATACACTACCAAACTAACATAAAATACCTAACCGAGTTACTACACATTAAAATACGACAAAGACATAATTACATTTAAAAGGGGGAAAGGAGAGAGAGAATGGCTTACAACAAAATAGGAGATAAATATGGTTGCAGAGAACTTACGCACAAGGGGAACAATCGCAAGCGCCTTTCTGGATATCCAGCTCCCGATTATCAGTGATGAGAACCGTTGAAAAGAGTAGAGAGCTGGCCCAGGTCGGCTTGTCTTTATATACACTTACACACAGTACAGTACAATGGTCCCTACATTCTTATTGTTCATTGGACACAGGAATCCGTCTCCGCATTATAACAAAAGGTCATAGGTTGGTTCATACAGGTGGGCTGTGACTATTTCAAACTGCTCAGGTGGGAGGGAAACTGGGTTTCCCGCCGCATGGGTAATAAAGTGCAAATATAGTAAATGTCCATAAACTTCTTATGTCCATAACTATACGCACGAGCGAGTAATCCGCTTCAAACCAACACCGGAATATTGCTAATTATATTCTCTTCCGATGGATACTAAACACCACTGTGTAACCCCTGTCTGACCCTTCGTATCAAACAAAGAGGAATCTCTTTGTCCCCGAACATGCTATATTAACTAAACTTTCAGATTCTATCAAAGGGACCATAATCTACAAAATACATTATATGACTAAAATATGTTACAATTGAGTCGCCCGCTAGACGCACACAAACTCTACCGTAAATGCGCATACCGTGCGCCTGCGAGTGCACGCGACCGCGAGTATACGCACGCACGGGAGAGCTCATGCTCGTGCAGCGGGCGCACGCATGAGGTGCATATATGGCAATGTGCAGCGTGATATTTTTCTGACTTTGACAGGCAGGTCCTTCATGGGCAGCACAACATGGTGCTTCAGCAGAACAGATATGTAAGGCAGGCACATGGTTTTCCATTAACACATTCATTAGACATTATGCCTTGGATACTTTTGCCTCTCATGACGCTGAATTCGGGCGTAAGGTTCTCCTGTCTAATCAGGAGCGTCCCCACCACTAAAAATTGCTTTGGGAAATCCCATTGTTATCCCGTGGATAACCTGTGGACCCTGCCAGAGAAATATACGTTATGGTACGAACTTACCATTGATAATGGTATTTCTCCTATGTCCACAGGTTTCCACAGGGATCCCACCCTGACGCACCTGATTTGAGGATCTTTATACTCACTAAACTCTTCCCTCTTGCATGAAAGGGTGTGTATGTGTGTTCTTCTCGCCTGAATAGGGTTCTACATAATGCTCCTGCCTAAATGCTTTGGAATCCAACTGATTTGCTTGAGCCAGTGGGCGGGGATATATGGACGGGCCCATTGCATCCTGGGAGGACTGAAAGCTTGTGATCGTTTGGTGCCAATCTGCTGTCGCTCCATCATATCCCATTGTTATTCTGTGGAAACCTGTGGACATAGGAGAAATACCGTTATCAACGGTAAGTTCTTACCATAACGTATATTATTGCAAAGAATATAGTATTAGAGTGATCCTCTTTAGATTCATCTCATGTCTCTGCAGCTCTTCCTCTACCCTGTCTCCCGCTCTCTTCTGAAAAAGTGATCTAGACGAGCTACGTTTCCATGCACAATATCTGCGATGGAAAGATCTGTTATAACATTAAGCCACATCATCTTGCCTACCCCAATTACGCTGTAAAGGATGGACCAAGACATACATACATGATGTTATACATAGAGCCACTTAAGAGGATTCATCTCAGGGGATGTATATATGAAATGGGGAATTACAGTAACTAGAAATGTAAAGTGATTAGATGCACAGAACCACTTGTGTAACATGATGACATTTTGACATCCTGTGCACTGGACTGATGCCATCTCTTCTTCTTGTCACATCACATATACCCTTTATATTATTATTATTATTATTATTATTATTATTAGTAATAATAATAAGATTTTACTCACCGGTAAATCTATTTCTCGTAGTCCGTAGTGGATGCTGGGGACTCCGTAAGGACCAAGGGGATTAGCGGCTCCGCAGGAGACTGGGCACAACTAAAGAAAGCTTTAGGACTACCTGGTGTGCACTGGCTCCTCCCACTAAGACCCTCCTCCAGACCTCAGTTAGGATACTGTGCCCGGAAGAGCTGACACAATAAGGAAGGATTTTGAATCCCGGGTAAGACTCATACCAGCCACACCAATCACACCGTATAACTCGTGATACTATACCCAGTTAACAGTATGATAACAACTGAGCCTCTCAACAGATGGCTCAACAATAACCCTTTAGTTAGGCAATAACTATATACAAGTATTGCAGACAATCTGCACTTGGGATGGGCGCCCAGCATCCACTACGGACTACGAGAAATAGATTTACCGGTGAGTAAAATCTTATTTTCTCTAACGTCCTAAGTGGATGCTGGGGACTCCGTAAGGACCATGGGGATTATACCAAAGCTCCCAAACGGACGGGAGAGTGCGGATGACTCTGCAGCACCGAATGAGCAAACTCTAGGTCCTCCTCAGCCAGGGTATCAAACTTGTAGACTCTTGCAAGAGTGTTTGACCCCAACCAAGTAACAGCTCGGCAAATTTGTAAAGCCGAGACCTCTCGGGCAGCCGCCCAAGAAGATCCCACTTTCCTCATGGAATGGGCTTTTACAGATTTAGGGTGCGGCAGTCCAGCCGCAGAATGTGCAAGTTGAATCGTGCTACAGATCCAGCGAGCAATAGTCTGCTTAGAAGCAGGAGCACCCAGCTTGTTGGGTGCATACAGGATAAATAGCGAGTCAGAATTTCTGACTCCAGCCGTCCTGGAAACATATATTTTTCAGGGCCCTGACTACGTCCAGAAACTTGGAATCCTCCAAGTCCCAAGTAGCCGCAGGCACCACAATAGGTTGGTTCACATGAAAAACTGATACCACCTTAGGAAGGAATTGGGAACGAGTCCTCAATTCCGCCTTATCCATATAAAATACAGATAAGGGCTTTTGCATGACAAAGCCGCCAATTCTGATACACGCCTGGCCGACGCCAAGGCCCACAGCATGACCACTTTCCACGTGAGGTATTGTAGCTCCACGGATTTAAGTGGCTCAACTCAATGCGACTTCAGGAAATCCAACACTACGTTGAGATCCCACGGTGCCACTGGAGGCACAAACAGGGGCTGACTATGCAGCACTCCCTTAACAAAGTCTGAACTTCAGGCAGTGAAGCCAGTTCTATTTTGGAAGAAAATCGATAGAGCCGAAATCTGGACCTTAATGGAACCCAATTTTAGGCCCATAGTCACCTCTGACTTGTAGGAAGTGCAGAAATCGACCTAGCTGAAATTCCTCCTTTTGGGGCCTTACTGGCCTCACAGCACGCAACATATTTCCGCCATATGCGGTGATAATGGTTTGCGTTCACTTCTTTCCTAGCTTTAAATAGCGTAGGGATAACTTCCTCCGGAATGCCCTCTTCCTTCAGGATCCGGCGTTCAACCGCCATGCCGTCAAACGCAGCCGCGGTACGTCTTGGAACAGACAGCCCCCTGCTGCAGCAGGTCCTGTCTGAGCGGCAGAGGCCATGGGTCCTCTGAGATCATTTCTTGGAGTTCTGGGTACCAAGCTCTTCTTGGCCAACCCGGAACAATGAGTATAGTTCTTACTCCTCTCCTTCTTATTATTCTCATTACCCTGGGTATGAGAGGCAGAGAAGGGAACACATACACCGACTAGTACACCCACGGTGTTACCAGAGCGTCCACAGCTATCGCCTGAGGGTCCCTTGACCTGGCGCAATATCTTTGTAGCTTTTTGTTGAGGCGGGACGCCATCATGTCCACCTGTGGCCTTTCCCAACGGTCTACAATCATTTGGAAAACTTCTGGATGAAGTCCCCACTCTCCCGGGTGGAGGTCGTGTCTGCTGAGAAAGTCTGCTTCTCAGTTGTCCACTCCGGGAATGAACACTGCTGACAGTGCTAACACATGATTTTCCGCCCATCGGAGAATCCTTGTGGCTTCTGCCATCGCCATCCTGCTTCTTGTGCCGCCCTGTCGGTTTCCCTGAGCGACCGCCGTGATGTTGTCTGACTGGATCAGCACCGGCCGGTGTTGAAGCAGGGGTCTAGCCTGACTTAGGGCATTGTAAATGGCCCATAGTTCCAGAACATTTATGTGTAGGGAAGTCTCCTGACTTTTCCATAGGCCTTGGAAGTTTCTTCCCTGTGTGACTGCCCCCCAGCCTTGAAGGCTGGCATCCGTGGTCACCAGGACCCAGTCCAGTATGCCGAATCTGAGGCCCCATAGAAGATGAGCACTCTGCAGTCACCACCACAGCGACACCCTGGCCCTTGGAGACAGGGTTATCCGCCGATGCATCTGAAGATGCGACCCGGACCACTTGTCCAACAGATCCCACTGGAAGATCCTTGCATGGGACCTGGCGAATGGAATTTCTTCGTAAGAAGCTACCATCTTTCCCAAGGCTCGCGTGCATTGATGCACCGACACCTGTATTTGTATTAGGAGGTCTCTGTCTAGAGACGCCAACTCCTTGGACTTCTCCTCCGGGAGAAACCCTTTTTATCCTGTTCTGTGTCCAGAACCATACCCAGGAACAGTAGACGCGTCGTAGGAACCAGCTGCGACTTTGGAATATTCAGAATCCAGCCGTGCTGTTGTAGCACTTCCCGAGATAGTGCTACTCCGACGAACAACTGCTCCCTGGACCTCGCCTTTATAAGGAGATCGTCCAAGTACGGGATAAGTACTTCGGCCATTACCTTGGTAAATACCCTCGGTGCCGGGGACAGACCAACGGCAACGTCTGGAATTGGTAATGACAATCCTGTACCACAATTTTGAGGTACACCTGGTGAAGAGGGTAAATAGGGACATGCAGGTAAGCATCCTTGATGTCCAGTGATACCCTGAAATTCTCCAGGCTTGCAATAATCGCCCTGAGCGATTCCATTTTGAACTTGAACCTTCGTATATAAGTGTTCAAGGATTTCAATTTTAGAATGGGTCTCACCGAACCGTCTGGTTTCGGTACCACAACATTTTGGAATAGTATCCCCGGCCTTGTTGAAGGAGGGGTACCTTGATTTCACCTGCTGGAAGTACAGCTTGTGAATTGCCGCCAGTACTACCTTTCTCCGAGGGCAGCAGGCAAGGCTGATGTGAGGTAACGGCGAGGGGGAGTCGCCTCGAACTCCAGCCTGTATCCCTGTGATACTACTTGCAGAACCTAGGGATCCACCTGTGGGCAAGCCCACTGGTCCCTGAAGTTCCCGAGACGCGCCCCCACCGCACCTGTCTCCACCTGTGGAGCCCCAGCGTCATGCGGTGGACTCAGAGGAAGCGAGGGAAGATTTTTGATCCTGGGAACTGGCTGCCTGGAGCAGCTTTTTCCTTCTTCCCTTGTCTCTGTGCAGAAAGGAAGCGCCTTTGACCCGCTTGCTTTTCTGAAGCCGAAAGGACTGTACCTGAAAATACGGTGCTTTCTTAGGCTTTTGTGAGGAAACCTGAGGTAAAAAATTTTTTTCTTCCCAGCTGTTGCTGTGGATACGAGGTTCCAGAGACCATCCCCAAACAATTCCTCACCCTTATAAGGCAGAATCTCCATGTGCCTTTTAAAGGCAGCATCACCTGTCCACTGCCGGGTTTCTAATACCCTCCTGGCAGAATGGACATTGCATTAATTCTGGATGCCAGCCGGTAAATATCCCTCTGTGCATCCTTCCTATATAAGACAACGTCTTTAAAATGCTCTATGTTAGCAAAATATTATCCCAGTCTAGGGTATTAATATCATCTGACAGGGTATCAGACCACGCTGCAGCAGCACTATTTTGCTGAGGCAATTGCAGGTCTCAGTATAGAACCTGAGTGTGTGTATATGCAGACTTCAGGATAACCTCCTGCTTTTTATCAGCAGGCTTCTTCAAGGTGGCCGTATCCTAAGACAGCAGTGCCACCTTTTTGAAAAAAAAGTGTGAGCGCCTTATCCACCCTAGGGGATATCTCCCAGCGTGACCTATCCTCTGGCGGGAAAGGGTACGCCATCAGTAACTTTAGAAATTACCAGTTTCTTATCGGGGGAACCCACGCTTCTTTACACACTTCATTCATTCATCTGATGGGGGAACAAAACACTGGCTGCTTTTTCTCCCCAAAAATAAAACCCCTTTTATGTGGTACTTGGGTTCATGTCAGAAATGCGTAACACATTTTTCATTGCCGAGATCATGTAACGGATGTTCCTAGTGGATTGTGTATATGTCTTAACCTCGTCGACACTGGAGTCAGACTCCGTGTCGACATCTGTGTCTGCCATCTGAGGTAACGGGCGTTTTTTGAGCCCCTGATGGCCTTTGAGACGCCTGGGCAGGCGCGGGCTGAGAAGCCGGCTGTCCCACAGCTGCTACGTCATCCAGCCTTTTATCTAAGGAGTTGACATTGTCGGTTAATACCTTCCACCTATCCATCCACTCTGGTGTCGGCCCCACAGGGGGCGACATCCCATTTATCGGCCTCTGCTCCGCCTCCACGTAACCTTCCTCATCCAACATGTCGACACAGCCGTACCGACACACCGCACACACACAGGGAATGCTCTGACTGAGGACAGGACCCCACAAAGTCCTTTGGGGGGACAGAGAGAGAGTATGCCAGCACACACCAGAGCGCTATATAATGCAGGGATTAACACTATAACTGAGTGATTTTTCACCCAATAGCTGCTTGTATACATATATTACGCCTAAATTTAGTGCCCCCCCTCTCTTTTTAACCCTTTGAGCCTGAAAACTACAGGGGAGAGCCTGGGGAGCTGTCTTCCAGCTGCACTGTGAAGAAAAAATGGCGCCAGTGTGCTGAGGGAGATGGCCCCGCCCCTTTTTCGGCTGACTTTCTCCCGCTTTTTCTGGAATACTGGCAGGGGTAATTTTACATCTATATAGCCTCTAGGACTATATATGATGTAGATTTGCCAGCCAAGGTGTCATATATTGCCCTCAGGGCGCCCCCCCCAGCGCCCTGCACCCATCAGTGACCGGAGTGTGAGGTGTACATGATGAGCAATGGCGCACAGCTGCAGTGCTGTGCGCTACCTTGGTAAAGACCGAAGTCTTCTGCCGCCGATTTTCCGGACCTCTTCTTGCTTCTGGCTCTGTAAGGGGGACGGCGGCGCGGCTCCGGGAACGAACACCAAGGTCGGGTCCTGCGGTCCGATCCCTCTGGAGCTAATGGTGTC
The DNA here is from genome assembly GCF_028390025.1 of Pseudophryne corroboree. Classification (NCBI taxonomy): domain Eukaryota; kingdom Metazoa; phylum Chordata; class Amphibia; order Anura; family Myobatrachidae; genus Pseudophryne; species Pseudophryne corroboree. The sequence goes on from NC_086449.1 coordinate 689,972,872, forward strand.
CAGTAGCCTAAGAAGCCCAAACTACCACCTGTTAGGTAGGTTCGCTTCTTCTCCCCTTAGTCCCTCGCTGCAGTGAGTCTGTTGCCAGCAGATCTCACTGAAAATAAAAAACCTAAATATACTTTCTTTCTAGGAGCTCAGGAGAGCCCCTAGTGTGCATCCAGCTCAGCCGGGCACAAGAATCTAACTGAGGTCTGGAGGAGGGTCTTAGTGGGAGGAGCCAGTGCACACCAGGTAGTCCTAAAGCTTTCTTTAGTTGTGCCCAGTCTCCTGCGGAGCCGCTAATCCCCTTGGTCCTTACGGAGTCCCCAGCATCCACTTAGGACGTTAGAGAAAAATAGATTATAATTATTAGCTTATCCGCATGTCCTGACCTTACTTGGCGCATGCACACATTCATGCTGAAGGGGGGAAATATTTTGCATCTGCAAAAGATTGATGTGATGGGTGTTGGGTACCAGCAAGGTCAACTGGCCCACATGAGTACAGGAGAAAAGTGGGCCCCACTGCCTGGGGCCCCACCCCCTCCTCATGGGATCAGGTTTTAGACTGTGCTCTTGAATTATACATTACACATATGTTACATTATACTGCACATGACTATGGTGTATTTTCTACAGTGCACTGGAGTTACTAATCTGGTACATTATTATACATACACTAGCAGTATTTACTGCATATATTTGTCTAGAAGCCCAGACTATGCATTCACAATTGGTTTGCCAAGTCTCTAAGCATGGGCCCCTATTACTGCATCCCCCGGTGGGCCCTTCATACCCCAGTCCGACACTGGGTACCATAGCCCTTCTTCATCAGGTTAGGTTTTCAAAAGACCTGTCACTGCGCCAGATTGTTAATACATATTGACAATAACATTTCTGTTGTGGTTGTGAAATCACATGGTACAGTATGTATCATTCTTTCATAAATGTAAGTAATATGCCTCTGTATGTCATTTTGTCCTATCTAATTGCCCTGCCACACAATAATGATTTGATCATAAATAACTTTGCTAAATAATATTGCTACCACACTTACCTGTAAAGCTGCTGTGCAGATAACTTCTCTAAGCCCTTTAACAATCTGCCATTGATGAACATATGCATTTAAGATGGACCTGCACCTTTAATAACAGACATCCTTTTCATTAGAGATGAGCGGGTTCGTTCTACGAGAGCCGAACCCCCCCGAACTTCACCTATTTTACATGGTTCCGAGGCAGCCTCGGATCTTCCCGCCTTGCTCGGTTAACCCGAACGCGCCCGAACGTCATCATCCCGCTGTCGGATTCTCGCGAGATTTGTATTCTATATAAAGAGCCGCGCGCCATTTTTACTCGTGCATTGGAGATTGAACGGAGAGGACGTGGCTGCGTTCTCTCCCTGAAAAGCTCCGTATCTGTGCTCAGTGTGCTGCAAATATCTGTGCTCAGTGTGCTGCAAATATCTGTGCTCAGTGTGCTGCAAATATCTACGTTCTCTGCCTGAAAACGCTCCATATCTGTGCTCAGTGTGCTGCAAATATCTGTGCTCAGTGTACTGCATTTTGGTGACCAGTAGTATACATATAGTACAGTACAGTAGGCCATTGCTGTATCTTGCAGCTCTGTGTCAAGTATACTATCTCTGTACTGCATTATTGTGAGCAGTATATAGTAGGACAGTGCAGAATTTTGGTGACCAGCAGTATACATATAGTACAGTACAGTAGGCCATTGCTGTATCTTGCAGCTCTGTGTCAAGTATACTATCTCTGTGCTGCATTATTGTGAGCAGTATATAGTAGGACAGTGCAGCATTTTGATGACCAGCAGTATACATATAGTACAGTACAGTAGGCCATTGCTGTATCTTGCAGCTCTGTGTCAAGTATACTATCTCTGTACTGCATTATTGTGAGCAGTATATAGTAGGACAGTGCAGCATTTTGGTGACCAGCTGTATACATATAGTACAGTACAGTAGGCCATTGCTGTATTTTGCAGCTCTGTGTCAAGTATACTATCTCTGTGCTGCATTATTGTGAGCAGTATATAGTAGGACAGTGCAGCATTTTGGTGACCAGCAGTATACATATAGTACAGTACAGTAGGTCATTGCTGTATCTTGCAGCTCTGTGTCAAGAATACCATATCTGTGCTGCATTATTGTGAGCAGTATATAGTAAGACAGTGCAGCACTTTGGTGACCAGCAGTATACATATAGTACAGTACAGTAGGCCACTGCTGTATCTTGCAGCTCTGTGTCAAGTATACTATCCATATCTGTGCTGCATTATTGTGAGCAGTATATAGTAGGACAGTGCAGCATTTTGGTGACCAGTATACTACAGTACAATAGTCCAGTGCTGTTCTCGCTGCTCAGTGTCAGTTCTCCGTAGTATCATCAGTGCTCAGTTAATTCAGTGCTCAGTATAATCAGTGATTGATCAGTATAATCAGTTCTCAGTATAATCAGTGCGCTGTTAGACGTGCGCCCGTTTTCCGCCATTATTGCATTGGGATTTAGACAATTGATGAAGTTATTGTGTCCCCGGTACAAAATCCCATCTAGATTCCACTTCACTAGGCAGGCGACAGCAAGATTTTACCAATTAATATCAGTGACTTATAATTAATTATTAATTACAGTGATCTTGCCAAATGATTCCAGTGATTTTGTCATTTTCTTCCAGTGATTTGGACCAATAATACCATTGATTAGAACGAATAATTCCTGTGATTTTGTCATTTTCTTCCAGTGATTTGGACCAATAATACCATTGATTAGAACAAATAATTCCTGTGATTTTGTCATTTTCTTCCAGTGATTTGGACCAATAATACCATTGATTAGAATGAATAATTCCTGTGATTTTGTAATTTTCTTCCAGTGATTTGGACCAATAATACCATTGATTAGAACGAATAATTCCTGTGATATTGAGGTGTTTGTGTTGCTTAGCTTAGCCGTCCAGCGACCACAGTGCACCTCTTTTTCTTTTTTCTTTGCATCATGTGTTGTTTGGGGCCAATTTTTTTAAGTGCCATCCTGTCTGACACTGCAGTGCCACTCCTAGATGGGCCAGGTGTTTGTGCCGCCCTCTTGGGTCGCTTAGCTTAGTCATCCAGTGACCTCGGTGCAAATTTTAGGACTAAAAATAGTATTGTGAGGTGTGAGGTGTTCAGAATAGACTGGAAATGAGTGGAAATTATGGTTATTGAGACTAATAATACTATAGGATCAAAATTACCCCCAAATTCTATGATTTAAGCTGTTTTTGAGGGGTTTTTGAAAAAAAACACCTGAATCCAAAACACACCCGAATCCAACAAAAAATTTTCAGGGAGGTTTTGCCAAAACCCGTCCGAATCCAAAACACGGCTGCGGAACCGAATCCAAAACCAAAACACAAAACCCAAAAAATTTCCGGAGCACATCTCTACTTTTCATACAGTAGTTGCCTACTTTTCAGATGTCTTCTCTGAAAAAGTCTGGAGAGGAGACACTTCTTGGCACTTCAGTGGAGTTGGACCTGGGTTGTCATGTAACTCAACCCTGACCCCAAGTCATGATTTGCATGTCGTGAGAGGGTGTGGGGCTAAATGATGCAAATTTGCATCAATTAGCCCCATTCCCTCTATTCAATGCTGCAATTCCTTGTATAATCTCACCCTGCCCACTTCACTAAGAAGCGAGTGAGATGAGGGAGATACGGACATTCTTCCATGGGAGCGGGGAAGTGCCTGAAAAATCGTGAGTCTCCCACTACTTGCAGGAGATTTGGCAAATATGGTCCTTTTACTAGTCACTAAATTAAAGTTTCTTATATAGTTATGGTCAGGGGCGTAGCTAGAACTTTGTGGGCCCCATAGCAAAATTCTGAAAGAGCCCCCTGTCTACAAAGAGCGGAGGTACAGGGTGATGCACAGGGGTATAGTGGAGTACAGAATGACACACATACACAGGTAGAGTGGGGGTACAAGGCATCACAAACCATATACACAGGGGTAGGGAGGTACAGGGTGTCACACACACAGCGGTAGGTGGTGTACATTGTCACACTTAGAGGGGAGGGGGTTACATGGTGTCACACAGTTGCGGAACTAGCAATTGGTGGGCCCAGGTCAGGTGCAAAAATATACTTTGTGACACACATATAGTGGATCCTGGGGTAGGGAGGGCATGGTGATTCACATAGGGTGGGGGGGCATGGTAAAAGACACACCACACTGGGTCCTGGGTGGACTACATGGTGATACATACTAGGGCCTCTGAGGGGGGGCATGGTGACACATACACACAGGGTCCTGAGGAAAAGACATGGTGACACATACTAGTGCCTGAGGGGGTGAAGGCATGGTGATACACATATTAGGGCTTAGGGGGAGGGCATGATGACATACACACACTGGTTCCTGGAGGGATGACAAGGTGAAAAAACATACTAGGGTCAGGGGAGGGCATTGTGACTCACACATACAGTGGGTCCTGGGGCAGGGGGGACATGGTGTTACACATACAGCGGGGGAGGGGTCATGGTGACATACAGTGGGTCCTGTGGGAGGGGGCACAGTGACACACACTCACAGTTGGTTCTTGGGGGGGGGGGAGCACAGTGACACATACCCAAACAATGGGTCCTGGTGGAGGGAGCACAGTGATACACATGGGGGTGCATGGTGACACACACACAGTGGGTCCTGTGGAGGGGGAGGGCATGGTGATACACATACTGATGGGGGGGGGGCATGGTGACAATCACAGTGGGTCCTGGGGGGGGCATGGTGATACACATACAGATGGGGGGGGCATGGTGACACACACACACACAGTGGGTCCTGGGGGGGTGGGCATGGTGATACACATACAGATGGAGGGGGCATGGTGACACACACACACACAGTAGGTCCTGGGGGAGGAAGGAGGGCATGGTGATACACATACTGATGGGGGGGGCATGGTGACAATCACACAGTGGGTCCTGGGGGGGGGCATGGTGATACACATACAGATGGGGGGGCATGGTGACACACACACACACACACACACACACACACACACACACTGGGTCCTGGGGGGGGGGCATGGTAATACACATACAGATGGAGGGGGCATAGTGACACACACACACACAGTAGGTCCTGGGGGAGGAAGGAGGGCATGGTGATACACATACTGATGGGGGGGGCATGGTGACAATCACACAGTGGGTCCTGGGGGGGGGCATGGTGATACACATACAGATGGAGGGGGCATGGTGACACACACACACACACACACACACACACACACACACACACACACACACAGTAGGTCCTGGGGGAGGAAGGAGGGCATGGTGATACACATACACAGTGAGTCCTGGGGAGGGGGGACATAGTAACACTCACACACACACACACACACACACACACACACAATGGGTCCTGGGGTGGGCGTGGGTGGCAACAGATACCCCATTATCAGGCTCATCATAGTGCAGAAAGCGGTCAGCTGTGGATCCCTGAGTGGGGATGCATCCGTTTGCACCATAAACTCACCTCCCCTTCTCTCTCCCCATTGTTCAGCATCCTGATGTGTTGGGGGAAAGATGAACGAGGGCCACAGCAAGCCGTCACTGCCGGAACCCATCCTGTCTACCTCAGTCAGCGCTCACTGCTCCTGCTCCACACCATGTGCAGATAACAGTGCAGACAGTTCTTTGGGTGGTCTGCTGCCGTCTTCTCCTCCCTCGCAGCTGCCTGGCAGGAAGCCATACAGCCGGCAATTTTGTTTATAAAACCCCCCACAAAACTTATATTCTGTATGATTACATTAAGTTCCGCCCCGTAGCGTCCGAACGTGGAGTTACCAGATGCTGCTGGGGGAGTCCAGTGGATTAGGTGGGCTTTTTGGGGCAGCAGGAGATTGATGTGAGGATCGGGAGCCTCCCGCATGATGCCGGAGTATTGGCAAGTATGGCCAGTGCCCACCATAACTAAGTGGCATGTGGACGGTGCAACGTCTATGCCGTTCCTGGCCGTTGCTCCTGGCCGTTGCTGTGCGACTGGCCCGGCATGTCACTTCCACCGTGGGGCGTCCTGTTTCGGCCGGTTGCCTGGCAACAGAAGACACCTGGCGGCCACTCTCTGATGCAGTCCCGGCTGTTACCAAGCAGCTGGGATGCCGCGCTCAGTGCGCCAAGTGACAGCTGGGTTAATAAGGGTCCGGGGTGCTGGGCTGGCTGGTTCTCCCATGATTGGCTGGAAGGGCCTTTTTATGAGGTTCAGGACAGTGCAGCCCCGCTGGTGATAGCTTCCTGTGAGTCAGTCTGTTTGCCTCCGGTCACTCTCCAGTCCCAGCTTGTTACTCCTGGTGTTTCTGTGGTCTGTATTCCAGTCAGAGGGATCGAGTTCAGTTTGGCTCCTGGTCGGCTTTCAGTGGAGTTGGTCTGGTTCCTGTACATCTTGGAGCTCTGGTAGTTCCTGCGCTCACCTCTTGTGGTACCGTGAGTTAGTGGCTCTGCCACATTTAGCGACAGAGGTCGCATCTTGCTTTTCTCTTTCATTTTCTTTTCATCTACGTGTTCCACGCAGCCCTTGTTGTTTTGTTCGCGACAGTGTCGCATGTGGCGGCTGGGCCGCGATACTTCTTTATTATACTCATTTGGGTGCTACGGAATCGTCTTTCTTGGTTCCTATGTGGGGACTTTTTGCGGCTGTGAATCTGTTTGTTGTTTTGTTTGTATTCATTCCCGTTTGTAGTCACGCTAGTCTTAGTTAGCTTTCCCCTTTTTCACTGGCAAGTGGCTATCCGCCATGTTCTGCGCCGCATGTGACGTCACGTAGACGCTGTGGCCCGCCTCAGCAATGGACCGAACGTGCCTGCATATTCCGGACCGCCCCCCCCCCCCCCCAACGGTGTTCTAACGCCGTTGACACGCCCCCACCTACCCCGCAACTGCCTCTGCCTGTGAGATGCACCAGTGAGATGCTTTCGTAAGCGCACTCCCCAAAAGGCTTCAGAGTTCAGAAAAGGCTTTAGAGTGCGGCAGCCTCTGAATTAGGCCCTAAGAGCTGTGTCACACTGACTTTCTCTGAGTGTTTTTGTGGCTGAGGGATCTGGCTGGAAAATCAAGCAATTTCTTCACTGTTTAAATATCTCAGCTTGATTTAATCAGTGTAATTACTCAGCTGCTATAGGAGACTAGCTCTGCAGGCACCATCTGGGAAATAATGGAGTCAGTGGTTAGGGTAGGTGAAGGCGCGGTAATCCATATCTAGCTGCAGCTTCACTCATGAGTACTGGAACTCCCCAATAGCTACCCACTTTCCTGAGTTCCAGACACTCGGTTCATAACAATACTGCAACCCTTCTGATTACACCTGATGACATTTCAACTGTGTCAGCATTTTCAAAGTTGACCTGACGGGCAGCACTAAATGAGATTGTATTTTGCAAAAATGGCTATTAAAATGAACTGGAAGGAGTGCTCATAACTAAATACGTACAGTACAAGCCCCCAAAACCCCAGATATGTACACTACAAACCCCCAATCCCAGTGAGACAGATTTTCCTTGCTTTGCTGTGTGTACTGTAGGTTGTTTAAAAAATTACTTTTTAATCTCTTAAACAGTAAAGATAATGTTATATTATTATTTTCTGAACATCCAGGGATTTTTCATCAGTGATTTAAAATTGATAACTTTTATATTACAGCCATTAACTGGGAACAAATCACTTCCCGGAATACCCATGTTTGCTTTTAGATACTAAGGGGGTGATTCACACCTGATCGTAGATGTGCTAAATTTAGCACATCTACGATCAGATTCTCTGACATTCGGGGGCACACACAGCCAAGGCTGCCACCAGAAATTGTGGGGCCCGGGACTGACAAAATAGGCAGGGCCCCCCTCCCTTTTACAAAAAATATTTTAGGCAGATATTTTGGCCAAAAATTATCAAGCCTGCCACCATGACAAGGTAGACTCTTAAGGCAGGTACCTAACCACCCTCATTAAATAAATCGTAGTGCCAGATATGCCCCTAGTGCCAGATATGCCCCCAGTGCCACATACAGAAATGCCCCCACAGTGCCTGTCAGAAATGCCATCAGTGCGAGATAGGCCCTCAGTGCCCCACATACAGAAATGCCCCCACAGTGCCTGCCAGATATGCCCCCAGTGCTAGATATGCCCCCATTGCCAGATACAGAAATGCCCCCACAGTGCCTGCCAGATATGCCCCCATTGCCAGATACAGAAATGCCCCCACAGTGCATACAAGATATGCCCCCAGACCTCAGTGCCAGATATGCCCCATTGCCAGATACAGAAATGCCCCCACTTTGCATGCCAGAGATACATCCTGACATCACGTTGCGTCGCATCCAAATAAAATAAACTTTAGTAAAAAGAACAGCAAGCAGCAGCTTGCTGTGATCGGCGACAGGCCGCCGGGATATGAAGGGGTACCCGGCCAGCCGCTGGCTGTGTGTGCAGCCCGGGCCCTCCACTCTGTCAGAGTGGCCGGGCCCGGAACAACTGTACACAGGGCACCCCCTTGATGGCGGCCCTGCTCCCAGCACAGGGCTAGTTCGCCTCGCATGTCAGGCTTTCGCACCCACTGAGTAGCTCCCTGCCTGTGCAGCCTAGCTGTGCTGGCAAGTGGCTACCTGCCATGTTCTGGGTCACAGCGACTGCATGTGGCATCACGCATCCACTGTGGCCCGCCTCAACAACGGTCCGAACACTAGAGATGAGCGCCGGAAATTTTTCGGGTTTTGTGTTTTGGTTTTGGGTTCGGTTCCGCGGCCGTGTTTTGGGTTCGACCGCGTTTTGGCAAAACCTCACCGAATTTTTTTTGTCGGATTCGGGTGTGTTTTGGATTCGGGTGTTTTTTTCAAAAAACACTAAAAAACAGCTTAAATCATAGAATTTGGGGGTCATTTTGATCCCAAAGTATTACTAACCTCAAAAACCATAATTTACACTCATTTTCAGTCTATTCTGAATACCTCACACCTCACAATATTATTTTTAGTCCTAAAATTTGCACCTGGGTCGCTGGATGACTAAGCTAAGCGACCCTAGTGGCCGACACAAACACCGGGCCCATCTAGGAGTGTCACTGCAGTGTCACGCAGGATGTCCCTTCCAAAAAACCCTCCCCAAACAGCACATGACGCAAAGAAAAAAAGAGGCGCAATGAGGTAGCTGTGTGAGTAAGATAAGCGACCCTAGTGGCCGACACAAACACCGGGCCCATCTAGGAGTGTCACTGCAGTGTCACGCAGGATGTCCCTTCCAAAAAACCCTCCCCAAACAGCACATGACGCAAAGAAAAAAAGAGGCGCAATGAGGTAGCTGTGTGAGTAAGATAAGCGACCCTAGTGGCCGACACAAACACCGGGCCCATCTAGGAGTGGCACTGCAGTGTCACGCAGGATGTCCCTTCCAAAAAACCCTCCCCAAACAGCACATGACGCAAAGAAAAAAAGAGGCGCAATGAGGTAGCTGTGTGAGTAAGATAAGCGACCCTAGTGGCCGACACAAACACCGGGCCCATCTAGGAGTGGCACTGCAGTGTCACGCAGGATGTCCCTTCCAAAAAACCCTCCCCAAACAGCACATGACGCAAAGAAAAAAAGAGGAACAATGAGGTAGCTGTGTGAGTAAGATAAGCGACCCTAGTGGCCGACACAAACACCGGGCCCATCTAGGAGTGGCACTGCAGTGTCACGTAGGATGTCCCTTCCAAAAAACCCTCCCCAAACAGCACATGACGCAAAGAAAAAAAGAGGCGCAATGAGGTAGCTGTGTGAGTAAGATAAGCGACCCTAGTGGCCGACACAAACACCGGGCCCATCTAGGAGTGGCACTGCAGTGTCACGCAGGATGTCCCTTCCAAAAAACCCTCCCCAAACAGCACATGACGCAAAGAAAAAAAGAGGCGCAATGAGGTAGCTGTGTGAGTAAGATAAGCGACCCTAGTGGCCGACACAAACACCGGGCCCATCTAGGAGTGGCACTGCAGTGTCACGCAGGATGTCCCTTCCAAAAAACCCTCCCCAAACAGCACATGACGCAAAGAAAAAAAGAGGCGCAATGAGGTAGCTGTGTGAGTAAGATAAGCGACCCTAGTGGCCGACACAAACACCGGGCCCATCTAGGAGTGGCACTGCAGTGTCACGCAGGATGTCCCTTCCAAAAAACCCTCCCCAAACAGCACATGACGCAAAGAAAAAAAGAGGCGCAATGAGGTAGCTGTGTGAGTAAGATAAGCGACCCTAGTGGCCGACACAAACACCGGGCCCATCTAGGAGTGGCACTGCAGTGTCACGCAGGATGTCCCTTCCAAAAAACCCTCCCCAAACAGCACATGACGCAAAGAAAAAAAGAGGCGCAATGAGGTAGCTGTGTGAGTAAGATAAGCGACCCTAGTGGCCGACACAAACACCGGGCCCATCTAGGAGTGGCACTGCAGTGTCACGCAGGATGTCCCTTCCAAAAAACCCTCCCCAAACAGCACATGACGCAAAGAAAAAAAGAGGCGCAATGAGGTAGCTGTGTGAGTAAGATAAGCGACCCTAGTGGCCGACACAAACACCGGGCCCATCTAGGAGTGGCACTGCAGTGTCACGCAGGATGTCCCTTCCAAAAAACCCTCCCCAAACAGCACATGACGCAAAGAAAAAAAGAGGCGCAATGAGGTAGCTGTGTGAGTAAGATAAGCGACCCTAGTGGCCGACACAAACACCGGGCCCATCTAGGAGTGGCACTGCAGTGTCACGCAGGATGTCCCTTCCAAAAAACCCTCCCCAAACAGCACATGACGCAAAGAAAAATTAAAGAAAAAAGAGGTGCAAGATGGAATTGTCCTTGGGCCCTCCCACCCACCCTTATGTTGTATAAACAGGACATGCACACTTTAACCAACCCATCATTTCAGTGACAGGGTCTGCCACACGACTGTGACTGAAATGACGGGTTGGTTTGGACCCCCACCAAAAAAGAAGCAATTAATCTCTCCTTGCACAAACTGGCTCTACAGAGGCAAGATGTCCACCTCATCATCATCCTCCGATATATCACCGTGTACATCCCCCTCCTCACAGATTATCAATTCGTCCCCACTGGAATCCACCATCTTAGCTCCCTGTGTACTTTGTGGAGGCAATTGCTGCTGGTCAATGTCTCCACGGAGGAATTGATTATAATTCATTTTAATGAACATCATCTTCTCCACATTTTCTGGATGTAACCTCGTACGCCGATTGCTGACAAGGTGAGCGGCGGCACTAAACACTCTTTCGGAGTACACACTTGTGGGAGGGCAACTTAGGTAGAATAAAGCCAGTTTGTGCAAGGGCCTCCAAATTGCCTCTTTTTCCTGCCAGTATAAGTACGGACTGTGTGACGTGCCTACTTGGATGCGGTCACTCATATAATCCTGCACCATTCTTTCAATGTTGAGAGAATCATATGCAGTGACAGTAGACGACATGTCCGTAATCGTTGTCAGGTCCTTCAGTCCGGACCAGATGTCAGCATCAGCAGTCGCTCCAGACTGCCCTGCATCACCGCCAGCGGGTGGGCTCGGAATTCTGAGCCTTTTCCTCACACCCCCAGTTGCGGGAGAATGTGAAGGAGGAGATGTTGACAGGTCGCGTTCCGCTTGACTTGACAATTTTCTCACCAGCAGGTCTTTCAACCCCAGCAGACTTGTGTCTGCCGGAAAGAGAGATCCAAGGTAGGCTTTAAATCTAGGATCGAGCACGGTGGCCAAAATGTAGTGCTCTGATTTCAACAGATTGACCACCCGTGAATCCTTGTTAAGCGAATTAAGGGCTCCATCCACAAGTCCCACATGCCTAGCGGAATCGCTCCGTGTTAGCTCCTCCTTCAATGTCTCCAGCTTCTTCTGCAAAAGCCTGATGAGGGGAATGACCTGACTCAGGCTGGCAGTGTCTGAACTGACTTCACGTGTGGCAAGTTCAAAGGGCATCAGAACCTTGCACAACGTTGAAATCATTCTCCACTGCGCTTGAGACTGGTGCATTCCACCTCCTATATCGTGCTCAATTGTATAGGCTTGAATGGCCTTTTGCTGCTCCTCCAACCTCTGAAGCATATAGAGGGTTGAATTCCACCTCGTTACCACTTCTTGCTTCAGATGATGGCAGGGCAGGTTCAGTAGTTTTTGGTGGTGCTCCAGTCTTCTGTACGTGGTGCCTGTACGCCGAAAGTGTCCCGCAATTCTTCTGGCCACAGACAGCATCTCTTGCACGCCCCTGTCGTTTTTTAAATAATTCTGCACCACCAAATTCAAGGTATGTGCAAAACATGGGACGTGCTGGAATTCGCCCATATTTAATGCACACACAATATTGCTGGCGTTGTCCGATGCCACAAATCCACAGGAGAGTCCAATTGGGGTAAGCCATTCCGCGATGATCTTCCTCAGTTGACGTAAGAGGTTTTCAGCTGTGTGCATATACTGGAAACCGGTGATACAAAGCGTAGCCTGCCTAGGAAAGAGTTGGCGTTTGCGAGATGCTGCTACTGGTGCCGCCGCTGCTGTTCTTGCGGCGGGAGTCCATACATCTACCCAGTGGGCTGTCACAGTCATATAGTCCTGACCCTGCCCTGCTCCACTTGTCCACATGTCCGTGGTTAAGTGGACATTGGGTACAGCTGCATTTTTTAGGACACTGGTGACTCTTTTTCTGAGGTCTGTGTACATTTTCGGTATCGCCTGCCTAGAGAAATGGAACCTAGATGGTATTTGGTACCGGGGACACAGTACCTCCAACAAGTCTCTAGTTGGCTCTGCAGTAATGATGGATACCGGAACCACGCTTCTCACCACCCAGGATGCCAAGGCCTCAGTTATCCGCTTTGCAGTAGGATGACTGCTGTGATATTTCATCTTCCTTGCAAAGGACTGTTGGACAGTCAATTGCTTGGTGGAAGTAGTAAAAGTGGTCTTACGACTTCCCCTCTGGGATGACCATCGACTCCCAGCAGCAACAACAGCAGCGCCAGCAGCAGTAGGCGTTACACGCAAGGATGCATCGGAGGAATCCCAGGCAGGAGAGGAATCGTCAGAATTGCCAGTGACATGGCCTGCAGGACTATTGGCATTCCTGGGGAAGGAGGAAATTGACACTGAGGGAGTTGGTGGGGTGGTTTGCGTGAGCTTGGTTACAAGAGTAAGGGATTTACTGGTCAGTGGACTGCTTCCGCTGTCACCCAAAGTTTTTGAACTTGTCACTGACTTATTATGAATGCGCTGCAGGTGACGTATAAGGGAGGATGTTCCGAGGTGGTTAACGTCCTTACCCCTACTTATTACAGCTTGACAAAGGCAACACACGGCTTGACACCTGTTGTCCGCATTTCTGTTGAAATACTTCCACACCGAAGAGCTGATTTTTTTGGTATTTTCACCAGGCATGTCAGTGGCCATATTCCTCCCACGGACAACAGGTGTCTCCCCGGGTGCCTGACTTAAACAAACCACCTCACCATCAGAATCCTCCTGGTCAATTTCCTCCCCAGCGCCAGCAACACCCATATCCTCCTCATCCTGGTGTACTTCAACACTGACATCTTCAATCTGACTATCAGGAACTGGACTGCGGGTGCTCCTTCCAGCACTTGCAGGGGGCGTGCAAATGGTGGAAGGCGCATGCTCTTCACGTCCAGTGTTGGGAAGGTCAGGCATCGCAACCGACACAATTGGACTCTCCTTGTGGATTTGGGATTTCGAAGAACGCACAGTTCTTTGCGGTGCTTTTGCCAGCTTGAGTCTTTTCAGTTTTCTAGCGAGAGGCTGAGTGCTTCCATCCTCATGTGAAGCTGAACCACTAGCCATGAACATAGGCCAGGGCCTCAGCCGTTCCTTGCCACTCCGTGTCGTAAATGGCATATTGGCAAGTTTACACTTCTCCTCCGACAATTTTATTTTAGGTTTTGGAGTCCTTTTTTTACTGATATTTGGTGTTTTGGATTTGACATGCTCTGTACTATGACATTGGGCATCGGCCTTGGCAGACGACGTTGCTGGCATTTCATCGTCTCGGCCATGACTAGTGGCAGCAGCTTCAGCACGAGGTGGAAGTGGATCTTGATCTTTCCCTAATTTTGGAACCTCAACATTTTTGTTCTCCATATTTTAATAGGCACAACTAAAAGGCACCTCAGGTAAACAATGGAGATGGATGAATACTAGTATACTTATGGATGGACTGCCGAGTGCCGACACAGAGGTAGCTACAGCCGTGGACTGTCACGATCCGGGTATCTGGACGCCATTTCTTACCCATCAGATGCCTCCTAAGGCTGGCTCAGCGCTCCAGGACCGGATCCCATCTGTTATCCTGATGTGTACATTCCTGTATCCTCTCCTGTCACTCTGGGACGCTGTCACAGTAAACGCCATATTACACCTGGCATGGCGTCTCCCGCGGCCTCCGCCGCCGTCCCTGAACTTCTGCATGCAGAGTGTCTGAGTGGCGATTACGTCAGCCGCGGCCTCCGCTGTGTCCGCGTGGTTGGATGTGCATCTGTCAGCCTGGCGCCTCCTGTCTCCGGTGGCCGGCGCCGCCATTACTGTTTTCATTACCACATGGATTACAAACCAAACTTCCCTCCAAGTGTCTGCATGGGCGCAGCCATCTTGGATTCTGTCAGCTGATCATTTCCACCAATCTGTTCTCAGTATTGATAATCTGCATAATTGCCTAGCCAATCCCTTCCTTGCTGCAGGTATAAATACACTGTGCCTGAGCAAGGAAGGCGTCAGTGCTTTGGTTGTCAAACCTAGTTCCTGTTTGTCTCTCTCCTGTGATTGTCTTCCAGGTTCCAGCTCCTGTCTCAAGACTTCCACCATAGAGACCCGCACCAGCATTCCACCTGCGGTGTAGCCTGACTCTCCAATCCATTGTGGATTCATCTGTTTCCAGCTACAACTTTACCTGCTTCCAGCTCAGCTTCCAGCAGAGTACAGCTTCCCTTAAAGGGCCGGTGTCCTTTCTACACTTTACCACTCTCCACCGGTATTATTATTTCTCCGCTCTCAAGTTCTACATTTCAGTTCATATTTCATCGCTCCCAAGTTCATTTATTATTTAACTGGTTCCAGCCAGTATCCACTCCGTGCTAACAACAGTCTGGTTCCAGCCAGTATCCACAGCAGCTGTTTTATCTTCAGCAACCCAGCTTTTCCTGGAACACCAGCTGGCACAATCCTGGGTTATCTCCATTGCTACAGTCGGGCCTGGTAAGGACTTTCCATCTAGAAGATCATAAGAACTATCTCACACTACCAGTGCCCTGTGGCTCCTGCCATCCTGTAGTACCCAGGAACTGTATTTATTCTTTGCTGACTTTTACGTTTTCTTTTACTGCTGCTGTGTTGCGGAGTTGTCATAATAAACATCATTGACTTTTATCCAAGTTGTCGTGGTCACGCCTTCGGGCAGTTATTATTCATGTTACTTACATGTCCAGGGGTCTGATACAACCTCCCAGGTTCCGGTACATCTCAGCCCCTACAACTGAGGCTGCCTCCCGTCAGCTCAGGCCCTCAGTTGTGACAGTAAGCACTGACCTAATGAATCCAGCCGGAGACCAGGATCAAGCGGCCAGGCCGATGCAAGAACTGGCAGCCCGACTAGAACATCAGGAGGCTGCACAGGGCCACATCATCCGCTGTCTCCAGGATCTCTCTACTCGGCTGGATGGGATTCAGACAACTCTCCGTGGATCAGGCGCGTCTGGTGCGTCAACCACAGTGACTCCAGCTATAACCCCACCCACCTTACCCATTTCTGCTCCACGTCTTCATCTTCCAACGCCAGCAAAATTTGACGGATCTCCAAGATTCTGCAGGGGATTTCTCAACCAGTGTGAGATTCAGTTTGAGCTACAACCTGGCAATTTTCCCAGTGACCGTACAAAAATTGCCTACATTATTTCTCTTCTCAGTGGCTCAGCCCTTGATTGGGCATCACCGTTATGGGAGAGGTCCGACACCCTGCTATCTTCCTACACTGCCTTCGTGTCAACATTCAGGCGCATCTTCGACGAGCCAGGCCGGGTAACCTCAGCTTCATCCGAGATTCTCCGTTTACGCCAGGGGTCACGTACTGTAGGACAATATCTGATACAGTTCCAGATCCTGGCATCCGAACTGGCATGGAACGACGAGGCCCTGTATGCTGCATTCTGGCATGGCTTATCTGAGCGTATTAAAGATTAGTTAGCTACCAGAGACTTACCTTCTAAGTTAGATGAGCTAATCTCACTCTGCACGAAAGTTGATTTACGTTTCAGAGAGAGAGCAACTGAGCGTGGAAGATCATCTGCTCCAAAATCTTCTGCTCCTCCTCCTCGTCAACTGTCACCATCTAAAGATGAGCCCATGCAACTTGGCCGTTCCCGTTTAACTCCTGCTGAGCGCCGAAGACGTCTCTCCGAGTTTCTCTGTCTCTATTGTGCAGCTCCGTCTAACACCATTAATGCCTGTCCCAAACGTCCGGGAAACTCCAAATCCTAGCTCGCCAAGGAGAGGGCCGGCTAGGAGTAATGATCTCCTCTCCATCTCCTCAAGATTGTAATCTCCCAGTCTCGCTTCAAGTTGCTCAACGTTATCGGAACGTCATTGCCCTCCTTGATTCCGGAGCAGCTGGGAACTTTATTACCGAAGCCTATGTTAAACGGTGGTCCCTACCCACCGAGAGACTTCCTTCGTCCATTTCTTTAACTGCCGTGGATGGCAGCAAAATTTTTGATGCAGTTATTTCTTTAAGGACTCTACCAGTCCGTCTGAGAGTGGGAGTTCTTCATTCCGAACTTATTTCTTTTTTAGTGATTCCAAGAGCCACACATCCTGTGGTCCTGGGCCTTCCATGGCTCCGTCTTCACAATCCTACAATTGATTGGACGACTACGCAAATCCTGGCATGGGGTTCCTCCTGTGCTGAGACATGTTTGTTTAAAGTATTGCCTGTCTGTTCTTCCTCCCCCAGGTCGTCTGATGTTCCACCTCCTCCATATCAAGATTTCACGGATGTGTTCAGTAAAGCTTCTGCTGATATCCTTCCTCCTCATAGAGAATGGGACTGTCCGATTGATCTCGTTCCAGGGAAGGTTCCACCTCGAGGCCGAACTTATCCGTTGTCTCTGCCTGAGACGCATTCTATGGAGGAATATATTAAAGAGAACCTAGCAAAGGGGTTCATTCGACCTTCTTCTTCTCCAGCCGGCGCAGGCTTCTTTTTTGTAAAAAAGAAAGATGGTGGTCTGCGGCCGTGCATCGACTACAGAGGTTTGAACGACATTACCATCAAGAACCGTTATCCTTTACCCCTGATTACTGAGCTCTTTGACAGAGTTAGCGGAGCTACCATCTTTACAAAGCTGGACTTGCGAGGTGCATACAATCTCATCCGGATCCGTGAGGGTGACGAGTGGAAGACCGCCTTTAACACCCGTGACGGACATTATGAGTACCTCGTCATGCCCTTCGGATTGAGCAATGCTCCAGCTGTCTTCCAGCATTTTGTCAATGAGATCTTCAGAGACATTCTATACCGTCATGTCGTGGTCTATCTAGACGATATCCTCATTTTTGCCAACGATTTAGAGGAACATCGTTTTTGGGTTAAAGAGGTTCTGTCCCGTCTCCGTGTCAATCATCTCTATTGCAAATTAGAAAAATGCGTCTTTGAAGTCAAGTCCATTCCGTTTCTAGGGTACATTGTGTCCGGTTCCGGACTAGAGATGGATCCTGAGAAACTACAAGCAATCCAAAATTGGCCGGTACCCTTAACCCTCAAAGGGGTCCAGAGGTTCTTAGGGTTCGCCAACTATTACCGAAAGTTTATACGAGACTTTTCCACCATTGTGGCGCCTATTACTGCTTTCACTAAGAAGGGTGCTAACCCGTCCAAGTGGTCTGAAGAAGCCATGCAAGCATTTCATCTTTTAAAACAAAGGTTCATCTCTGCGCCTGTTCTGAAACAGCCTGACATCGACTCTCCTTTCATCTTAGAGGTGGATGCCTCCTCCGTTGGAGTAGGAGCGGTGTTATCTCAGAGGGCTAAAGATGGCCATTTACACCCTTGCAGTTTCTTCTCCCGGAAGTTCTCCCCAGCTGAGCGCAACTATGCCATTGGCGACCAGGAGTTGCTAGCCATCAAGCTCGCTCTAGAAGAGTGGAGGTATCTGTTGGAGGGAGCTTCTCATTCAATCACCATACTTACAGACCACAAGAACCTTTTATACCTGAAGGGCGCACAATGTCTCAACCCTCGTCAGGCCAGATGGGCACTTTTCTTTTCCAGGTTCGACTTTAAACTCCAGTTCTGTCCGGGCTCTCAGAATCGCAAGGCCGATGCCCTTTCCCGCTCATGGGAGCAAGAAAATGAGTCAGAGTCTTCAGACAAGCATCCTATTATAAATCCGTTGGCATTCTCCACGGTAGGGATGGACTCTACGCCCCCATCAGGGAAAAGTTTTGTGAAGCCGATGCTAAGGAAGAAGCTCATGCATTGGGCCCATGCTTCCCGTTTTTCCGGACATACAGGTATCCAAAAAACCCTGGAGTTTATCTCTAGGTCCTATTGGTGGCCAACTCTGAAAAAGGACGTCTTGGAGTTTATTGCATCTTGCCCAAAGTGTGCCCAACATAAAGTATCCCGCCAGTCGCCTGCGGGGCAACTGGTTCCACTATCCGTTCCCCGTCGACCATGGACCCACTTGTCGATGGATTTCATTACAGACTTACCCATGTGCAACAAGTTCAATACCATCTGGGTGGTAGTTGACCGGTTCACCAAGATGGCACACTTCATTCCTCTCACCGGTCTTCCGTCAGCTTCCAAGTTGGCTCAAGTATTCATACAAGAGATCTTCCGACTCCACGGTCTTCCTGAAGAAATTATCTCAGATCGAGGAGTTCAATTCACAGCCAAATTCTGGCGAAGTTTATGTCAAGTCCTCCAAGTCAAGCTAAAGTTTTCCACGGCTTACCATCCTCAGACCAATGGTCAAACCGAGAGGGTGAATCAGGACTTGGAGGCCTTCCTCCGCATCTATGTGTCCTCCTCTCAAGATGACTGGGTTCAATTACTTCCCTGGGCAGAGTTCTGTCATAACAACCAGTATCATTCTTCATCTGCTTCAACACCATTCTTCACTAACTTTGGATTCCACCCTAAAGTCCCTGAGTTCCAACCGCTTCCAGCAACTTCTGTTCCCGCAGTGGATATCACCTTGCATCAGTTTGCCAATATCTGGAAGAGCGTACGATCAGCTCTGCTCAAGGCATCGTTCAGGTACAAGAAGTTTGCGGATAAGAAGCGTCGAGCAGTTCCTGCTCTCAAGGTGGGTGATCGGGTATGGTTATCCACGAAGAATTTGAGGTTAAGAGTTCCCAGTATGAAGTTTGCACCTCGCTATATCGGTCCTTTCAAGATTGAACAAGTCATCAATCCTGTTGCTTACAGACTCCAGTTGCCTCCCTTCTTAAAAATACCCAGGACATTCCATGTTTCCCTGTTGAAACCGCTGATCTTGAATCGGTTTCATTCCTCACTTCCTCCAACTCCGAAAGTCCAAACTCAACGAGGCGTTGAGTATGAAGTGGCCAAGATCCTGGACTCACGTCACCGTTACGGTCAACTACAATATCTTATTGACTGGAAGGGTTATGGTCCTGAGGAACGTTCATGGATCAATGCTTCTGATGTCCATGCTCCTGCCTTGGTCCGGAGATTCCATTCCAAGTTTCCTCAAAAGCCAAAGAAGTGTCCTGGGGCCACTCCTAAAGTGCTGTCACGATCCGGGTATCTGGACGCCATTACTTACCCATCAGATGCCTCCTAAGGCTGGCTCAGCGCTCCAGGACCGGATCCCATCTGTTATCCTGATGTGTACATTCCTGTATCCTCTCCTGTCACTCTGGGACGCTGTCACAGTAAACGCCATATTACACCTGGCATGGCGTCTCCCGCGGCCTCCGCCGCCGTCCCTGAACTTCTGCATGCAGAGTGTCTGAGTGGCGATTACGTCAGCCGCGGCCTCCGCTGTGTCCGCGTGGTTGGATGTGCATCTGTCAGCCTGGCGCCTCCTGTCTCCGGTGGCCGGCGCCGCCATTACTGTTTTCATTACCACATGGATTACAAACCAAACTTCCCTCCAAGTGTCTGCATGGGCGCAGCCATCTTGGATTCTGTCAGCTGATCATTTCCACCAATCTGTTCTCAGTATTGATAATCTGCATAATTGCCTAGCCAATCCCTTCCTTGCTGCAGGTATAAATACACTGTGCCTGAGCAAGGAAGGCGTCAGTGCTTTGGTTGTCAAACCTAGTTCCTGTTTGTCTCTCTCCTGTGATTGTCTTCCAGGTTCCAGCTCCTGTCTCAAGACTTCCACCATAGAGACCCGCACCAGCATTCCACCTGCGGTGTAGCCTGACTCTCCAATCCATTGTGGATTCATCTGTTTCCAGCTACAACTTTACCTGCTTCCAGCTCAGCTTCCAGCAGAGTACAGCTTCCCTTAAAGGGCCGGTGTCCTTTCTACACTTTACCACTCTCCACCGGTATTATTATTTCTCCGCTCTCAAGTTCTACATTTCAGTTCATATTTCATCGCTCCCAAGTTCATTTATTATTTAACTGGTTCCAGCCAGTATCCACTCCGTGCTAACAACAGTCTGGTTCCAGCCAGTATCCACAGCAGCTGTTTTATCTTCAGCAACCCAGCTTTTCCTGGAACACCAGCTGGCACAATCCTGGGTTATCTCCATTGCTACAGTCGGGCCTGGTAAGGACTTTCCATCTAGAAGATCATAAGAACTATCTCACACTACCAGTGCCCTGTGGCTCCTGCCATCCTGTAGTACCCAGGAACTGTATTTATTCTTTGCTGACTTTTACGTTTTCTTTTACTGCTGCTGTGTTGCGGAGTTGTCATAATAAACATCATTGACTTTTATCCAAGTTGTCGTGGTCACGCCTTCGGGCAGTTATTATTCATGTTACTTACATGTCCAGGGGTCTGATACAACCTCCCAGGTTCCGGTACATCTCAGCCCCTACAACTGAGGCTGCCTCCCGTCAGCTCAGGCCCTCAGTTGTGACATGGACTAACGTACTGTGTCTGCTGCTAATATAGACTGGATGATTGATAATGAGATGAAATCAATATATAGATGTATGTATATATAATATCACTAGTACTGCAGCCGGACAGGTAGATAATATATTTATTAGGTAATGATGACTGATGACGGACCTGCTGGACACTGTCAGCTCAGCAGCACCGCAGACTGCTACAGTAAGCTACTATACTCTATAGTAGTATGTACAAAGAAGAAAGAAAAAAAAAAACCACGGGTAGGTGGTATACAATTATGGATGGACTGCCGAGTGCCGACACAGAGGTAGCTACAGCCGTGGACTAACGTACTTTGTCTGCTGCTAATATAGACTGGATGATTGATAATGAGATGAAATCAATATATATATGTATGTATATATAATATCACTAGTACTGCAGCCGGACAGGTAGATAATATATTTATTAGGTAATGATGACTGATGACGGACCTGCTGGACACTGTCAGCTCAGCAGCACCGCAGACTGCTACAGTAAGCTACTATACTATAGTAGTATGTACAAAGAAGAACGAAAAAAAAAAAACCACGGGTAGGTGGTATACAATTATGGATGGACTGCTGAGTGCCGACACAGAGGCAGCTACAGCCGTGGACTAACGTACTGTGTCTGCTGCTAATATAGACTGGATGATTGATAATGAGATGAAATCAATATATATATGTATGTATATATAATATCACTAGTACTGCAGCCGGACAGGTAGATAATATATTTATTAGGTAATGATGACTGATGACGGACCTGCTGGACACTGTCAGCTCAGCAGCACCGCAGACTGCTACAGTAAGCTACTATACTCTATAGTAGTATGTACAAATAAGAAAGAAAAAAAAAAAACCACGGGTAGGTGGTATACAATTATGGATGGACTGCCGAGTGCCGACACAGAGGTAGCTACAGCCGTGGACTAACGTACTGTGTCTGCTGCTAATATAGACTGGATGATTGATAATGAGATGAAATCAATATATATATGTATGTATATATAATATCACTAGTACTGCAGCCGGACAGGTAGATAATATATTTATTAGGTAATGATGACTGATGATGGACCTGCTGGACACTGTCAGCTCAGCAGCACCGCAGACTGCTACAGTAAGCTACTATACTATAGTAGTATGTACAAAGAAGAACGAAAAAAAAAAAACACGGGTAGGTGGTATACAATTATGGATGGACTGCTGAGTGCCGACACAGAGGTAGCTACAGCCGTGGACTAACGTACTGTGTCTGCTGCTAATATAGACTGGATGATTGATAATGAGATGAAATCAATATATATATGTATGTATATATAATATCACTAGTACTGCAGCCGGACAGGTAGATAATATATTTATTAGGTAATGATGACTGATGACGGACCTGCTGGACACTGTCAGCTCAGCAGCACCGCAGACTGCTACAGTAAGCTACTATACTCTATAGTAGTATGTACAAAGAAGAAAGAAAAAAAAAAACCACGGGTAGGTGGTATACAATTATGGATGGACTGCTGAGTGCCGACACAGAGGTAGCTACAGCCGTGGACTAACGTACTGTGTCTGCTGCTAATATAGACTGGATGATTGATAATGAGATGAAATCAATATATATATGTATGTATATATAATATCACTAGTACTGCAGCCGGACAGGTAGATAATATATTTATTAGGTAATGATGACTGATGACGGACCTGCTGGACACTGTCAGCTCAGCACAGCACCGCAGACTGCTACAGTAAGCTACTATAGTAGTATGTATAAAGAAGAATGAAAAAAAAAAACCACGGGTAGGTGGTATACAATATTATATATATATATATATATATATATTATATACAATTATATATATATATATATATATATATATATATATATATTAAACTGGTGGTGATTGATTATTAAACTGGTGGTCACTTCAGGACAGGTCACGTTGCAACTTGCAACTAGTACTCCGAGGCCTAAGCAGACAATCACAAAATATATTATTATACTGGTGGTCAGTGTGGTCACAACAATGGCAGTGTGGCACTGACTCTGGCAGCAAAAGTGTGCACTGTACGTTATATGTACTCCTGAGTCCTGCTCTCAGACTCTAACTGCTCCCCACTGTCAGTGTCTCCCCCACAAGTCAGATAATACACTTACAGTCACACTATCTAATCTATATATCACTTCAGCAAGTAGTATAGTAGTATACAGTAGTACTCCTCCTAATAATGCTCCCCGAAAATACTGTGTCTCTCTCTTCTCTAAACGGAGAGGACGCCAGCCACGTCCTCTCCCTATGACTCTCAATGCACGTGTGAAAATGGCGGCGACGCGCGGCTCCTTATATAGAATCCGAGTCTCGCGATAGAATCCGAGCCTCGCGAGAATCCGACAGCGTGATGATGACGTTCGGGCGCGCTCGGGTTAGCCGAGCAAGGCGGGAAGATCCGAGCCTGCTCGGACCCGTGTAAAAAACCTGAAGTTCGGGCGGGTTCGGATTCAGAGGAACCGAACCCGCTCATCTCTACCGAACACGCCTGCATTTTCCAGACTGCGCCCCCCAACAGTGTTCTAACGCCATTGCCATGCCCCCACCCACCCCGCAACTGCCTCTGCCTGTCAATCAGGCAGAGGTGATCGCACTTGTGAGATGCTTTCGCAAGCGCACTCCCCAAAAGGCATCAGAGTTCAGAAAAGGCTTCAGAGTGCGGCAGCGATAGCCTCTGAATTAGGCCCTAAGAGCTGTGTCACACTGACTTTCTCTGAGTGTTTTTGTGGCTGTTCTGGCTGAAAAATCAAGCAATTTCTTCACTGTTTAAATATCTCAGCTTGATTTAATCAGTGTAATTACTCACTGTGACATGATCTAAGTGGTTTACACAGTGTAATGTACCCAATGTAATACCCCCACATATGTTGGTGCAATTTTTTTTTTTAATTTAAACATACAGGGGTCCCCCTGGGTTTAATTGTACTCTCACAAATGGGGAAAAATAAATAGAGCCCATAGCACAATATACACACTGACCCTGTCAGCCCTGGACAGGGAGAATTGGTGCCACTTAAGTGAAGATGTTTCCCCCCTGGCCAGCAACAGCCAAGCCCGGGAAGATTGTCCCCTGGTGATTGGGCCCCCCAGGTTGTAGGGCAAAAGGCACCTGGGGCGGTCTGTTGCTGGGTCTAAGGAACCAGTGAGGAACCAGAGCAGGGGAGGTCCAAGACATTAGAGACCCATATAAGCGGGTCCCCAGCACAGGAAGAGGAGTCTGCCCTACTGAGTTCAAGAGAAGCTGCTGCCCTGGAGGGACTAGGGAAGAAAATAAGACTGCTTACCAGAGGGAGAGCGCAGTGCCTGTGGATCCTAGGAAGCAGTGCTGTCCAGCCTAAAGGGAGAAGAGGCAGCAGAGCCATCAATGCTGAACGGGACCAAGCCCCAGTGAGGACCCAGGGTGACGCTGGGGAAGAGGAGGAGCCGGCTTCGCTACTGCTTGGCAGAACAGGACCGGAGTTCACACTGACGGGATCCGGACGTTAAGTCGGACGCACCAACATCGACAATGTCTTAGTCGACAACCGAACTTCGACTACACGAACATCGACGGACAACTGTAGTAGACACAGAATACATCGACCAATACTTCTAATCAACAAATGCAACATCGACAAAGACATAAGGTCGACCCGAAAGACGATCGGCAAACAATAGATCGACAATACTTATAATCGAACATCCCATGTTCGACATCATATTATCGACCTATCACGTGTTCGACAGTATATAAGATCGACAACGCAAATGGTCGACAATAAAATTAATCGAATGTATATGTAATCGACAACCGAAAGGTCGACAAAGCAAATGATCTACAATTAGAAAATCGATTGCAAATGGTCGACAATAAAATTAATCGATTGTATATGTAATCGACAACCGAAAGGTTGACAAAGCAAATGATCTACAATTAGAAAATCGATTTTACATGTGATCGACAACCGAAAGATCAACCTAAAATAAAATAGGCAAAATGTATTTACGACAAAATAAAAATCGAATACAGATGATCGACTTTATTATAATCGACAATAAGTATAATCGACAACTAGTGGATCCCTGTCTAAACCTCAACCCCCATCCGCTACTTCAAGCCGTGGCACTACAGCTCCCAGCCTGCCCTTCAACCCCTCACAGCGTTCCTTCAAATGCCCGGCCCAACGTCCACCCTGCACTCACATACCTGAAGGCATGGGCACCCCCAGTCTCAGCTCTGCACCCCTTCTCCTGCCTGCCTGCCCCCCTACCCGCTAATTCCAGATGGCCAGACCCAGGCGCGCCACGTCATGCCGTCTATACATACAGGTCTTTTTTAAGACGGTCCCCGTCTAAACCTCAACCCCCATCCGCTACTTCAAGCCGTGGCACTACAGCTCCCAGCCTGCCCTTCAACCCCTCACAGCGTTCCTTAAAATGCCCGGCCCAACGTCCACCCTGCACTCACATACCTGAAGGCATGGGCACCCCCAGTCTCAGCTCTGCACCCCTTCTCCTGCCTGCCTGCCCCCCTACCCGCTAATTCCAGACGGCCAGACCCAGGCGCGCCACGTCATGCCGTCTATACATACAGGTCTTTTTTAAGACGGTCCCCGTCTAAACCTCAACCCCCATCCGCTACTTCAAGCCGTGGCACTACAGCTCCCAGCCTGCCCTTCAACCCCTCACAGCGTTCCTTAAAATGCCCGGCCCAACATCCACCCTGCACTCACATACCTGAAGGCATGGGCACCCCCAGTCTCAGCTCTGCACCCCTTCTCCTGCCTGCCTGCCCCCCTACCCGCTAATTCCAGACGGCCAGACCCAGGCGCGCCACGTCATGCCGTCTATACATACAGGTCTTTTTTAAGACGGTCCCCGTCTAAACCTCAACCCCCATCCGCTACTTCAAGCCGTGGCACTACAGCTCCCAGCCTGCCCTTCAACCCCTCACAGCGTTCCTTAAAATGCCCGGCCCAACGTCCACCATGCAGTCACATACCTGAAGGCATGGGCACCCCCAGTCTCAGCTCTGCACCCCTTCTCCTGCCTGCCTGCCCCCCTACCCGCTAATTCCAGACGGCTAGACCCAGGCGCGCCACGTCATGCCGTCTATACATACAGGTCTTTTTTAAGACGGTCCCCGTCTAAACCTCAACCCCCATCCGCTACTTCAAGCCGTGGCACTACAGCTCCCAGCCTGCCCTTCAACCCCTCACAGCGTTCCTTAAAATGCCCGGCCCAACGTCCACCCTGCACTCACATACCTTAAGGCATGGGCACCCCCAGTCTCAGCTCTGCACCCCTTCTCCTGCCTGCCTGCCCCCCTACCCGCTAATTCCAGACGGCCAGACCCAGGCGCGCCACGTCATGCCGTCTATACATACAGGACATTTTTAAGACGGTCCCCGTCTAAACCTCAACCCCCATCCGCTACTTCAAGCCGTGGCACTACAGCTCCCAGCCTGCCCTTCAACCCCTCACAGCGTTCCTTAAAATGCCCGGCCCAACGTCCATCCTGCAGTCACATACCTGAAGGCATGGGCAACCCCAGTCCCAGTTTCCAGTGACCCGCTTTCAATGCACAGGCACACTGTTTGTTTTATGTAGACCTGACATCAGCCCAACTACTAGTAATTATTCCAGCTATCAGTTCATATGTTTGTTTTCCTTTACGGCACCCCTTTAACTCCAGTTTAGCTAACACATTACTTTTTAAAGTTTCAATGTCTATATGTTCTAATTGTATTGATTTAGGCAGGTAGTCCTGTCAAACTTCAATTGCCAGTAGCAGCACACCTCGGCAGTATCAGATTTTTGGGACAGGTACACTGTAACATTTTTTAACATGAGTAAATGGTTTACATTGTCCCACATGAAATAAGAATGTTGAAGTGCTGAACTGTAAGATAACGCCACTGTAAATCATCTCCTAATTGTGAATTCAAAGTCTGACTTTTATAAAATACAGCTATTCGCTTCTTCTCTTTAGCATTATCACCTTTAATGTCATATCTTCTCTATGCAGAGTACATGAGAACTAAGTATGTTAAATGTCAGTAGTGAAATGTTGAGATCTTCTGCTAATGTTCTTTAGACATGGACTGACGCTGTAAGTAAAAAAACTTTTAAAAAATATGATGTGCTGACCAGTGAGATAAGAAAAATAATGATTTCATCTAATGTCTAGCTTTAAGAATTGTCAATATATAAATTTCAGTAGTGTGTGAGCTAAGCTAACCTAACACCACATAACACCCACATTGACTTTGTCCTACCCACGATTGAAGAACGTTTTAGTTACTGTGTCAACATAACTATTGTCGAATTAAAGCCCGTATATCTTATTTGATATTTAAGTTAAAAAAAAATAATAATAACACCATACCCTGTCTGCATATTGATAGTTGTGATACCCGTGTACATCTGTTGACTACTGGCATCATGACAATAGTTGACCTGAACCAGAATGTGCCTAGTTTTATTATCAATAGCTTACCTTATATTTTAGTTTTGTAAGTGCTCAGTTAGTTCATCATTGCTTATTTACATCAGTGAGCATATTTGATTTCCCGTCACTGCACTTAAAAGCTTTGATTTCCGACATTAATAAATAAAAATAGATAGATATTACGGTATGTATGTCAGTGTACATGCATGTATGTGCTTAATGAATAACCAAAGCCGGCCATAGGTATAGGCAAACTAGGCAATTGCCTAGGGCATTTGATATGTCTACAGGCATCAGTAGCTTCTGCTGATTAAAATGATATGTGGCATGCCTATATTCTGTGTGTAGCATTTCATATGCAGATACAGCCACAGTCTCACACAGTATATAGGCATGCTGCATATCAGTTTAATCAGCAGAAGCTGCGTGTTCATCCTAGCCACATAGCAATGTAAATAAGATGCATTTTCATAAAAAAATGTGCCCGACGTTAGCATTGAGGCAAGATTTATGAGGACACATCTGTTTCCAAGCAGAGGCAGAGGTCACAGTGTTAGCGGCTGTGTGAGTGCTGTGTGCATGTGAGTGGGTTGGTTGTGCAGTAGTGTTCGCAATATGTGTAAGCAGCATTATGTGTGTCATGTAAAAATGCATTAATAATGTGCAACATACTGTATGTGTAAGGGGCACTATGTGTGTCATTATGTGTATAAGGGCATTAATAATGTGCAGCATATATGTAACAGGGTACTACTGTATGTGTGTCATTATGTGTATAGGGACACTAATTATGTGTATGGGGCACTATGTGTGTCATTATGTGTATAAGGGCATTAATAATGTTCGGCATATGTGTAAGAGACATTATGTGTAAAAGGGCATTAATAAAGTTGTCATATTTAAAATATAGGGGGTCCAAACACCAAAATAAGGACTGCTATGGGTGAGGGGTGATGGTGCCGGAAAAGAGGTGCAAGGTCAGAGGCGGAACCAGTGGTGGTGCTAGGGGGCAACAGCCAAAATCTTGCCTAGGGCATCATATTGGTTAAGGCCGGCTCTGTGAATAACAATGAAATATTGTTGTCCTGCATTCTGTACTGAAGTCCTTAATTCAGTACTGTATGTAAACCTGTAAATGCTGCTGGTCGGGAGAGAGTCTAAAAAGGCATTTAAATAATAAAGTATTAATTTTATTTATTATTTTAATGTTACAAATATTATAAATAAAAATAGTAAACAAGAACAGTAATACAAAAAAATTTAGCCACTTTACTGTTATTTTAATATATATTATAAATTGGGAAAATGTAATTGCATTATGAACATAATTAATCTTGAAGAATTATCCGTAGGTATAGTGTGCCTCCCCAGAAAGATGATGATAGTGCTGAAAAAAAATATATAAAATAACATGTAAATGTAAGTAATCCACACATTATATCATTGGTTTACCAATTTCCTCCCTACTATCCCTAAATAACAATACATATATTTAAATTTCATCAACATATTGTACTATCTTATACCAAGCAAAACTAGTATGTATACATAAAATAGTGCTACCCTCTTCTTACTTTTGACATTACACATTTCATTGGTCAACTATTTATTTTTTATACTTCATCTTATACAAATTATCTAATTATCCTTTTCTAAGATCACGTGACCATATCCATTTATATAAACCATAATTTATATTTAACTTATGATTTTTTTATACCTAGCTTTCAGTGTCTGCTTACCGTTTGATGCACACCTATGATCCCTATGCCAAGCTCCTTAATTAATATAGGCTGTCCATTTTGAATGCCGGACCATTGTAGACATAAGTGTAAGTCATTATTTCTTACTACATGTGGTAATGGGTGTTGAGGTCTTTGCTGAAATGAAAAAAGTAACAAGTTAACAAAGGTTGAACACAATCAATTTCCCTGGCTGTCTTTATACAATATAACTCGCCTCAGGTTTTCCCCTGGATATCGCTTATTAAGTATAAAATCCTAAACACATAAATTAAAACATAGCTTTCATCTCTAGCTTATAAGTTTATGCATGCCGACGAGCCCTACCTATACCATACTCTGTAATTTTTTGTGCCTGTCCCTTTGGAATGCAGGACCATGGAGACATCCATGTAAGACCCTCAGTCCCTCTATATGTGATCACGTCTGTCTAGTTGTTGGATGAAAGCTAAAAAGCAAGACGTCATAGAAGTTATAAAATATTCGATTTCATCTATTATTAAAAATGTCTCAAACTATCTCAACTCTCTCTCTATTATGAATTTTTATATAAAAATAATTGAAAAAATAATTTAAACATTTTTTCTTTTCTATTCAACATAAACAATTTATATTTAAGATGTTTTGTTGAGTACTTTAAACCTACTTTTTTATTGTCTACTCCTCCAGTCCATGTGTTTGATCCTCTTGTCCTGGTCTTGGCTCATCCTGTACAGGTCTTTGCTCCTCTAATCCAGTTCTCGGTTCATCCTGTCCAGGTCTCGGATCCTCTATTCCAGATCTTGGCTCGTCCTGTCCAGGTCTTGGATACTCTTGTACAGGTCTTGTCTCGCCCTCACCTTGTCTTTGTTGTCCAGTTCTTAGCTCACCCTGTTCCTCATATCTTTGTATTTGCCAATTAGCATATGCAAGATGCGCACGTAGTTCCAAAATCTCATTGTATGCAGAACTTTCTTGTGATCCGTAAATAAATGTAGACTCATTGTGTTCTGTTCCATGGCTGTATTGGTATGGTGCATGTTCTGTGTTTTGTGGATTTACAGTATTCTGCATTCTTCTTCCTCCTTCACTAAGCAGATGTAGTGCGGTTGAGATCAATCTAGTGTTGTTCACAGACTCATACTGCCATACCCCCATATGGTGCAGAGTCTGCATGATTTGTTGGCAATGCAAAGAAATAACAGCTTGGTTAGCTGCAAGCTGGTCATAGACGGAAGCAATAGTAACCAATGAATTGCTTTGTGCTATTTGCGTTGTCCGTATTTGCTGCATGGTCTGTTGTATATGTTCTAGCCGATTCTCTAGCCTTTGGAAATCTTCTAAACGTCTTTGCTCCATAATATCAATTACTGCAATCATGATTTCCAAATTAGAATAGGATACCCTAGTGTGATCTTGGTGTACTGAAAAAAAAAAAGATTATAAATAATTTTAAATATCTCATTTAAATAAAGAAAAAAGTTTTTATAAATGAAATGAAAATATAATAAATTAAGTTAATATTTATCTTGTAATATTAAATACTTCATTGATTACTGTGTAAATTCCATAGGCCAATGCAACATTCATGCAAGTTTGTGAAATATGAGGCTGACTTTCATGCTCTTTCATTTCAGTAGTGACTAACCACCTTTTTGCTCCACTATCCGTAACAGGTAACATTTTCCTGTATACTCCCATGTATAAAACTTAATAGTTTTAATTTAGCTTATTAAATTTACTATTTGACATTGACTAATGAATATACATGTTAAACAGGTATTTAACATTTCAAACATGAACTGTTGTAGATAATTAGTGATGAAGTTTGCAAATTGCTGCTACTGATTATGTCAAGGCGTTGTTCATTTTAAATTAAATTTTACATATATTGTAAATTATAACTGCAATAATTTCCCATATAAATTTTTTCTAAGCAAAATTTAAATGTTTAACAATACATCTCTACGCACCTGTAGGCTCTGTTTCCTCATCATTTTGCTGTGTCTCATCATCATTTTGATGTGTCTCCTCAAGAGACGCCACCGACTCCTCAAGAGTCGCCACTGGCTCCGGACCAGTCGCCACCGGCTCCTCAACAGTCGCCACCGGCTCCTCAACAGTCGCCACCGACTCTGCCACACTGGACACCGCCACACTGGACACCGGCTCCGCCACACTAGACACCGGCTCCGCCAAACTAGACACCGGCTCCGCCACACTCCACACCGGCTCCGCCACACTCCACAACGGCTCCGCCACACTCGACACTGGCTCCGCCACACTCGACACCGGCTCCGCCACAGTAGCCAGTGGCTCCTCTAACATTGTTGAAGCTGAAATCTGTTTTACTGGCATATCCCCAAAATCTATTCTTCTTGTTTTCACTTTCAATACTGTAAGAAGAAGGAATTTTTTAAGGACATGTTTGATACCTAAATATAACAAATCACAATTGAGTGAAATAATCACTAACCGTCTGTTTGTGGAGATGAGGATGAATATTTCTTAAATGAGGTAGTATGCTTCTTTGGCGTGCCAATATATTTATTTGGTGTTACTCCTCTGCTGCTTTTATGTTCTTTCCCTGTAAACAAAAAATTAATGAAGATATTCTACAGTAATCAACGAAAAAGAATACACTAACATAATCAAGAAAAAAAAAAAAAAATTTACCATGAGGGCCAGCAACCTCATCATCTCTGATGAGCTGAAAGTACACCATGAATTTCTTCTCCCAATCTTTATGTAGCTTTTGTCCTGCCTGTATTTTATTGTTTGTGAGCCTCCTGCAGTCTCTTAGCCTTTTTTTTGCAGCTCAATACACTACGTTGTGTAGTGCCAGCAGAAGACACATTGTTTGCAATCTTATCCCATGTTTTTGTGTTGAACCTGTGTTGAACATTAGTTTCTTTTGATCCAAAAAGCTCAGAGCTAAACTTATTTATTTCATCAATTAGGGTTTCTGTCTCTTCATCATTGAATTTCGGAGCACGGGTGCTCCCCCCTTCTTCTGCTGACTCCTCCTCCTCATCATTTGATTCTGCCACATGCTCAATACGTGATGGTCCATGTTCATACACACTCTTGCTTGTATGTGGCTGTGAAGCTTCTTCCTCTGAGAATTGAAGAGAACGTTTTCTTGTTCTCTCCTTTGACATCTTAAAAAATAAATCATATTTTTTAGCATTTAGTACAATTCTACGTAATTTCTATTATTAAGAAATTAGACTATATAAAAACATTACATAACCAAGGCATCACACTAAAAATATTATTAAAAGTAAATGGAAATATAAAGACAGAAGGCCTTTGATATAAAAAAAAATTTATAAAAGTTTTTCCACATGAATTATCCACTACTCTATTTGAGGACTAAAAAGTAAAAAAAATTGAAAATACAGTCCAAGTATATTAGGGCATTCTTAAGTTGTATTCATTATCCTAATAAAACTTTTATCGGGTTTATATTAACTTGATTAATTAATATGGAATAAATATGGTATACACAATATGATATATGTGCACAAGCAGGGTTATTTTATGATACCGAGTTCCCAGGTAATTATAATTTACTGTCCTTTTTTCATAACCTGTTTGTTTCAATCCAAATAAAAAAGGACATGACATGTGCTAACATTGTTATTAAATAGAAATTGCACAGCACAGCGATACTATTATTATAAGACATGCATATTGTGTACGTTATCATGACAATGTTCTTGCGCCACCACAAAAGTGGTTGTGGTCTCTCAACTGAAAAAAAATTACTATTCATAGTGCAAGAATCAGAAACAATGCCATCCCACATAGTGCTAGATTCACTTGTAATGCCCCCCTGAATTGACAGATACACTATAATATCCAGAATCAGTGCAATATACAATGAACACAAGAGTTCCATATACAATGCACCCACCACATATGCCAGATACAATGCACCCCAACAAATGACAGATAATATGCCCTTTAAAAAATGCCAGATACAATGCCAAACCAAAAATGGAACATACTATGTAACACCAATGACAGATAGTATGCACCCCCCACCCCACTAATGGAAGATACAATGCACAAACCAGTGCAAGATACAAATATTAAGCCACAAAAACTATGCCTCCCCACATTTCAATATATAATGGCTACCGCTGCTGTATTCTTCCAAAGTGTAGTACAGCGCAGTGATAACGTTTACAGTGACTTAATGGTCTAGTCACAAATAAGAGAATAGTGTGGAGAGGTAAGCCAGTGGAGAAGTTGCCCATGGCAAACAATCAGCTGCTCGGTACAATTTTAAAGTATGCAAATAGCAAATTTTTATACAATGATGCAGGGTTGCCATTGTCAACTTCTCCACAGGTTCAATTCACCACAGTTTTCACTGCAAAATGATTAGACCGCTATATGAAAGAAGCATCGATGATGGTCGCATTAGTGTTTAAGTTGAAATATGGCACCGTTAAGTTAGACAATTAAGGTTCGTGTTCTGTCAACCATCCCTTTTCCAATGGTGCCTTTTCCCGATCTATTATTAGATATCGTAAGGAACCATATTAAAAATAAAAGGAGTATTGCCGCTACCATTGATTGGTCAATCAAGTTAACTGCGAGCTAAATGCTACGGTTTGCTAAAGTAAGCTGTCAATCTTTGTATTGTCACTCAAAGGATAGATTCTGTTTAGAAATACAAATCTAGTTTTCAAATTTAAAATACCATTTGGCAATATTACCTTGAAAAACAGATTAAATCGGTCTGACGCCTCAGTAGAAAAGCTTCTTCGCAGGAGAGGTCAAATCCTTGCAGCGCAAGTGCGATGGCACGTTCAGGATCATGATCAAGGTCTCTGCCACACAAACTACCTTCAAACTACAGTGCTAATCCACAAACACTGTCAGTATTACTGACTTACAAATAGCACATAAGCTAGAGTTGCTCTGGAGTTATATACTGTATTATAAAAAGGCGGGAAAACAACATAAATCACATGATGTCTATTATGTAGCATGATTGGTTATGTATTTTGAAGCATACAATTGTATCAGAATTTATCCAGGTGAGTTTGCATATGCCGATCCTTGTAGTTCGACCGCATTTCCCGCCCAAATCCAGACCGCGGGTAACGTCTACACCTGGGCGCATCACAGCGGCGGGCGACAGATACACCCGTGCTGACTACCAGGGCTACACACATTTTAAATGTACTGTCTGCAGTCAGGACACTATCTTTTTATGTGCAATTACTAGGACACTGCAGAAGAGTGTGCATATGCTGATCCTTGTAGTTCGACCGCATTTCCCGCCCAAATCCAGACCGCGGGTAACGTCTACACCTGGGCGCATCACAGCGGCGGGCGACAGATACACCCGTGCTGACTACCAGGGCTACACACATTTTAAATGTACTGTCTGCAGTCAGGACACTATCTTTTTATGTGCAATTACTAGGACACTGCAGAAGAGTGTGCATATGCTGATCCTTGTAGTTCGACCGCATTTCCCGCCCAAATCCAGACCGCGGGTAACGTCTACACCTGGGCGCATCACAGCGGCGGGCGACAGATACACCCGTGCTGACTACCAGGGCTACACACATTTTAAATGTACTGTCTGCAGTCAGGACACTATCTTTTTATGTGCAATTACTAGGACACTGCAGAAGAGTGTGCATATGCTGATCCTTGTAGTTCGACCGCATTTCCCGCCCAAATCCAGACCGCGGGTAACGTCTACACCTGGGCGCATCACAGCGGCGGGCGACAGATACACCCGTGCTGACTACCAGGGCTACACACATTTTAAATGTACTGTCTGCAGTCAGGACACTATCTTTTTATGTGCAATTACTAGGACACTGCAGAAGAGTGTGCATATGCTGATCCTTGTAGTTCGACCGCATTTCCCGCCCAAATCCAGACCGCGGGTAACGTCTACACCTGGGCGCATCACAGCGGCGGGCGACAGATACACCCGTGCTGACTACCAGGGCTACACACATTTTAAATGTACTGTCTGCAGTCAGGACACTATCTTTTTATGTGCAATTACTAGGACACTGCAGAAGAGTGTGCATATGCTGATCCTTGTAGTTCGACCGCATTTCCCGCCCAAATCCAGACCGCGGGTAACGTCTACACCTGGGCGCATCACAGCGGCGGGCGACAGATACACCCGTGCTGACTACCAGGGCTACACACATTTTAAATGTACTGTCTGCAGTCAGGACACTATCTTTTTATGTGCAATTACTAGGACACTGCAGAAGAGTGTGCATATGCTGATCCTTGTAGTTCGACCGCATTTCCCGCCCAAATCCAGACCGCGGGTAACGTCTACACCTGGGCGCATCACAGCGGCGGGCGACAGATACACCCGTGCTGACTACCAGGGCTACACACATTTTAAATGTACTGTCTGCAGTCAGGACACTATCTTTTTATGTGCAATTACTAGGACACTGCAGAAGAGTGTGCATATGCTGATCCTTGTAGTTCGACCGCATTTCCCGCCCAAATCCAGACCGCGGGTAACGTCTACACCTGGGCGCATCACAGCGGCGGGCGACAGATACACCCGTGCTGACTACCAGGGCTACACACATTTTAAATGTACTGTCTGCAGTCAGGACACTATCTTTTTATGTGCAATTACTAGGACACTGCAGAAGAGTGTGCATATGCTGATCCTTGTAGTTCGACCGCATTTCCCGCCCAAATCCAGACCGCGGGTAACGTCTACACCTGGGCGCATCACAGCGGCGGGCGACAGATACACCCGTGCTGACTACCAGGGCTACACACATTTTAAATGTACTGTCTGCAGTCAGGACACTATCTTTTTATGTGCAATTACTAGGACACTGCAGAAGAGTGTGCATATGCTGATCCTTGTAGTTCGACCGCATTTCCCGCCCAAATCCAGACCGCGGGTAACGTCTACACCTGGGCGCATCACAGCGGCGGGCGACAGATACACCCGTGCTGACTACCAGGGCTACACACATTTTAAATGTACTGTCTGCAGTCAGGACACTATCTTTTTATGTGCAATTACTAGGACACTGCAGAAGAGTGTGCATATGCTGATCCTTGTAGTTCGACCGCATTTCCCGCCCAAATCCAGACCACGGGTAACGTCTACACCTGGGCGCATCACAGCGGCGGGCGACAGATACACCCGTGCTGACTACCAGGGCTACACACATTTTAAATGTACTGTCTGCAGTCAGGACACTATCTTTTTATGTGCAATTACTAGGACACTGCAGAAGAGTGTGCATATGCTGATCCTTGTAGTTCGACCGCATTTCCCGCCCAAATCCAGACCGCGGGTAACGTCTACACCTGGGCGCATCACAGCGGCGGGCGACAGATACACCCGTGCTGACTACCAGGGCTACACACATTTTAAATGTACTGTCTGCAGTCAGGACACTATCTTTTTATGTGCAATTACTAGGACACTGCAGAAGAGTGTGCATATGCTGATCCTTGTAGTTCGACCGCATTTCCCGCCCAAATCCAGACCGCGGGTAACGTCTACACCTGGGCGCATCACAGCGGCGGGCGACAGATACACCCGTGCTGACTACCAGGGCTACACACATTTTAAATGTACTGTCTGCAGTCAGGACACTATCTTTTTATGTGCAATTACTAGGACACTGCAGAAGAGTGTGCATATGCTGATCCTTGTAGTTCGACCGCATTTCCCGCCCAAATCCAGACCGCGGGTAACGTCTACACCTGGGCGCATCACAGCGGCGGGCGACAGATACACCCGTGCTGACTACCAGGGCTACACACATTTTAAATGTACTGTCTGCAGTCAGGACACTATCTTTTTATGTGCAATTACTAGGACACTGCAGAAGAGTGTGCATATGCTGATCCTTGTAGTTCGACAGCATTTCCCACCCAACATGAATGTATCCTACCCACTTTATGTGATGTATTTTTTCGGACCAATCACATGCTAAACTGTTTAAATCTATCACATTTATAAATTTGGCGCTTTTTTTTAGTCTTTATAAGTATTGCTCACTTCCTTGTTTAGCCGCCTTTTTCCCTTCATTGACATTGAGAGTGACAGAGTTTTGGAATTGGCTTCTGTCAGAGAAGAACTGGTATCTGTGATAAAGCACAACGCTGCTGACCGGCAGCTATCTTATCGTTAACCTTGACCAACTGTTTCAGCTATTTTACAGTGAATACTCATCCAGAAAACAATAGTTTCCAACGAACATTCCTTGGAATTTAAACACCTGCAACACGTAAGTATGCATTACTCTATATCCATAATTTTATTTTGTAATTATTAAAACTTTATGTTGGGTTTAATTATGTGAAGAGGACGGACAATGTTACATCTGTGTTCAATAAACACTGCAAGTATTTAAATTGTAGTGCGTGCCCATGTCCAACATAGAGTCGTCGAGGTAAAGGGATTTGTTTTGTACACTCTACGCTTTTACAGCGACACTGCCTGACAGTATAGTTAAGGTATGTATTAATAAATTGAAGGGGTAATTATATGTGCTTCAAGTGGTACGGAACGCGGCGGGAATGCGTCACGTCACTTACAGTATGAGAAAGAATGCATTTCCTGCTCACCTAACCTGTCGGTTCCCAGGTGACGCACACAAAGATGATGTTAGCCAACTGAGATTGTGTTACGAATATGTGCACATCTCTCCGCCCATAGCGGAATCCAGCATAAAGAGCTCAATACACCTCGAGCATACCTCACAACAGGACACTCTATAAAATGTACAGAATGCTCAGCTCATGGAATTAACTCTTAATGTTTGATCGCCAATAACTTGTGATGAAACACTGATCTTATCCATTAACCTGTTCAGGCAAGGTTTCTGCAATCATATATTAAGAGAAAAGTCCATAAGCAGAGCTTTGTTTGCCTTCTGAAGAGGATAATGGTGTGAGGTATGCCTCAAGGCTCTGTCAGTGTGCGCTATGGGATAGACGTCATGACGTCTCTCCCATAGTGAAGAGGAGAGGACGCCATGATGACTGCAGCGGACGTATGCAGTAGCGTTGCTTGTTGAATATGATCTGAGTGGTTTTTATTTAGGATTTTCAAATTAATTATAATGTTTGTAATATTGCCAAAAATTGAATCTAAGATAATGGGGGCATACTAGTGTGCTGCAAACTACAAGGGGGCAGAGTACAAGAAGTCAAACTAATGTTTTGCTAAATACAGTTTGGAATTAATAATGTTAGAAAAATACTGGGGCCAAAGTAAAGGGTACATTTATACTGTGGGCATTAATAATTTTTAGAAACCTACAGTTGTGCAAACCACAGTAATGCTAAACAACTTGGGGACATTACCACTGGGTTGAATAACTACAGAGTCATAACTACTGAGGATAACTGACTGGGAATTAATACCTGCAACATTACTGCTATGGTCAATACTATACAAGGTGATTGGCTTTAATGCAATAAATAATGGTTTTAATACTAATAAGGGCATTATAAAAGGGCTATTTCTGAAGTGTTATCATTATTGTGGACATAAGAGGCACTACTAATGGATGCATTGCATAAGTGGCACAAATACTATGGACTCTATATAAGCGGACCTATATATGTGCGTTCTACCACTACAGTTGACATTGTATAAGGTGCAACACAGCTGGGTGCAGTATGTATATTTGTTGTGCTAATACTGCAAGCTTTATTCCTATTGTGTGTGTAATATAAAAATACTACTAGATATTAATCTATTATTTATTGTTAAAGCATTGCATAATCCTAATATATATATTTTATAAAGTATTATCTATATATTGAGGTGCATCATATATATATGTGTATATATCCTCCATTTTGTAATTTTGATACATATAATGTAGATTTATATATGTGAAATGCTATACAGGTGCCTATTTATGCAAATTATATATATATAAAGGTGGATCATGTTAATGTGGCACTATAGTGCCACGCTCTATATATATATATATAATATATATTTTATGGTTGTGAATGTAAGAATACTACTGCAGTGGTGGATTAGTTAGATTTGGTTAGATATAAATGTGCATTATGTTACAGTGGTAATACATTAGTGCATGTGTAAAAATTATACATATATAACATGGATTAAAATTTAATAAATCTACTATATTGCTATTTTTTATTATAATTGCTCTATTTAAAGCTGAAACATTTCATTCTTGAATTTCAGTGTTGACCAATTGACAAATTTTATATATATAGAAGGTTTGTCATGTGTATTAATTAATATAATGTTATTGTTTTCTAAAATATAAAGATGTAATTATGATTATAAAATAAATATTTAATATTTTTTGTATATGCTCTATTTTTTATATATTAAATATTATTCGTGTCAATATATCCTTAAAAATAATTGGTAAAACAATATACACGGATAATGTTAGATCTTATAAGGTTAAAATACACATCCAAATATGTATTCACATTTATAAAACCTACATAATTTCAGATTTTTATTTATAAATTTTACTATTGTGTTACTGAAAATAAAATATTATTATTACAATATAAATATTATATTTACTATAATTCTAATCTTTAGATTAAGTATTATTAAATATCAATATATTTAATTTAATTTACAGTTATAACAAATGGAGGAGGAGCAAAGAATACATTGTTCCCTATCTTTAACTGAAGAAGAAGAAAATACCAACCAACCAAGGACACAGAGCGATGATGATCTTGAAAAAAGAACGCAGCATCATGTAAATAGAGATTCACAGGAGGAAGAGGAATCTGCAGAGGAGGGAACAAGCACAAGGGCACCTAAATTCACAGATGATGAGACTGAAACTCTCATTGATGATGTAATTAAATGTAACATACAACTATTTGGGTCAAAATCTAGAGATGAACATAACCGCTTCAACATTACAACATGGGAGAAAATATCAAGAAATGTGTCTTGTGCAGGGAATACAGAGCGAACAGTGTCCAGCATCAAAAAAAGACTCAGAGACTGCAGGAGGGTAACTAACAATAAGATCCAAGCAGGACATAAGTTACAAAAAACATGGGAGAAAAAGTTTAAGGATTATTTTGGGCTGGTACACCATGAAGAAAGTGCAGCACCTAGCAGTACAGGTGAATTATTTTTTTTTTTAGATATAATAATTTAAAAATAAAATACATATATAGAGATATATATATATATATATATATATATATATATATATAAGCACAGAGTCCACAGACCTCACAAGTAACAAAGGTACATGAAATCAAATCGTATTGCCGGTGTCCTCACAATGGTAACAGAGATGCTGTGTCCAATGATATATATTGCAGACACAGGAAGAACTGTCTGCGTTTGAAATAAAGACAGACAGACTTGCCTGTCTGTCTTTATTTCAAATGCCGAGAGTGCAGCCTGTCTATGCAATATATATATATATATATATTGATATATATATATATATATGTTCACTCATTTGTACTATTAATATTTTACATGTGCAGCAAAACAACAGAAGAGCAGCAAAACAGTTTCAAAAAATAAGAAGGGTACTCCAACAAAGTCAGATTCATCCAAGAAGAAACATTCACCAGCTTTGTCAGATACCGAAGGTAATAAATTAATAAACAATTATTACGTTATATATTAAATGTCTTTTTAATTAAAAAATTCTAAAAATTAGAGATTTAAAAAATTAGGCCATAATCAAACACTATTATGCTAAATATATATAAATCCTTACGTGTAAACAGTTGACGTACAAAATTTCATATTTGTTGTTTAAATTTATACAGATTTCTGACATGATTGGTGCAGCAAAATTTGTATCAATTGTAAAAAACCATATGCACAGCAGGGAGAAGTGGATATAACATGTGTAAAAAGAATTAGATTTGTGTGTGGTATGTATAATATGCTACATAAATTGCAATTTGACAGTAATGAAGTCAGTATTTTCTATTTACATAAATTAATTATGACACAAATACAATTCTATGGTATTTTTTATCTACTACTACTGCAATGCACATTGTTTTTCACAACTGCTGACATATTAGCTGCAGCAATCCACTCTGATTGAATACATAATGTTTTGGTATACTCTTAGATACCTAAAATCGTGAAGGTCTTAATGGTTTTAAGAATGGTTTTTAATAAAGATAATGTTATGAAAATTTTTGTTACAGATAACATGAGCAAGCGACGTAGAAGAGTGTCCTTTAGACAACAGGACACTTTGGAGGAGAACATTGAAAAGGAGGCAAGAACCACAACGCAGGAGACAACTGTGCAGGTCACAGGCACAACGGCTCCAGAAGAAAATGTGCATGAGCACGGAACAACAATGCAAGAGGCTATTGAGAATGAGCCCATAACAAATTTTGTGGAGGCCAGATTGCATAAAAGCAAGATAATATATCATCATGAAACCCTTCAAGAAAATGTCATAAGACTGCATCAAGACACAGTGCATGAAACAATGAAAACAACAAAAGAGGAATCACAGCATTTGCCAGGGACAACACCACATGAGGACACGGTCCATGAGACTAGGCAAAACGTCCAGGAGGATTCAAGGCATGTAACAGTGATAACAGAACAGGACAATATAGTACAGGACATCAGGTCAACTGTTCAACTGGGAATAATGCATGAGACTTTGCCAACATTGCAGGCGACCGCAACAATAGAGCAAGAGAACACTGAAACATTGCATGGGACAGGTATTATTTTTAAAAACTTCCTACAGTAAAATTTTAACATATTAAATAAAAAAACTATAATTTTTTTTTTACATGCAGATGGAAACCATGATACCATCAGTGAAAGAATGGGGTGCATGGAGCAAAAAATGAATGAAGATATACAGAGAATAGATAACCATTTGGATAACATGCAACAGACATTGGCAAAAATGCAGCAACGGTTAGATGAAATAACAACCACACAGCAGTCACAAGGAAATGCACTTTCTTCGATTACCT
Source organism: Pseudophryne corroboree (assembly GCF_028390025.1). Classification (NCBI taxonomy): domain Eukaryota; kingdom Metazoa; phylum Chordata; class Amphibia; order Anura; family Myobatrachidae; genus Pseudophryne; species Pseudophryne corroboree. The sequence continues at coordinate 690,015,200 of NC_086449.1, forward strand.
CGTTATTAAGCCATATGAATGAAAATCAGCAAATATTTAATTGTCAGTCACAGCAAATTCAACAGAGTATACAACATATGGTGGTATGGCAGTATGATTCTGTTACCAACTCCAGGATGATAGCCAACCTCCTTCAGCTCATGATCAATCAAGGAAGAGAAATTTACACCTCAATACCACAGACATCGGGAACAAGCACACAAACACGTGGGGAAACCAACATTGAAACACCACATCAACAAAGAAGACAAAATACAGAACCACAAACAACTAACACTACAGATGAGAACATGGCAAGGCAATATCACCTTCAATCAACACATTTGGCTTTTGGGACATATGCACTACCGAATCAGGGAATAACAACAGAGGAGCATCAATTAAATGAAGGTGGGGAAGAACAAGTAACACAGCAAGAGATGTATGTAGTGTAACAGCAGCAATTATCACATCAAGGACAGCAATACAAACATACAGATGACCAACATTAAATTTACAATAGCCTTGCAAACATCTTTAAAGTAAAGTAATAACTGGTAAACTTGTGGGGCATAATAGTGTTTGATTCTATGGGTGGGATGGTGTTCTGTTTTGATATTTACTTTGTAGCTTTAGGGTGAGTGCCTGTGTATACGCAGACATGGAGACATACAGGTACATAGAATTGGGCTGAACGTGGGTGTCCGAGTTTCATTAACGTTTGACCTTTAACCTTTTTTTTCTTTTTTTAAGGAACATCTGGAAGCCTAAACCGTTGAAAAATACATAGAGATATACTCGACAAAGAAAAATAAATACAAAAATGATTTGATATTTTCATTGAATTAACATTTTGACAGTTAACACATTAATAAAGATGTTGGAAATATTAATAATAATTTTTTTTTTTTTTTTTACAAAATGATTAAAATAATTCTATCTAAGTAATGATATTTTTACTAAATATGTGATATCTGTTGTTACAATTGCTTTAACTGAAAACATATATCAATAATAAAAATATGATTTATTTAATTTTTAAGTGCTTTTAATATTTATATATATAAATATATATATATATTTATATATATGTGTGTGTGAGTGTGTCTTTGTTAAAATTTTAGGAATTCTTACTATGTATTAGTGATTCATGGAACAGAGTAAATATTAAAGTTTACAATACAAGTGAATTAAATAGGTTATGGGTTCAGTTAAGCATGTATTAAGCTGGCCATACATCAGGAAGATATATTTCCAACCAGCCAACTAGTTGGCTGTTTGGAAAGATAATCTGGCAGTGTGTGGGAGCAAACGATTATCAGCCGTTTGCTCCCACACGCTGAAAAACGGATAGAAACGGACTGTCCAACTAGTTGGGAAAATCAAACCTGTTTTATTTTCCCAACCAATCGTTCAGGTGTAGGGGAAACTTTCCCCCCAACTGAACGATAAGTAGGCGGACACTGCCTGCTAGTGTCCGCCTACTGTGCCGGAAGCATGAAAAGCCCCCCTCCCCCCCCCAATCACCTGTGACAGCGGGCTGTGCAGTGCGGGGTCTGAAAAGGGGGCGGAGCTACACGGGACCAGACAGCTTTGCAGTGACGGCCAGCCAGACTTGGTAAGTGGAGGGTGAGAGAGAAGTGAGTGTGTGTGTGTGTGTGTTTGTATATATATGTGTGTGTGTGTGTTTGTATATATGTGAAGTGTGTTTGTGTGGTGGAGATGTGTGTGTGTGTGCAAGGTGGGGTGTGTGTGTCTGTATATATGTGTAAATTGTGTGTGTGTGTGTGTGTGTGTGTGTGTGTGTGTGTGTGTGTGTGAGGTATGTCTGTGTGTGCGCGCTTTATGGACGCCACTGCTGGGGGGGCCATTACATGCAAGGACGCTACTACTATAGGAGGGGCATTACGTATAAGGACGCTACTACTATAGGGGGGGCATTACGTATAAGGACGCTACTATTGCTGGGGGGGGGCCATTACATATAACGATACTACTGCTGGGGGGGCATTATGTATAAGGACGCTACTATTACTGGGGGGGCATTACCTATAACAATGCTACTACTACTGGGGGGCATTATGTATAAGAACGCTACTACTACATGGGGGCATTACATATAACGATGCTACTACTACTGGGGGGGCATTATGTATAAGAACGCTACTACTACAGGGGGGCATTACATATAACGATGCTACTACTACAGGGGTGGCATTACGTATAAGGACGCTGGATCAGATGAGTATAATTATCTTTTATTTTCAGGTACCCGTGGATTCTACTTGGAGAAGAGGACAGACTGCTTCGTGTCAACATAGGTAATTATGTGTGTGTCGACATGTGTGAAATAAAGTTTTACTGTCACGGTGTGTGTCTCCTGTTTTTATTTGGGTATTTTTTTTCCATTAGAACTGCAGGTACCAGCGGGCCCGTTTTTCTCCCGCATGCTGGCACTTGTGGTTCTCCAAGTACCAGCTTGCGGGGGAGGCTTGCTGGGACTTGTAGTACTACTGGAAAAAAAAATATTCTGTAAATTTTCTCAAGGCTATCAGCCCCCCATCCGCAGCCTTTGGATGGGGGGGACAGCATCGGGCTTCACCCCTGGTCCTTGGGTGGCTGGGGGGGGACCCCTTGATTGAAGTGGTCCCCACTCCCCCAGGGTACCCCGGCCAGGGGTGACTAGTTGGATATTTAATGCCATGGCCGCAGGGCACTGTATAAAAGTGACCCCCGGCTGTGGCATTATCTGTCCAGCTAGTGGAGCCTGATGCTGGTGTAAAAAATATGGGGGACCCCTACTCTTTTTGTCCCCCGTATTTTTTGCACCAGGCGCAGAGCCCGGTGCTGGTTTTAAAAATACGGGGGATCCCCTGTCCGTTTTCCCCCCGGATTTTTAGAACCAGGACCGTCTCGAAGAGCACGAGGCTGGTTATGCGTTGGAGGGGGGACCCCACGCAAATTTTTTTCGGATTTTTCCCATTCCATTTAAAAAAAATAATATATATATATATAATAATAATCATTTTAAAAATATATAAATAATACTTGTGCCTCCAAAAAAGAGGGCACCAGGCAAGCTGTACATTTTACTACATTGGGAGTGCCGAATATCTACATCTTATATATATATATATATATATATATATATATATATATTTATTTGCCTTGGCAGCCCAACCATGCTGGTATCCATAGTTCAGTATAAAAATAAGTAAATCTAATAAATGTATGGTGGTGAAAGAAAAGCACAGTTTCACTGAAAAAAAGACACTTACAGTATGCATGGTTTGAAATTAAAAAACAAAACAAAACTGAAGAACTGTAGGCAGGCACTGTCCGCCTAATTCGGTGACTTCACAAGTTGGACAGAAGTTGGAAGGTTGGTTGGTCTGATGAAAAGTTGGTTAGATGTGTGGAGCACTGCTAAAAAGTTGGTGAGATGTGTGGGGCACTGTTTTAGTTGAACAGACAAGTTGGAAGTTTGGAGTGTTGGAGAAAAGTTGGTCTGATGTATGGCTAGCATAATTTGGAAAAAGACACTATCATAATGTCCCATGGAGATTGTGAATACATACACTCGCAAGAATTACCTAGAAATTGCGTGATTAACTTATTCTACAAAGAGGAGGATGTGGTTATATTATATAATGTTGAATTTAAAAAAAAACAATTAAATTTTTTTTTTATTTGAATCAAACAAACATTTATATGAGATATAGCATTTACTTTAAGAAATTATTTTTTTAGAAATAATAAGCATTATATCAATACATGAGGAGTATTGATTGAAGATTGTTCATAGTATTCCCTGTTGAACATTACTTTCTGTATTCTTCCCAAAAAACCTAAAAAATAAATTAAACATTATAACGTATCTTAAGTAACATTATTTTACAGATAAATAAGTTAAAAATGCATAATATTTTATAAAGTTACATATTATATATCACTTAGTTGCTTTTCAATTTACCTAAGAATATTATAATCTGTCATTGTATGATCCATAGGATTTTCATACTAAAACAATAACCAAATGTTTTTTTACTCTTTAAAGTAAACCAAAAATTAACAGTGTCATGAACTTGAAACTTGATTAAAAATTTAGAAAGTGGTAGTGACTAGGGACTTAGTCATATTTAAGATAGAAGGCAATGGAACGGAGAAATTCAACCAAATCCACATTCCCAAGCTGAGATATGCATTTCTGGAGAGCTTCCTCCCGAGTTTTTTGTTCACGCTTTGGGGGGGTTTTGAGAATATTCAATGTCACTTTTTCAAGAAGGCTCTTTGTTACCTTTTGCTCCTTGTGAAATGCCATTATTACTTTGTAGAGCCCAAGTTTTTTTTCGGCAAGGACTATGTTCCACCTTCTGTGCCAGCCCTCCAACTTGTTTTGGGTTCTTGGAATACCACCAAGCATATTATCATAGACAGACCAAATGTGAGGTGGGAAAAGTGGGGGAGATCTTGTTTGACTTCTGCCACTGGTTCTAAAACGTCCCAAAACGTAAGTCTCCTCGAAATAGTTCAGTAAAGGGGACACATTGGGTGGCATTATTTTTTTTACTTCTTCAAAGGCAGCAGGAATTTCGTCTGGTGGGAGAAAAGCAAGTGCTTGAAGATGCCTTAGTTTCAAACAAAATGAATGGTCACGTCCATATTGTGTTGAGAGTCCAAAGGATTGGATTTTTCTCCAAATGTTTTGTCCAAGGTGAAACAGACAACACTTATGTGTGCTGTCTGGAAATACATCCTTTGCAGCTTGTATTGCTGCATTTTCAAAATCAGTTAAAATAAACTGGGGAGCAAACTGCATGTCAAATTGTAAAGCATAATCCTGTAGATCTTCAAGAAATCTAGTATAGCAATCTTGGGTCTTGCTACTCAGCAATCCATACACAAGTGGAACAAATCTTTGTGTTGATTCGTCTGTTCCGATCATAGCATGAATGGAATAAATCTGACGGAATAAGGTTGGGCAAGTTTTAAATGTGCCATCCATAACCCAACAAGCTGCTTCATGAAGTTTTCTTAAGTTGAATTCAGTAGTAAATAAAAGTATTCGTTCATTATGGAAAGTGGTGTCCTTTGCCAAAAATTGAATGTCATCAATGTGGGACAAATGTTGTGGGATATCAATTTGATCCAGGGAGGTCGGTTCTGGAGGGCAATCTTCTCTCCTGGCTCTCTTTACTAGTTGTCGTAGACATTCCCTGTTGGGCATACAGGGAGAACTTGTTGATGGCATATCTGCAGTTACAGATTGAATGATGAGAGATGGGGGATCATTGGTATCCCGAGCACGTTGTTTGATAGCTGCCTGAGCTAAAGCCACATCAGTTTTCTCTGGTTTAGGGGCATGGTTATGTTCGCCATGAGTGTTCAGCTGATGCTGTCCAGCCACTATGGTGGTCTTAGCAAAGCAAGCGCAAGGTCCCGTCTGACGCTCCGTGCAGTGCCAATACACAACATCGCCGCGCTGCTTGTTCTTTGCAAGAAGGTAGCCATCGATGTTCAGTAGCATTCCTTTACGGGAAGGAACAAAACGAAAAGATGCTTCTTCGGCCATTGTTGAAGAAAAATCGGTAGGATATGGATAAACCACAGAATACTTGAATACGAGTAATGGATGTAACTATATATCGCACTGTGTTTTCACATTCATATTTATTGCTTAGAAAGAAGGAGGAGTTATTAATAATAACGTTTGGCTTACTGGACCAATGGAAATGTAGTATTTAAAAAAAAAGGGAGGAATAATAATATTAAAATTTAAAAAAGGAACTCTTTTGTTTGTTGAATCTAAACGAAATATTGTGTTTTTTCACATTTCTTCAAATAATATTATTTACAGAAACAAACGTGTTGCGATTTAGAAGGGGTTTGGGGTGCACAGAAAGTAAAGTGGGTGCACATCCATTACGGTTGATGAATGCACGAGGCTGTAAGCTGTAGTGCCACGGATAAAAGTCGAGGTGGGGTTTTAGGTTTAGACGGGGACCGTCTTAAAGTAAACCTGTATGTATGGATGATATGAAGAGACGCACCTAGTTCTGGAATGCTAAAATTAGCGGGAAGGGGGTCAGGCAGGAGTGGGGGTGCTGAGCTGGGACTGGGGGTGACCATGCCTTCAGGTATGTGACTGCAGAGTAGACGTTGGGCCTGGCATTTGAAGGAACGCAGTGAGGGGTTGAAGGGCAGGCTGGGAGCTGTAGTGCCACGCCTTCAAGTAGCGGATGGGGGTTGAGGTTTAGACGGGGACCGTCTTAAAAAAGAACGGTATGTATCGATGAGAGGAAGAGACGAACCTAGGTCTGGGAGGCTAGAAGTTGCGGCTACCGGGTCCCGGTGTAAATGGGATGCAGAGCTGGGACTGGGGGTGCCATTCCATTAAGCTAGATGTCTGCAAGCTGGCTGTAGGGTCTTGAATTGCCATGAGCACTACCATGGAATAAGGTTCAATTATTAACCTGCTTTTCCAAGGGTTGCTGTGGCATCGAGGTAAGCACTATTAACAGGATGCATCTTTCAAGAGTACTATTTTTTAAATAGTGTGTTAACATTGTGCAAAAAATTAAACATAAATAAATAAAAGGGTAGAGGAGTGGAATTGGAGTATTTGGAAAAATAAGGGTGTACTGCTAATACTGGCGGTGGACTAAGGACTGGTAATTTTGGGTGGAGGATAACTTTGAGAATAGGGATGACAAGATTGAACCTATATGTAACTGTTGGATTCATTAAGTGGCACTAGATGTATGTAACCATGGTTAGAGTATCATAGGGGGTTGAGATTTTACAGGGGAATATTTTGCTGATATAAGATTGTTGATTTAACGGGTATATAACAAAGTAATACGGGGAAGATATGATAGAGGACATAAATCATTTGTGAGAATAGTATGCTGAAAGGACACTGCGATAATAGCAGACTTGTATGTGGTTTGATGAGTCATGGGTTTAGAGAGAAGACAAGTGGAGCCTGGACAAGATAATAGCTTTAACAATGTTTTTGTTACTGTGGTAGTTAATTGAATTATTTTACTTGTAAAGGAAAATTTGTAGACTGACGCCAGTGTGGTGGTGGGGATATTTAAGAAATGAGTTCTAGGAAGATTATATATCGATAGTGTATAGTGTGTTTGTGGCGGAGGGAGAATTACGACATTGGTCATAATTTGTAAAAAAAAAATGGGACTAGAAAAATGAATATTGCGGTACATTGCTGTGCGGAATATGTTCAAAGGTAGGTAGAGACATACTTAGAGGGAAATAAAAAGGGATGAGGTCAGGCAGGAGTGGAGGTGCTGAGCTGGGACTGGGGGTGACCATGCCTTCAGGTATGTGACTGCAGAGTGGACGTTGGCCATGGAATTTGAAGGAACGCTGTGAGGGGTTGAAGGGCAGGCTGGTAGCTGTAGTGCCATGGCTTGAAGTAGCGGATGGGGGTTGAGGTTTAGACGGGGACCGTCTTAAAAAAGACCTGTATGTATAGACGGCATGACGAGGCGCGCCTGGATCTGGCTGTCTGGAATTAGCGGGTAGGGGGTCAGGCAGGAGAAGGGGTGCAGAGCTGAGACTGGGGGTGTCCATGCCTTCAGGTATGTGACTACAGGGTGGACGTTGGGCCGGGCATTTTAAGGAACGCTGTGAGGGGTTGAAGGGCAGGCTGGGAGCTGTAGTGCCACGGCTTGAAGTAGCGGATGGGGGTTGAGGTTTAGACGGGGACCGTCTTAAAAAAGACCTGTATGTATAGACGGCATGACGTGGCGCGCCTGGGTCTGGCCGTCTGGAATTAGCGGGTAGGGGGGCAGGCAGGCAGGAGAAGGGGTGCAGAGCTGAGACTGGGGGTGCCCATGCCTTAAGGTATGTGAGTGCAGGGTGGACGTTGGGCCGGGCATTTTAAGGAACGCTGTGAGGGGTTGAAGGGCAGGCTGGGAGCTGTAGTGCCACGGCTTGAAGTAGCGGATGGGGGTTGAGGTTTAGACGGGGACCGTCTTAAAAAAGACCTGTATGTATAGACGGCATGACGTGGCGCGCCTGGGTCTGGCCGTCTGGAATTAGCGGGTAGGGGGGCAGGCAGGCAGGAGAAGGGGTGCAGAGCTGAGACTGGGGGTGCCCATGCCTTCAGGTATGTGACTGCAGGGTGGACGTTGGGCCGGGCATTTTAAGGAACGCTGTGAGGGGTTGAAGGGCAGGCTGGGAGCTGTAGTGCCACGGCTTGAAGTAGCGGATGGGGGTTGAGGTTTAGACGGGGACCGTCTTCAAAAAGACCTGTATGTATAGACGGCATGACGTGGCACGCCTGGGTCTGGCCGTCTGGAATTAGCGGGTAGGGGGGCAGGCAGGCAGGAGAAGGGGTGCAGAGCTGAGACTGGGGGTGCCCATGCCTTCAGGTATGTGACTGCAGGGTGGACGTTGGGCCGGGCATTTTAAGGAACGCTGTGAGGGGTTGAAGGGCAGGCTGGGAGCTGTAGTGCCACGGCTTGAAGTAGCGGATGGGGGTTGAGGTTTAGACGGGGACCGTCTTAAAAAAGACCTGTATGTATAGACGGCATGACGTGGCGCGCCTGGGTCTGGCCGTCTGGAATTAGCGGGTAGGGGGGCAGGCAGGCAGGAGAAGGGGTGCAGAGCTGAGACTGGGGGTGCCCATGCCTTCAGGTATGTGAGTGCAGGGTGGACGTTGGGCCGGGCATTTTAAGGAACGCTGTGAGGGGTTGAAGGGCAGGCTGGGAGCTGTAGTGCCACGGCTTGAAGTAGCGGATGGGGGTTGAGGTTTAGACGGGGACCGTCTTAAAAAAGACCTGTATGTATAGACGGCATGACGTGGCGCGCCTGGATCTGGCCGTCTGGAATTAGCGGGTAGGGGGGCAGGCAGGCAGGAGAAGGGGTGCAGAGCTGAGACTGGGGGTGCCCATGCCTTCAGGTATGTGAGTGCAGGGTGGACGTTGGGCCGGGCATTTTAAGGAACGCTGTGAGGGGTTGAAGGGCAGGCTGGGAGCTGTAGTGCCACGGCTTGAAGTAGCGGATGGGGGTTGAGGTTTAGACGGGGACCGTCTTAAAAAAGACCTGTATGTATAGACGGCATGACGTGGCGCGCCTGGGTCTGGCCGTCTGGAATTAGCGGGTAGGGGGGCAGGCAGGCAGGAGAAGGGGTGCAGAGCTGAGACTGGGGGTGCCCATGCCTTCAGGTATGTGAGTGCAGGGTGGACGTTGGGCCGGGCATTTTAAGGAACGCTGTGAGGGGTTGAAGGGCAGGCTGGGAGCTGTAGTGCCACGGCTTGAAGTAGCGGATGGGGGTTGAGGTTTAGACGGGGACCGTCTTAAAAAAGACCTGTATGTATAGACGGCATGATGTGGCGCGCCTGGGTCTGGCCGTCTGGAATTAGCGGGTAGGGGGGCAGGCAGGCAGGAGAAGGGGTGCAGAGCTGAGACTGGGGGTGCCCATGCCTTCAGGTATGTGACTGCAGGGTGGACGTTGGGCCGGGCATTTTAAGGAACGCTGTGAGGGGTTGAAGGGCAGGCTGGGAGCTGTAGTGCCAAGGTTTAGACATTTAGACGGGGACTTATGTTCTTATTTTATTATTGTCGACCTATTCTATTTCGATGAAAGGTGTGCCGGACACGTTGTTAGTCGATGTTCTTATTGTCGACCTATTCTGTTTCGATGAAAGGTGTGCCGGACACGTTGTTAGTCGATGTTCTTATTGTCGACCTATTCTGTTTCGATGAAAGGTGTGCCGGACACGTTGTTAGTCGATGTTCTTATTGTCGACCTATTCTGTTTCGATGAAAGGTGTGCCGGACATGTTGTTAGTCGATGTTCTTATTGTCGACCTATTCTGTTTCGATGAAAGGTGTGCCGGACACGTTGTTAGTCGATGTTCTTATTGTCGACCTATTCTGTTTCGATGAAAGGTGTGCCGGACATGTTGTTAGTCGATCCATTAACATGTAGATGTATAATAACATTCGATGTTTATATTGCCGAATAAAAACCATGTCTTGTTTTATTATGTCGCCATTATATACCTGTCTATATTAATAATTCGATATAGTTCATGTCTACATAGTGCATTGGTCGACATTCATAATGTCTACCTTCAGTTACTGACGATGTAAAATGTGCCGATCTTAAAGCTATGCCGAAGTACCGTTGCCGATAAAATGATTGTCGATGATCATGCTTCCGATTTTACATACCACACCCCACACTGACTGGAGTCCCCCCAAGAGAAAGAAACCCGCCGGGAGAAGAGGAGGACCAGTACTGGTGATCTAACCTGCAGGCAGCCGGAGGAGATATGCAGGACCCGGGAGTGGAGACCGAAGACGCACTGGCACTGCGCCGTATGACCCTGCATTGGACCCCTGACTGGCTGGGAAGAGGGAGAGCAGCACGGACCAGAGCCAGCAGTACCGATGGGGACCCCATTGGAGAGGACGTCATCCGGATACAGAAGAACCCCGAAGCACAGCGGACTTTGGTGAAAGGGTGCACCTCCGGTGCTGTGCTCAGCATCCCGGGTGGTGTCGAAGACGAGGAGCCGGGTTGGAGGTGGCAAAAGAGCCACAGCGTGTGGTGAGAAAAAACTTGCTAACCTTTCTGCTGCCAGACTCTGCCCTGATTTGCCCTCCACTGCATAACTCTGCACATGGGGACAATTTAAAAAGGGGGTAGGCACCCCTCATTTATATCATAGGTCCTCCTCACCTCAGTGCCCCGCAGGTCTAGTCAAAATAGGGGGTAGGCTCCCTTGGTTTAACCCCTTCCACTGTTCCACTCTGCAATTGTGGCAACATTTAGTTAATAAAGGGGGTAATCTCCCCTCATTATGTGTGTGGCCCTATCTGGGAATGTTTATAAAGTGGGTAGGCTCCCCTCATTCTGTTACCCCGCAAAGCAGTTAAAACAGGGGGTTGGCTCCCACTAGTACAGAGCCCCTTTGTCTGCCAAGAGGGTAGGGGTGTGTATTCCCCTTAGTAATTACTACTGAAGTGTGTAACAGTGATTGGTTTTTCTGGTTTAGTGCTCTCAGACTATGTGTTTGATGCTAATGATTGCCATTTATTGGAACTGTGGATAGCATGTGCTAAGCAATTAAGTGTACAGGGCTTTGTGTTATGTTGGTTTATTTAATGACCGTGTTATGCAAGCTCCGCCCAGCAGTGCCTGTTAAAGCTAAAATACCTGTGTGTTTATTACTATTACAAAGGCAGGTTATTATTGACTGTGTTATTCACGCTCCGCCCAGCAGTGCCTGTTAAAGCTAAAATACCTGTGTGTTTATTACTATTACAAAGGCAGGTTATTATTGACTGTGTTATTCAAGCTCCGCCCAGCAGTGCCGGTTAAAGCTAATATACCTGTGTGCTTATTACTATTACAAAGACGGGTTATTATTGACTGTGTTATGGAAGCTCCGCCCAGCAGTGTCTGTTAAAGGTAATATACCTGTGTACTTATTACTATTACAAAGGCAGGTTATTATTGACTGTGTTATGCCAGCTCCGCCCAGCAGTGCCTGTTGAAGCTAATATACCTGTGTGCTTATTACTATTACACCAGCTAGCTTGCCTGTTCCTGCAACTCACCTGCCTTTTGTTATTGCTGGTTATAAGAGACTGTGCTATAACTAAGGCAACGCCAGCCTATACACAAGTTTCCCCTTTTGTTATGTATGTAAACAAAGAGTTTGCAACAAAATTTTTACATAGTCTGTCAATGTCACCTTTATTATTGTAATTGTTCTTAGTGTGTAATAAGAAAATTGTGTTGTACCTATTGCGGATCATTCTGTGTCTGCTCAAAAAGGGGAATTTTACGCTTGCCTCTCTGTCATGGTGTGCTGATAGCGTCAAATTACCCGAAGATCGTCAGCTGCGCTTTAGGAAGATAACACACCTACGGACCGGGGTGTCACACATCAATGTGACAAAATACTAACTTGGTGACGTGCAAATTGTCATTAATACATCAAGCTATACTCCTGGAAACTAGTAACTTCTACCAGAGTTATGGGCCCTACACATTCGGCAACCCGCCGCCGAGCTGCGCGACGGCCGATATGGCAGACGGGTAACCCAGCGGTGGGGTAAGTGAAGTTTCTTCCCTCCCCCCACGTCACCCGGCTCCATAGCAGTGCATGCTAATATGGACGAGATTATCCATATTGGCCTGCATGCATAATCGACCCGGCACCAACGATGAATGAGTGCGGGGCTGCGCATCATTCATCGTTGGTGCCTACACACTGAACGAAGTGTATTGGGCCCATAAGTGATGTTATAGTGACATCTTGTGGTCGTTCGTATTATAGCTTCAGGCTAAGCTTTTAAAATAAGATTTTACTCACCGGTAAATCTATTTCTCGTAGTCCGTAGTGGATGCTGGGAACTCCGAAAGGACCATGGGGAATAGCGGCTCCGCAGGAGACTGGGCACAACTAAAAGAAAGCTTTTAGACTACCTGGTGTGCACTGGCTCCTCCCACTATGACCCTCCTCCAAGCCTCAGTTAGGATACTGTGCCCGGAAGAGCTGACACAATAAGGAAGGATTTTGAATCCCGGGTAAGACTCATACCAGCCACACCAATCACACCGTATAACTCGTGATACCATATCCAGTTAACAGTATGAAACATAACTGAGCCTCTCAACAGATGGCTCATAACAATAACCCTTTAGTTAACAATAACTATATACAAGTATTGCAGACAATCCGCACTTGGGATGGGCGCCCAGCATCCACTACGGACTACGAGAAAATAAGAATTTACTTACCGATAATTCTATTTCTCGTAGTCCGTAGTGGATGCTGGGGACTACGTAAGGACCATGGGGAATAGCGGCTCCGCAGGAGACTGGGCACAAAAGTAAAGCTTTAGAACTACCTGGTGTGCACTGGCTCCTCCCCCTATGACCCTCCTCCAAGCCTCAGTTAGGATACTGTGCCCGGACGAGCGTACACAATAAGGAAGGATTTTGAATCCCGGGTAAGACTCATACCAGCCACACCAATCACACCATATAACTTGTGATCTAAACCCAGTTAACAGCATGATAACAGAGGAGCCTCTAGAAAAGATGGCTCACTACAGCAATAACCCGATTTTTTGGTAACAATAACTATGTACCAGTATTGCAGACAATCCGCACTTGGGATGGGCGCCCAGCATCCACTACGGACTACGAGAAATAGAATTATCGGTAAGTAAATTCTTATTTTCTCTAACGTCCTAAGTGGATGCTGGGGACTCCGTAAGGACCATGGGGATTATACCAAAGCTCCCAAACGGGCGGGAGAGTGCGGATGACTCTGCAGCACCAAATAGAGAACTCCAGGTCCTCCTCAGCCAGGGTATCAAATTTGTAGAATTTTACAAACGTATTTGCTCCTGACCAAGTAGCTGCTCGGCAAAGTTGTAAAGCCGAGACCCCTCGGGCAGCCGCCCAAGATGAGCCCCCTTCCTTGTGGAATGGGCTTTTACAGATTTTGGCTGTGGCAGGCCTGTCACAGAATGTGCAAGCTGAATTGTACTACAAATCCAACGAGCAATAGTCTGCTTAGAAGCAGGAGCACCCAGCTTGTTGGGTGCATACAGAATAAACAACGAGTCAGATTTTCTGACTCCAGCCGTCCTGGAAACCTATATTTCCAGGGCTCTGACAATGTCTAGCAACTTGGAGTCCTCCAAGTCCCTAGTAGCCGCAGGCACCACAATAGGTTGATTCAGGTGAAACGCTGAAAACCACCTTAGGGAGAAACTGAGGACAAGTCCTCAATTCCGCCCTGTCCGAATGGAAAATCAGATGAGGGCTTTTACAGGATAAAGCCGCCAATTCTGACACGCACCTGGCCCAGGCCAGGGCCAACAGCATGACCACTTTCCATGTGAGATATTTTAACTCCACATATTTAAGTGGTTCAAACCAATGTGACTTTTGGAACCCAAAAACTACATTTAGATCCCAAGGTGCCACTGGAGGCACAAAAGGAGGCTGTATATACAGTACCCCTTTCACAAACGTCTGAACTTCAGGGACTGAAGCTAGTTCTTTTTGGAAGAAAATTGACAGGGCCGAAATTTGAACCTTAATGGACCCCCATTTCAGGCCCATAGACACTCCTGTTTGCAGGAAATGTAGGAATCGACCTAGTTGAAAATTCCTCCGTCTGGGCCTTACTGGCCTCGCACCACGCAACATATTTTCGCCAAATGCGGTGATAATGTTTTGCGGTTATATCTTTCCTGGCTTTGATCAGGATAGGGATGACTTCATCCGGAATGCCTTTTTCCTTCAGGATCCGGCGTTCAACCGCCCTGCCGTTAAACGCAGCCGCGGTAAGTCTTGGAATAGACAGGGTCCTTGCTGGAGCAGGTCCCTTCTTAGAGGTAGAGGCCACGGATCCTCCGTGAGCATCTCTTGAAGTTCCGGTTACCAAGTCCTTCTTGGCCAATCCGGAGCCACGAATATAGTGCTTACTCCTCTCCATCTTATAATTCTCAGTACCTTGGTTATGAGAGGCAGAGGAGGGAACACATACACTGACTGGTACACCCACTGTGTTACCAGAGCGTCTACAGCTATTGCCTGAGGGTCCCTTGACCTGGCGCAATACTTGTCGAGTTTTATAAACATGTGGAAGACTTCTGGGTGAAGTCCCCACTCTCCCGGGTGGAGGTCGTGTCTGCTGAGGAAGTCTGCTTCCCAGTTGTCCACTTCCGGAATGAATACTGCTGACAGTGCTATCACATGATTTTCCGCCCAGCGAAGAATCCTTGCAGCTTCTGCCATTGCCCTTCTGCTTCTTGTGTCACCATGTCTGTTTACGTGGGTGACTGCCGTGATGTTGTCCGAATGGATCAACTCCGGGTGACCTTGAAGCAGAGGTCTTGCTGAGCTTAGAGCATTGTAAATGGCCCTTAGCTTCAGGATATTTATGTGAAGTGATGTCTCCAGGCTTGACCATAAGCTCTGGAAATTCCTTCCCTGTGTGACTGCTCCCCAGCCTCGCAGGCTGGCATCCGTGGTCACCAGGACCCAGTCCTGAATGTGCGGCCCTCTAGAAGATGAGCACTCTGCAACCACCACAGGAGAGACACCCTTGTGCTTGGTGACAGGGTTATCCGCTGATGCATCTGAAGATGCGACCCAGACCATTTGTCCAGCAGGTCCCACTGGAAAGTTCTTGCGTGGAATCTGCCGCATGGGATTGCTTCATAGGAAGCCACCATTTTTCCCAGAACCATCTCATTGATGTACTGAGACTTGGCTCGGTTATAGGAGGTTCCAGACTAGCTCGGATAACTCCCTGACTTTCTCCTCTGGGAGAAACACCTTTTTCTGAACTGTGTCCAGGATCATCCCTAAGAACAGAAGACGAGTCGTTGGAATCAGCTGCGATTTTGGAATATTGAGAATCCAATCGTGCTGCCGCAACACTACCTGAGATAGTGCTACACCGACCTCCAACTGTTCCCTGGATCTTACCCTTATCAGGGAATCGTCCAAGTAAGGGATAACTAAAATTCCCTTCCTTCGAAGGAGTATCATCATTTCGGCCATTACCTTGGTAAAGACCCGGGGTGCCGTGGACCATCCATACGGCAGCGTCTGAAACTGATAGTGACAGTTCTGTACCATAAACCTGAGGTACCCTTGGTGAGAAGGGTAAATTGGGACATGAAGGTAAGCATCCTTGATGTCCCGAGACACCATATAATCCCCTTCTTCCAGGTTTGCCATCACCGCTCTGAGTGACTCCATCTTGAATTTGGTGAGAAGGGTAAATTTTGACATGAAGGTAAGCATCCTTGATGTCCCGAGACATCATGTAGTCCCCTTCTTCCAGGTTCGCAATCACTGCTCTGAGTGATTCAATCTTGAATTTGAACCTCTGTATGTAAGTGTTCAAAGATTTTAGATTTAGAATCGGTCTCACCGAGCCGTCCGGCTTCGGTACCACAACAGTGTGGAATAATACCCCGTTCCCTGTTGCAGGAGGGGTACCTTGATTATCACCTGCTGGGAATACAGCTTGTGAATGGCTTCCAAAACTGTCTCCCTGTCAGAAGGAGACATCGGTAAAGCCGACTTTAGGAAACGGCGAGGGGGAGACGTCTCGAATTCCAATTTGTACCCCTGAGATATCACCTGAAGGATCCAGGGGTCTACTTGCGAGTGAGCCCACTGTGCGCTGAAATTCATTGAGACGGGCCCCCACCGTGCCTGATTCTGCTTGTAAAGCCCCAGCGTCATACTGAGGGCTTGGCAGAGGCGGGAGAGGGTTTCTGTTCCTGGGAACTGGCTGATTTCTGCAGCCTTTTTTCTCTCCCTCTGTCACGGGGCAGAAATGAGGAACCTTTTTCCCGCTTGCCCACGAAAAGACTGCGCCTGATAATACGGCGTCTTCTCATGTTGAGAGGCGACCTGGGGTACAAACGTGGATTTCCCAGCTGTTGCCGTGGCCACCAGGTCTGAAAGACCGACCCCAAATAACTCCTCCCCTTAATAAGGCAATACTTCCAAATGCCGTTTGGAATCCGCATCACCTGACCACTGTCGTGTCCATAACCCTCTACTGGTAGAAATGGACAACGCACTTAGACTTGATGCCAGTCGGCAAATATTCCGCTGTGCATCACGCATATATAGAAATGCATCTTTTAAATGCTCTATAGGCAATAATATACTGTCCCTATCTAGGGTATCAATATTTTCAGTCAGGGAATCCGACCACGCCAACCCAGCACTGCACATCCAGGCTGAGGCGATTGCTGGTCGCAGTATAACACCAGTATGTGTGTAAATACCTTTTAGGATGCCCTCCTGCTTTCTATCAGCAGGATCCTTAAGGGCGGCCATCTCAGGAGAGGGTAGAGCCCTTGTTCTTACAAGCGTGTGAGCGCTTTATCCACCCTAGGGGGTGTTTCCCAACGCACCCTAACCTCTGGCGGGAAAGGATATAATGCCAATAACATTTTTGAAATTATCAGTTGTTATCGGGGGAAAACCACGCATCATCACACACCTCATTTAATTTCTCAGATTCAGGAAAACTACAGGTAGTTTTTCCTCACCGAACATAATACCCCTTTTTGGTGGTACTCGTATTATCAGAAATGTGTAAAACATTTTTCATTGCCTCAATCATGTAACGTGTGGCCCTACTGGAAGTCACATTTGTCTCTTCACCGTCGACACTGGAGTCAGTATCCGTGTCGGCATCTATATCTGCCATCTGAGGTAACGGGCGCTTTAGAGCCCCTGACGGCCTATGAGACGTCTGGACAGGCACAAGCTGAGTAGCCGGCTGTCTCATGTCAACCACTGTCTTTTATACAGAGCTGACACTGTTACGTAATTCCTTCCAACAGTTCATCCACTCAGGTGTCGACCCCCTAGGGGGTGACATCACTATTACAGGCAATCTGCTCCGTCTCCACATCATTTTTCTCCTCATACATGTCGACACAAACGTACCGACATACAGCACACACACAGGGAATGCTCTGATAGAGGACAGGACCCCACTAGCCCTTTGGGGAGACAGAGGAAGAGTTTGCCAGCACACACCAGAGCGCTATATATATACAGTGATAACCTTATATAAGTGTTTTTCCCCTTATAGCTGCTGTATCTTTAATACTGCGCGTAATTAGTGCCCCCCCTCTCTTTTTTAACCATTTCTGTAGTGTAGTGACTGCAGGGGAGAGCCAGGGAGCTTCCCTCCAACGGAGCTGTGAGGGAAAATGGCGCCAGTGTGCTGAGGAGATAGGCTCCGCCCCCTTATCGGCGGCCTTATCTCCCGTTTTTCTATGTATTCTGGCAGGGGTTAAATTCATCCATATAGCCCAGGAGCTATATGTGATGCATTTTTTGCCATCCAAGGTGTTTTTATTGCGTCTCAGGGCGCCCCCCCCCCCCAGCGCCCTGCACCCTCAGTGACCGGAGTGTGAAGTGTGCTGAGAGCAATGGCGCACAGCTGCAGTGCTGTGCGCTACCTTGTTGAAGACAGGACGTCTTCTGCCGCCGATTTTCCGGACCTCTTCTGTCTTCTGGCTCTGTAAGGGGGCCGGCGGCGCGGCTCTGGGACCCATCCATGGCTGGGCCTGTGATGGTCCCTCTGGAGCTAATGTCCAGTAGCCTAAGAAGCCCAATCCACTCTGCACGCAGGTGAGTTCGCTTCTTCTCCCCTTAGTCCCTCGATGCAGTGAGCCTGTTGCCAGCAGGTCTCACTGAAAATAAAAAACCTAAAACTAAACTTTTCACTAAGCAGCTCAGGAGAGCCACCTAGTGTGCACCCTTCTCGTTCGAGCACAAAAATGTAACTGAGGCTTGGAGGAGGGTCATAGGGGGAGGAGCCAGTGCACACCAGGTAGTTCTAAAGCTTTACTTTTGTGCCCAGTCTCCTGCGGAGCCGCTATTCCCCATGGTCCTTACGGAGTCCCCAGCATCCACTTAGGACGTTAGAGAAATAGATTTACCGGTGAGTAAAATCTTATTTTCTCTAACGTCCTAGTGGATGCTGGGAACTCCGAAAGGACCATGGGGATTATACCAAAGCTCCCAAACGGGCGGGAGAGTGCGGATGACTCTGCAGCACCGAATGAGAGAACTCAAGGTCCTCCTCAGCCAGGGTATCAAATTTGTAGAATTTAGCAAACGTGTTTGCCCCTGACCAAGTTGCAGCTCGGCAAAGTTGTAAAGCCGAGACCCCTCGGGCAGCCGCCCAAGATGAGCCCACTTTCCTCGTGGAATGGGCTTTTACTGATTTAGGATGCGGCAATCCAGCCGCAGAATGCTCCAGCTGAATTGTGCTACAAATTCAGCGAGCAATAGTCTGCTTAGAAGCAGGAGCACCTATTTTGTTGGGTGCCTACAGGATAAAAAGCGAGTCAGTTTTCCTGACTCCAGCCGTCCTGGAAATATAATTTTTTAAGGCCCTGACTACGTCCAGTAACTTGGAATCTTCCAAGTCCCTAGTAGCCGCAGGCACTACAATAGGTTGGTTCAAGTGAAAAGCTGATACCACCTTAGGGAGAAACTGGGGACGAGTCCTCAATTCTGCCCTATCCATATGGAAAATCAGATAAGGGCTTTTACCTGACAAAGCCGCCCATTCTGACACACGCCTGGCCGAATCCAAGGCCAATAACATGACCACTTTCCACGTGAGATATTTCAAATCCACAGTTTTAAGTGGCTCAAACCAATGTGATTTTAGGAAACTCAACACCACGTTGAGATCCCAAGGTGCCACAGGAGGCACAAAAGGGGGCTGAATATGTAGCACTCCCTTTACAAATGTCTGAACTCCAGGCAGTGAAGCCAGTTCTTTCTGGAAGAAAATCGACAGAGCCGAAATCTGGACCTTAATGGAACCCAAGTTTAGGCCCATAGTCACTCCTGACTGTAGGAAGTGCAGAAAACGACCCAGCTGAAATTCCTCTGTTGGGGCCTTCCTGGCCTCACACCACGCAACATATTTTCGCCAAATACGGTGATAGTGGTTTGCGGTTACTTCTTTCCTGGCTTTTATCAGCGTAGGAATGACTTCCTCCGGAATGCCCTTTTCCTTTAGGATCCGGAATTCAACCGCCACGCCGTCAAACGCAGCCGCGGTGAGTCTTTGAACAGACAGGGCCCCTGCTGTAGCAGATCCTGTCTGAGCGGTAGAGGCCATGGGTCCTCTGATATCATTTCTTGAAGTTCTGGGTACCAAGCTCTTCTTGGCCCATCCGGAACCACGAGTATCGTTCTTACTCCTTGTTTTCTTATTATTCTCAGTACCTTTGGTATGAGAGGCAGAGGACGGAATACATAAACCGACTGGTACACCCACGGTGTCACTAGAGCGTCCACAGCTATTGCCTGAGGGTCCCTTGACCTGGCGCAATATCTAGTTTTTTGTTTAGGCGGGACGCCATCATGTCCACCTGTGGCCTTTCCCAACGGTTTACCAACAGTTGGCAGACTTCTGGATGAAGTCGCCACTCTCCCGGGTGTAGGTCGTGTCTGCTGAGGAAGTCTGCTTCCCAGTTGTCCACTCCCGGAATGAACACTGCTGACAGTGCTAAGACGTGATTTTCCGCCCATCGGAGAATCCTTGTGGCTTCTGCCATCGCCATCCTGCTTCTTGTGCCGCCCTGTCGGTTTACATGGGCGACTGCCGTGATGTTGTCTGATTGGATCAGTACCGGCTGGTTTTGAAGCAGAGGCCTTGCCAGACTTAGGGCATTGTAAATGGCCCTCAGTTCCAGAATATTTATGTGTAGGGACGACTCCTGACTTGACCAAAGTCCTTGGAAATTTCTTCCCTGTGTGACTGCCCCCCAGCCTTGAAGGCTGGCATCCGTGGTTACCAGGACCCAGTCCTGTATGCCGAATCTGCGGCCCTCTTGAAGATGAGCACTCTGCAGCCACCACAGTAGAGATACCCTGGTCCTTGGAGACAGGGTTATCAGCCGATGCATCTGAAGATGCGATCCCGACCACTTGTCCAAGAGGTCCCACTGAAAGGTTCTTGCATGGAACCTGCCGAATGGAATTTTGCTTCGTAAGAA
This sequence comes from Pseudophryne corroboree, assembly GCF_028390025.1. Classification (NCBI taxonomy): domain Eukaryota; kingdom Metazoa; phylum Chordata; class Amphibia; order Anura; family Myobatrachidae; genus Pseudophryne; species Pseudophryne corroboree. The sequence goes on from NC_086449.1 coordinate 690,035,753, forward strand.
GCTACCATTTTTCCCAGGACTCGTGTGCAGTGATGCACCGATACCTGTTTTGGTTTCAGGAGGTCTCTGACTAGAGATGACAGCTCCTTGGCTTTCTCCTGCGGGAGAAACACTTTTTTCTGTTCTGTGTCCAGAACCATCCCTCGCCTTTATAAGGAGATCGTCCAAGTACGGGATAATTAAAACTCCCTTTTTTCGAAGGAGTATCATCATTTCTGCCATTACCTTGGTAAAGACCCTCGGTGCCGTGGACAGTCCAAACGGCAGTGTTTGGAATTGGTAATGGCAATCCTGTACCACAAATCTGAGGTACTCCTGGTGAGGATGGTAAATGGGGACATGTAGGTAAGCATCCTTGATGTCCAGGGATACCATGTAATCCCCTCCTCCAGGCTTGCAATAACCGCCCTGAGCGATTCTATCTTGAACTTTAATTTTTTTATGTATGTGTTCAAGGATTTCAATTTTAGAATGGGTCTCACCGAACCGTCCGGTTTCGGTACCACAAACAGTGTGGAATAGTAACCCCGTCCTTGTTGAAGTAGGGGCACCTTGACTATCACCTGCTGGGAATACAGCTTGTGAATTGCCTCTAGCACAGCCTCCCTGCCTGAGGGAGTTGTCGGCAAGGCAGATTTGAGGAAACGGCGGGGGGGAGACGCCTCGAATTCCAGCTTGTACCCCTGAGTTACTACTTGAAGGATCCAGGGATCCACCTGTGAGCGAGCCCACTGATCGCTGAAATTTTTGAGGCGGCCCCCCACCGTACCTGGCTACGCCTGTGGAGCCCCCGCGTCATGCGGTGGACTCAGAGGAAGCGGGGGAAGAATTTTGATTCTGGGAACTGGCTGACTGGTGCAGCTTTTTCCCTCTTCCCTCGTCTCTGTGCAGAAAGGAAGCGCCTTTTACCCGCTTGCTTTTCTGAAGCCGAAAGGACTGTACCTGATACTACAGTGCTTTCTTAGGCTGTGAGGAAACCTGAGGTAAAAAATTTTTCTTCCCAGCTGTTGCTGTGGATACGAGGTCCCAGAGACCATCCCCAAACAATTCCTCACCCTTATAAGGCTCTATGTGCCTTTTAAAGTCAGCATCACCTGTCCAGTGTCGGGTCTCTTATACCCTCCTGACAGAATGGACATTGCATTAATTCTGGATGCCAGCCGGCAAAATATCCCTCTGTGCATCCCTCATATATAAGACGACGTCTTATGTTCGCAAAATAGTATCCCTGTTTGGCAGGGTTACAGACCACGCTGCAGCAGCACTATCTGCAGGTCTCAGTCTAGTACCTGAGTGTGTAAATACAGACTTCAGGATAGCCTCCTGCTTTTTATCAGCAGGTACCTTCAAAGTGGCCGTATCCTAAGACGGCAGTGCCACCTTTTTTGACAAACGTGTGAGCGCCTTATCCACCCTAGGGGATATCTCCCAGCGTAACTTACCCTCTGGCGGGAAAGGGTACGCCATCAGTAACTTTTTAGAAATTACCAGTTTCTTATCGGGGGAACCCACACTTTTCACACTTCATTCACTCATTTGATGGGGGAACAAAACACTGCCTGCTTTTTCTCCCCAAACATAAAACCCTTTTTTAGTGGTTCTTGGGTTAATGTCAGAAATGTGTAACACATTTTTTATTGCCGAGATCATGTAACGGATGTTCCTAGTGGATTGTGTATATGTCTCAACCTCGTCGACACTGGAGTCAGACTCCGTGTCGACATCTGTGTCTGCCATCTGAGGGAGCTGGCGTTTTTGAGCTCCTGATGGCCTTTGAGACGCCTGGGCAGGCGCGGGCTGAGAAGCCAGCTGTCCCATAGCTGTTACGTCATCCAGCCTTTTATGTAAGGAGTTGACACTGTCGGTTTATACCTTCCACCTATCCATCCACTCTGGTGTCGGCCCCACAGGGGGCGACATCACATTTATCTGCATCTGCTCTGCCATCACATAAGCCTCCTCATCAAACGTGTCGACACAGCCGTACCGACACACCGCACACACACAGGGAATGCTCTGACTGAGGACAGGACCCCACACAGCCCTTTGGGGAGACAGAGAGAGAGTATGCCAGCACACACCAGAGCGCTATATAATTTAGGGATTAACACTATATTGAGTAAATTTTTCCCAATAGCTGCTTGTATATACAATATTGCGCCTAAATTTTGTGCCCCCCCTCTCTTTTTAACCCTTTGAGCCTGCAAACTACAGGGGAGAGCCTGGGGAGCTGTCTTCCAGCTGCACTGTGAAGAGAAAATGGCGCCAGTGTGCTGAGGGAGATAGCTCCGCCCCTTTTTCGCTGACTTTTCTCCCGCTTTTTTATGGATTCTGGCAGGGGTATTTATCACATATATAGCCTCTGGGGCTATATATTGTGATATATTTGCCAGCCAAGGTGTTTTTATTGCTGCTCAGGGCGCCCCCCCCAGCGCCCTGCACCCTCAGTGACCGGAGTGTGAAGTGTGCATGAGGAGCAATGGCGCACAGCTGCAGTGCTGTGCGCTACCTTGGTGAAGACTGATGTCTTCTGCCGCCGATTATCCGGACCTCTTCTTGCTTCTGGCTCTGTAAGGGGGGCGGCGGCGCGGCTCCGGGAACGAACACCAAGGCCAGTTCCATGCGGTCGATCCCTCTGGAGCTAATGGTGTCCAGTAGCCTAAGAAGCCCAAGCTAGCTGCAAGCAGGTAGGTTCGCTTCTTCTCCCCTTAGTCCCTCGATGCAGTGAGCCTGTTGCCAGCAGGTCTCACTGTAAAATAAAAAACCTAAAATAAACTTTCTTTCTAGGAGCTCAGGAGAGCCCCTAGTGTGCCTCCAGCTCGGCCGGGCACAGAAATCTAACTGAGGCTTGGAGGAGGGTCATAGTGGGAGGAGCCAGTGCACACCAGGTAGTCTAAAAGCTTTCTTTTAGTTGTGCCCAGTCTCCTGCGGAGCCGCTATTCCCCATGGTCCTTTCGGAGATCCCAGCATCCACTAGGACGTTAGAGAAAATCAAATCAACAGCAGGCACATCTGTGCAGTACGCCAGGTGAAGGTGTCATGGTGCTCATATACCAAAAGTGGGCAATAAGTTTATCGCAGAAGATGTATGTGTGTTATAATGCCTGTTTCATTGATTGTTTTATTCATCGCCAAATATCATGCTTAGTGCAAAAAATCTGATGTAAATCAGCACCCAATATCCATGCAAATGTCAGTATAATCACTCACAAAATATTTAGTGTCCTATGATTAAATTAGTGAGTGAGCTAAGGCGATGCATGCAATGTAATGTAGGCACTAGGCATACCTCTCAACTGTTCCGAATACAGTGGGACAGTCCTGCTAATTGGACACTGTCCCACTGTCCATCCCACGGGTCGCAGGGTCCCGCGGGCAGATTGGGAGAGTCAGTGATCATCGCTGCTCTGCTCAGCAGCCAGTGATCACTGAAAATATGTCGTGCAGGGAGGGTTAGCTTTGTACTAGAGATGAGCGCCTGAAATTTTTCGGGTTTTGTGTTTTGGTTTTGGGTTCGGTTCCGCGGACGTGTTTTGGGTTCGACCGCGTTTTGGCAAAACCTCACCGAATTTTTTTTGTCGGATTCGGGTGTGTTTTGGATTCGGGTGGTTTTTTCAAAAAACCCTAAAAAACAGCTTAAATCATAGAATTTGGGGGTAATTTTGATCCCAAAGTATTATTAACCTCAAAAAACATAATTTACACTCATTTTCAGCCTATTCTGAACACATCACACCTCACAATATTATTTTTAGTCCTAAAATTTGCACCGAGGTCGCTGTGTGAGTAAGATAAGCGACCCTAGTGGCCGACACAAACACCGGGCCCATCTAGGAGTGGCACTGCAGTGTCACGCAGGATGTCCCTTCCAAAAAACCCTCCCCAAACAGCACATGACGCAAAGAAAAAAAGAGGCGCAATGAGGTAGCTGACTGTGTGAGAAAGATAAGCGACCCTAGTGGCCGACACAAACACCGGGCCCATCTAGGAGTGGCACTGCAGTGTCACGCAGGATGTCCCTTCCAAAAAACCCTCCCCAAACAGCACATGACGCAAAGAAAAAAAGAGGCGCAATGAGGTAGCTGTGTGAGAAAGATAAGCGACCCTAGTGGCCGACACAAACACCGGGCCCATCTAGGAGTGGCACTGCAGTGTCACGCAGGATGTCCCTTCCAAAAAACCCTCCCCAAACAGCACATGACGCAAAGAAAAAAAGAGGCGCAATGAGGTAGCTGTGTGAGTAAGATTAGCGACCCTAGTGGCCGACACAAACACCGGGCCCATCTAGGAGTGGCACTGCAGTGTCACGCAGGATGGCCCTTCCAAAAAACCCTCCCCAAACAGCACATGACGCAAAGAAAAAAAGAGGCGCAATGAGGTAGCTGACTGTGTGAGTAAGATTAGCGACCCTAGTGGCCGACACAAACACCGGGCACATCTAGGAGTGGCACTGCAGTGTCACGCAGGATGTCCCTTCCAAAAAACCCTCCCCAAACAGCACATGACGCAAAGAAAAAAAGAGGCGCAATGAGGTAGCTGTGTGAGTAAGATTAGCGACCCTAGTGGCCGACACAAACACCGGGCCCATCTAGGAGTGGCACTGCAGTGTCACGCAGGATGTCCCTTCCAAAAAACCCTCCCCAATCAGCACATGATGCAAAGAAAAAGAAAAGAAAAAAGAGGTGCAAGATGGAATTATCCTTGGGCCCTCCCACCCACCCTTATGTTGTATAAACAAAACAGGACATGCACACTTTAACCAACCCATCATTTCAGTGACAGAGTCTGCCACACGACTGTGACTGATATGACGGGTTGGTTTGGACCCCCCCCAAAAAAGAAGCAATTAATCTCTCCTTGCACAAACTGGCTCTACAGAGGCAAGATGTCCACCTCATCTTCACCCTCCGATATATCACCGTGTACATCCCCCTCCTCACAGATTATCAATTCGTCCCCACTGGAATCCACCATCTCAGCTCCCTGTGTACTTTGTGGAGGCAATTGCTGCTGGTCAATGTCTCCGCGGAGGAATTGATTATAATTCATTTTAATGAACATCATCTTCTCCACATTTTCTGGATGTAACCTCGTACGCCGATTGCTGACAAGGTGAGCGGCGGCACTAAACACTCTTTCGGAGTACACACTTGTGGGAGGGCAACTTAGGTAGAATAAAGCCAGTTTGTGCAAGGGCCTCCAAATTGCCTCTTTTTCCTGCCAGTATAAGTACGGACTGTGTGACGTGCCTACTTGGATGCGGTCACTCATATAATCCTCCACCATTCTATCAATGTTGAGAGAATCATATGCAGTGACAGTAGACGACATGTCCGTAATCGTTGTCAGGTCCTTCAGTCCGGACCAGATGTCAGCATCAGCAGTCGCTCCAGACTGCCCTGCATCACCGCCAGCGGGTGGGCTCGGAATTCTGAGCCTTTTCCTCGCACCCCCAGTTGCGGGAGAATGTGAAGGAGGAGATGTTGACAGGTCGCGTTCCGCTTGACTTGACAATTTTGTCACCAGCAGGTCTTTCAACCCCAGCAGACCTGTGTCTGCCGGAAAGAGAGATCCAAGGTAGGCTTTAAATCTAGGATCGAGCACGGTGGCCAAAATGTAGTGCTCTGATTTCAACAGATTGACCACCCGTGAATCCTTGTTAAGCGAATTAAGGGCTGCATCCACAAGTCCCACATGCCTAGCGGAATCGCTCCGTGTTAGCTCCTTCTTCAATGCCTCCAGCTTCTTCTGCAAAAGCCTGATGAGGGGAATGACCTGACTCAGGCTGGCAGTGTCTGAACTGACTTCACGTGTGGCAAGTTCAAAGGGCATCAGAACCTTGCACAACGTTGAAATCATTCTCCACTGCACTTGAGACAGGTGCATTCCATCTCCTATATCGTGCTCAATTGTATAGGCTTGAATGGCCTTTTGCTGCTCCTCCAACCTCTGAAGCATATAGAGGGTTGAATTCCACCTCGTTACCACTTCTTGCTTCAGATGATGGCAGGGCAGGTTCAGTAGTTTTTGGTGGTGCTCCAGTCTTCTGTACGTGGTGCCTGTACGCCGAAAGTGTCCCGCAATTTTTCTGGCCACCGACAGCATCTCTTGCACGCCCCTGTCGTTTTTTAAAAAATTCTGCACCACCAAATTCAAGGTATGTGCAAAACATGGGACGTGCTGGAATTTGCCCATATTTAATGCACACACAATATTGCTGGCGTTGTCCGATGCCACAAATCCACAGGAGAGTCCAATTGGGGTAAGCCATTCCGCGATGATCTTCCTCAGTTGCCGTAAGAGGTTTTCAGCTGTGTGCGTATTCTGGAAAGCGGTGATACAAAGCGTAGCCTGCCTAGGAAAGAGTTGGCGTTTGCGAGATGCTGCTACTGGTGCCGCCGCTGCTGTTCTTGCGGCGGGAGTCCATACATCTACCCAGTGGGCTGTCACAGTCATATAGTCCTGACCCTGCCCTGCTCCACTTGTCCACATGTCCGTGGTTAAGTGGACATTGGGTACAACTGCATTTTTTAGGACACTGGTGAGTCTTTTTCTGACGTCCGTGTACATTCTCGGTATCGCCTGCCTAGAGAAGTGGAACCTAGATGGTATTTGGTAACGGGGGCACACTGCCTCAATAAATTGTCTAGTTCCCTGTGAACTAACGGCGGATACCGGACGCACGTCTAACACCAACATAGTTGTCAAGGACTCAGTTATCCGCTTTGCAGTAGGATGACTGCTGTGATATTTCATCTTCCTCGCAAAGGACTGTTGAACAGTCAATTGCTTACTGGAAGTAGTACAAGTGGGCTTACGACTTCCCCTCTGGGATGACCATCGACTCCCAGCGGCAACAACAGCAGCGCCAGCAGCAGTAGGCGTTACACGCAAGGATGCATCGGAGGAATCCCAGGCAGGAGAGGACTCGTCAGACTTGCCAGTGACATGGCCTGCAGGACTATTGGCATTCCTGGGGAAGGAGGAAATTGACACTGAGGGAGTTGGTGGGGTGGTTTGCGTGAGCTTGGTTACAAGAGGAAGGGATTTACTGGTCAGTGGACTGCTTCCGCTGTCACCCAAAGTTTTTGAACTTGTCACTGACTTATTATGAATGCGCTGCAGGTGACGTATAAGGGAGGATGTTCCGAGGTGGTTAACGTCCTTACCCCTACTTATTACAGCTTGACAAAGGGAACACACGGCTTGACACCTGTTGTCCGCATTTCTGGTGAAATACCTCCACACCGAAGAGCTGATTTTTTTGGTATTTTCACCTGGCATGTCAACGGCCATATTCCTCCCACGGACAACAGGTGTCTCCCCGGGTGCCTGACTTAAACAAACCACCTCACCATCAGAATCCTCCTGGTCAATTTCCTCCCCAGCGCCAGCAACACCCATATCCTCCTCATCCTGGTGTACTTCAACACTGACATCTTCAATCTGACTATCAGGAACTGGACTGCGGGTGCTCCTTCCAGCACTTGCAGGGGGCATGCAAATAGTGGAAGGCGCATGCTCTTCACGTCCAGTGTTGGGAAGGTCAGGCATCGCAAACGACACAATTGGACTCTCCTTGTGGATTTGGGATTTCAAAGAACGCACAGTTCTTTGCGGTGCTTTTGCCAGCTTGAGTCTTTTCAGTTTTCTAGCGAGAGGCTGAGTGCTTCCATCCTCATGTGAAGCTGAACCACTAGCCATGAACATAGGCCAGGGCCTCAGCCGTTCCTTGCCACTCCGTGTGGTAAATGGCATATTGGCAAGTTTACGCTTCTCCTCCGACAATTTTATTTTAGGTTTTGGAGTCGTTTTTTTTCTGATATTTGGTGTTTTGGATTTGACATGCTCTGTACTATGACATTGGGCATCGGCCTTGGCAGACGACGTTGCTGGCATTTCATCGTCTCGGCCATGACTAGTGGCAGCAGCTTCAGCACGAGGTGGAAGTGGATCTTGATCTTTCCCTAATTTTGGAACCTCAACTTTTTTGTTCTCCATATTTTATAGGCAGAACTAAAAGGCACCTCAGGTAAACAATGGAGATGGATGGATTGGATACTAGTATACAATTATGGACGGACTGCCACGGTTAGGTGGTATAAAAAAACCACGGTTAGGTGGTATATATTATAATAATAATACAATTATGGATGGACGGACTGCCTGCCGACTGCCGACACAGAGGTAGCCACAGCCGTGAACTACCGCACTGTACACTGGTTGATAAAGAGATAGTAGTATACTCGTAACAACTAGTATGACACTATGACGACGGTATAAAGAATGAAAAAAAAAACCACGGTTAGGTGGTATATATTATAATAATAATACAATTATGGATGGACGGACTGCCTGCCGACTGCCGACACAGAGGTAGCCACAGCCGTGAACTACCGCACTGTACACTGGTTGATAAAGAGATAGTAGTATACTCGTAACAACTAGTATGACACTATGACGACGGTATAAAGAATGAAAAAAAAACCACGGTTAGGTGGTATATATTATAATAATAATACAATTATGGATGGACGGACTGCCTGCCGACTGCCGACACAGAGGTAGCCACAGCCGTGAACTACCGCACTGTACACTGGTTGATAAAGAGATAGTAGTATACTCGTAACAACTAGTATGACACTATGACGACGGTATAAAGAATGAAAAAAAAACCACGGTTAGGTGGTATATATTATAATAATAATACAATTATGGATGGACGGACTGCCTGCCGACTGCCGACACAGAGGTAGCCACAGCCGTGAACTACCGCACTGTACACTGGTTGATAAAGAGATAGTAGTATACTCGTAACAACTAGTATGACACTATGACGACGGTATAAAGAATGAAAAAAAAACCACGGTTAGGTGGTATATATTATAATAATAATACAATTATGGATGGACGGACTGCCTGCCGACTGCCGACACAGAGGTAGCCACAGCCGTGAACTACCGCACTGTACACTGGTTGATAAAGAGATAGTAGTATACTCGTAACAACTAGTATGACACTATGACGACGGTATAAAGAATTAAAAAAAAAACACGGTTAGGTGGTATATATTATAATAATAATACAATTATGGATGGACGGACTGCCTGCCGACTGCCGACACAGAGGTAGCCACAGCCGTGAACTACCGCACTGTACACTGGTTGATAAAGAGATAGTAGTATACTCGTAACAACTAGTATGACACTATGACGGTATAAAGAATGAAAAAAAAACCACGGTTAGGTGGTATATATTATAATAATAATACAATTATGGATGGACGGACTGCCTGCCGACTGCCGACACAGAGGTAGCCACAGCCGTGAACTACCGCACTGTACACTGGTTGATAAAGAGATAGTAGTATACTCGTAACAACTAGTATGACACTATGACGACGGTATAAAGAATGAAAAAAAAACCACGGTTAGGTGGTATATATTATAATAATAATACAATTATGGATGGACGGACTGCCTGCCGACTGCCGACACAGAGGTAGCCACAGCCGTGAACTACCGCACTGTACACTGGTTGATAAAGAGATAGTAGTATACTCGTAACAACTAGTATGACACTATGACGACGGTATAAAGAATGAAAAAAAAACCACGGTTAGGTGGTATATATTATAATAATAATACAATTATGGATGGACGGACTGCCTGCCGACTGCCGACACAGAGGTAGCCACAGCCGTGAACTACCGCACTGTACACTGGTTGATAAAGAGATAGTAGTATACTCGTAACAACTAGTATGACACTATGACGACGGTATAAAGAATGAAAAAAAAACCACGGTTAGGTGGTATATATTATAATAATAATACAATTATGGATGGACGGACTGCCTGCCGACTGCCGACACAGAGGTAGCCACAGCCGTGAACTACCGCACTGTACACTGGTTGATAAAGAGATAGTAGTATACTCGTAACAACTAGTATGACACTATGACGGTATAAAGAATGAAAAAAAAACCACGGTTAGGTGGTATATATTATAATAATAATACAATTATGGATGGACGGACTGCCTGCCGACTGCCGACACAGAGGTAGCCACAGCCGTGAACTACCGCACTGTACACTGGTTGATAAAGAGATAGTAGTATACTCGTAACAACTAGTATGACACTATGACGACGGTATAAAGAAAGAAAAAAAAATACCACGGTTAGGTGGTATATATTGTAATACAATTATGGATGGACGGACTGCCTGCCGAGTTCCGACTGCCGACACAGAGGTAGCCACAGCCGTGAACTACCGCACTGTACTGTGTCTGCTGCTAATATAGACTGGTTGATAAAGAGATAGTATACAATACATACAACAATATACTACTATACTGGTGGTCAGGCACTGGTCACCACTAGTCACACTGGCAGTGGCACTCCTGCAGCAAAAGTGTGCACTGTTTAATTTTAAATTAATATAATATTATGTACTCCTGGGGGCTCCTGCTATAACAACCTGCAGTGCTCCCCAGTCTCCCCCACAATTATTATAAGCTTTGCCTTTTATACATTGATGTGCAGCACACTGGGCTGAGCTGAGTGCACACAGACTGAGTCACACTGTGTGACTGGCTGCTGCTGTGTATCGTTTTTTTTCAGGCAGAGAACGGATATAGCAGAGAACGGATATATTATATTAAAATAAATAAAAGTTAACTAACAACAACTGCACTGGTCACTGTGGTAAACTCTGTCTGACTCTGCACAATCTCTCTCTCTCTTCTAATCTAATTTCTAATGGAGAGGACGCCAGCCACGTCCTCTCCCTATCAATCTCAATGCACGTGTGAAAATGGCGGCGACGCGCGGCTCCTTATATAGAATCCGAGTCTCGCGAGAATCCGACAGCGTCATGATGACGTTCGGGCGCGCTCGGGTTAACCGAGCAAGGCGGGAGGATCCGAGTCTGCTCGGACCCGTGAAAAAAACATGAAGTTCGTGCGGGTTCGGTTTCAGAGAAACCGAACCCGCTCATCTCTACTTTGTACTGTTGATTATTCATTTATATACTGCAAGTGAGACTAATATCCTGAATATAACTTCTATATATCTTTGAACACCAATGATATCTGGGAGTATAGGCATGAACACCCCGTACAGTACAAGACCACAACCCCAGTGAGACAGATTTTCTTTGCTGTAGGTTGTTTCAAAAATTACTTTTTAATCTCTTAAACAGCAAGGATAATTTTGTATTATTATTTTCTGAACATCTAGGGATTTTTCTGCAGTTAATTAAAATTGATAGCTTTTATATTACAGCCATTAACTGGGAACAACTCACTTCCCGGAATACCCATGTGTGCTTTTAGATACTAAGGGGGTGATTCACACCTGATCGTAGATGTGCTAAATTTAGCACATCTACGATCAGATTCTGTGACATGCGGGGGGTCGCCCAGCACAGGGCTAGTCTGCCCCGCTTGTCAGGCTTTCACACCCACTGAGTAGCTCCCTGCCTGCGCAGCCTAGCTGGCCGTGCCGCACATAATCTGTTTGTTGTTTTGTTTGTATTCATTCTCGTTTGTAGTCACGCTAGTCTTAGTTAGCTTTCCCCTTTTTCACTGCCAAGTGGCTACCCGCCATATTCTGGGTCGCAGCAGCTGCATGTGACGTCACGCAGCCGCTGTGGCACACCCCAGCAATGGTCCGAACACGCACGCATTTTTCGCCCCGCGCCCCCCACAACGGTGTTCTAACACCGTTGCCACGCCCCCACCCACCCAGTGACCACCTCTGCCTGTCAATTAGGCAGAGCCGATCGCACTAGTGAGATGCTTTCGTAAGCGCACTCCCCAAAAGGCTACAGTTCAGAAAAGGCTTCAGAGTGCGGCAGCGATAGCCTCTGAATTAGGCCCTAAGAGCTGTGTCACACTGACTTTCTCAGTGTTTTTGTGGCTGGTCTGGCTGGAAAATCAAGCAATTTCTTCACTGTTTAAATATCTCAGCTTGATTTAATCGGTGTAATTACTCAGAGAGACATGATCTCAGTGGTTTAGCCATCAATATGACAAAATACTGACTTGGTGATGTGCAAATTGTCATTAATACATCAAATATAAATAAAGGATGATGATAATAATAATAATAATAATAATAAACTACTCCTGGAAACTAGTAACTTCTACCAGCGTTAGGGATGTTATAGTGACATCTTGTGGTTGTTCGTATTATAGCTTCTGGCTAAGCTTTTCAAATCAAATCAACAGCGCAGTATGCCAGGTGAAGGTGTACTGGTGCTCATATACCAAAAGTGGGCAATAAGTTTATCGCAGCACATGTATTAATGATCCTCAGTGTTTATGGAAACTTTTTTCTGACGATTCAGGTTATTCAGCCTATTTAATTGAGTTATTTTAAATATTCTGAGGTTTCCTTCTTATGGTGTATAGCAATAATTAAATTAACAGCGCTCAGCAGGTAAGAAGTACAAAGGATCTTTAGCAGCCACTACACAATGTACCTGTTATAAAAAATAAATCCCACAAAAAGCAAAAGCATAATGATACTGTATCACGTGAGTCTTACAATGGATAGTTATGTATTGCTGTTATAATGCCTGTTTCATTGATTGTTTTATTAATCGTCAAATATCATGCTTAGTGCAGATAATCTGATGTAAATCAGCACCCAATATCCATACTAATGTCAGTATAATCACTTACAAAATATTTAGTGTCCTACGATTAAATTAGTGAGTGAGCTAAGGAGATGCATGCAATGTAATGTAGGCATACCTCTCAACTGTCCCAAATACAGCGGGACAGTCCCGCTAATTGGACACTGTCCCAGGTCGCAGTGTCCCACAGGCAGGTGGCAGATTGGAAGAGCCAATGATCACCACTGCTCTGCTCTGCTCAGCAGCCAGTGATCACTGAAAAGATGTCGTGCAGGGAGGGTTAACTTTGTACTGTTGATTATTCATTTATACACTGCAAGTGAGACTAATATCCTGAACAGGCCCGACGCTAACCGCTCAGCAGAGCCAGCAAAGCAGGGAGGTGTCGTGCTGGCGAGGTGCTTCTCCCTGCTCTGCTGCTGTTGCTGCAAGTGTCGGCTGCCACTGCGCCTGTCACATGAAAGGCAGTGGCGCCGGCAGAACAGGGAAGTAAAGGGAGGGGGGTGCTTACATGACTGTGAGAGACAATTACCTTTAGTAACCCGGTACCGAGAGGGTACTTTTCGGGTACCCTGATCGGCCCTAGCTACTCCCCCTGGTGACGCGTCTCCTCCTCTAGTGACGTCAGAAGGTCCCTTCTCCCACTCCGATATAGAACCAACCGCATGGACACTGTCTGTGAGTATTCAGCCTGCCTCCTGTCTCCACTCCACAGTAACTGCTCCTGTCTCTGTAGCTCCTGCCTGTCTCTGCCTCTTCTCTATGCAGCATGTCTGTCACTGTATAGTCTGTGCCCAGTAACTGCCCCCTCCTCTCTCCCCAGAATCTGCCCCCTCCTCTCTCCCCAGCATCTGCCTTACCTCCTCTCTCCCCAGCATCTGCCTCCCCCCTCTCCCTAGCATCTGCCCTCCCTCTCCCTAGCATCTGTCTCCCCCCCCTCTATCTGCCTTTCATCTGCCCCCCTCCCCCCTGTCCAGCATCCGCCCCCTTCCTCTCTCTGCCCAGCATCCCCCCAGCATCTGCCTCCCCCCTCTCCCTAGCATCTGCCCTCCCTCTCCCTAGCATCTGTCTCCCCCCCCTCCTCTATCTGCCTTTCATCTGCCCCCCTCCCCCCTGCCCAGCATCCGCCCCCTTCCTCTCTCTGCCCAGCATCCCCCCAGCATCTGCCTCCCCCTCTCCCTAGCATCTGCCTCCCCTCCTCTGCCCATCATCTGCCCCCCCACTCCCTAGAATCTGCCTTCCATCTGCATCCCCTCCTCTCTGCCCAGCATCTGCGCCCCCCCACTCCCCAGCATCTGCACCCCCTCTCTCTCTGCCTAGCATCTGCCTCCCCTCCTCTTTATGCCCAGCGTCTCCCAACCCCCACTCCCCAGCATCTGCCTCACCTCTCTCTCTGTCCAGCATCTGCCCCCCCTCGCACTTCCCAGCATCTGTCTCCCCCATCTCTCTGCCCAGCATATGGCTATCCCACCCTCTGTCTTGCCATCGTCTGTCTCCCCCCATCTCTCTGCCTAGCATCTGGCTGCCAACTCCCCCCTGTCTGTCCAGAATCTGGTTGCTTTCCCATTTCTCTGTACAGCATCTGGCTGTCCTACCCTTTATCAACACAGCATCTGGCTGTCACACACTTTTTTCTACCCAGTATCTATCTCCCCTCCTGTCTCTGCCCAGCATCTGGTTGCCTGGGTGTAGTATGGTATGCCGGCGGCCAGGCTCCCGGCGACCAGCATACCGGCACCCCGACCGCCGGCATACCGACAGCGTGGTGAGCGCAAATGAGCCCCTTGCGGGCTCGCTGCGCTCGCCACGCTGCAGGCACAGTGGTGCTTCCCTCCAGGGGGGTCGTGGACCCCCACGAGGGAGATAAACTGTCGGTATGCCGGCTGTCGGGATCACGGCGCCGGTATACTGTGTGCCGGCATCCCGACAGTCGGCAACCTGAAGACCACCCGGTTGCCTCCCTCCTCTCTTTGTCTCCTTGCACCCCATCTATCATATCTGTACTCCATCTTCCAACAACAACCACTTTTCCCTTGTTCCCCTCACAACACTGTTTCTCTGACCTTTCACCTTCTCCTGCCTCCCCTTTCATATTCCTCTTCTTCTTCTCTTTTCACACAGCTTACGTCACTATTACTGTGGCAAACCCACAACCCCAGTGAGACAGATTTTCTTTGCTTTGCTGTATGTACTGTAGGTTGTTTCAAAAATTACTTTTCTCTGACGTCCTAGTGGATGCTGGGAACTCCGAAAGGACCATGGGGGGAATAGCGGCTCCGCAGGAGACTGGGCACAACTAAAGAAAGCTTTTAGGTCACCTGGTGTGCACTGGCTCCTCCCACTATGACCCTCCTCCAAGCCTCAGTTAGATTTTGTGCCCGGCCGAGGTTGGATGCACACTAGGGGCTCTCCTGAGCTTCTAGAAAGAAAGTATATAATTAGGTTTTTTATTTTACAGTGAGACCTGCTGGCAACAGGCTCACTGCAGCGAGGGACTAAGGGGAGAAGAAGCGAACCTACCTGCTTGCAGCTAGCTTGGGCTTCTTAGGCTACTGGACACCATTAGCTCCAGAGGGATCGACCGCATGGAACTGGCCTTGGTGTTCGGTCCCGGAGCCGCGCCGCCGTCCCCCTTACAGAGCCAGAAGCAAGAAGAGGTCCGGAAAATCGGCGGCAGAAGACATCAGTCTTCACCAAGGTAGCGCACAGCACTGCAGCTGTGCGCCATTGCTCCTCATGCACACTTCACACTCCGGTCACTGAGGGTGCAGGGCGCTAGGGGGGGCGCCCTGAGCAGCAATAAAAACACCTTGGCTGGCAAAAATACCACAATATATAGCCCTAGAGGCTATATATGTGATAATTACCCCTGCCAGAATCCATAAAAAAAGCGGGAGAATAGTCTGCGAAAAAGGGGCGGAGCTATCTCCTTCAGCACACTGGCGCCATTTCTCCCTCACAGCTCCGCTGGAAGGAAGCTCCCTGGCTCTCCCCTGCAGTCTGCACTACAGAAAAGGGTAAAAAAGAGAGGGGGGGCACAAAATTTAGGCGCAGTATATATAACAGCAGCTATAGGGGACATAATTCAGTTAGTCCCTGCATTATATAGCGCTCTGGTGTGTGCTGGCATACTCTCACTCTGTCTCCCCAAAGGGCTTTGGTGGGTCCTGTCCTCTGTTAGAGCATTCCCTGTGTGTGTGCGGTGTGTCGGTACGGCTGTGTCGACATGTTTGATGAGGATAATGATGTGGAGGCGGAGCAGATGCCTATAGAAGGGATGTCACCCCCTGCGGGGCAGACACCTGAGTGGATGGACTTATGGAAGGAATTGCGTGCACGTGTCGATTCCTTACACAAACAGCCGGCTTCTCAGCTCGTGCCTGTCCAGGCGTCTCAAAGACCATCGGGGGCTCTAAAACGCCCGCTACCTCAGATGGCAGACGCAGATGTCGACACGGATACTGACACCAGTGTCGACGACGATGAGTCTAGTCTAATGTCCACTAAGGCCATTCGTTGCATGATTGAAGCAATGAAAGAGGTGTTACAAATTTCTGATATAAACCCAGGTACCACTAAAAAGGGTATTATGTTTGGGGAGAAAAGACTACTCCAAACTCCACAGAGCATTCTGATGGACACACAAGCTGATCAAAGTGTAAAAAAGAAAAAGTTTTTTTTTTTAAAAACATCCTTGACTTCCAGTTCTGGGTTACATGTAGCTGGCCGCGAGGTCCTGGAGCTCTGCTGCCTCCTCGGGCAATCCACTGCCATTTTCACTGCGTCCATCTGCCGCTGCAAGCCTCCCTTAGTGTGTGGGAGAGTGGTCGGCACCTATATGGAGCGTTATCTCTCCTCCCCAATGCCTTCTAAAGCAAATAAAAACTCTAAGGGGAAGACCAAGGATTCCAATATGGCTGCCGCCAGCGGGGAGTGTGGACTTCTCCCCTCAGGTACTCCTTCTAGCACTGTCCTGTCTTCTGCTCTGGATTTAGCATCTCCCTCTAAAACTGTGGAGCCTCCTATTACTTATTCTGTGCTGGTGCAAGCTATAACAGACACTATGAAGCCTCTCCTACAGGAGCAAGTGACTCAGCTCTCACAGGCTATACAAAAGGTCTCTGCACAGGCTGCACAGCTCCATACTGATGTCGATGCACTTGAAAATAAAGTGGGTGTTAATTTTCATGATATCCAAGACACCAAGTCAGTCACTAGCTGCTTATAGAAAGATTCATATCAGATATGGAATAAACTACAAGATTTGGAAAATCGCTCATGCCATAATAATCTCTGCATAGTGGGGCTCCCGGAGTCAGTGAACGGTTCCACACTATATCATTTTTTGAAACATTCGTTGCCGGCTATGTTAGGGATTAAAGATGTCTGCTCGGACTTAGGTGGTCATTCCGAGTTGATCGCTCGTTATTTTTTTTTCGCAACGGAGCGATTAGTCGCTAATTCGCATGCGCAATGTCCGCAGTGCGACTGCGCCAAGTAAATTTGCTATTAAGTTAGGTATTTTACTCACGGCATTACGAGGTTTTTGCTTCGTTCTGGTGATCATAGTGTGATTGACAGGAAGTGGGGGGTTCTGGGCGGAAACTGGCCGTTTTATGGGTGTGTGCGAAAAAACTCTGCCGTTTCCGGGAAAAACGCGGGAGTGGCTGGAGAAACGGGGGAGTGTCTGGGTGAACACTGGGTGTGTTTGTGACGTCAAACCAGAAACGAAACTGACAACTGATTGCAGTGGCAGAGTAAGTCTCGAGCTACTCAGAAACTGCTAAGAACTGTCTATTCGCAAATCTGCTAATCTTTCGTTCGCAAATCTACTATGCTAAGATTCACTCCCAGCAGGCGGCGGCTAAGCGTGTGCAAAGCTGCTAAAAGCAGCTTGCGAGCGAACAACTCGGAATGACCACCTTAGTTATTAAAAGAGCCCATTGATTGGGACCGGAGCAATACCAAAGCGAGAGTGGTTATATTCTGTTGCTTAAATTATGTGCATAAAGAGGCTATATGGATGGCATCGCGCAGAAAACGTGATTTGACTTGGGAAGATGCTAAACTGTTAGTGTTTCAAGATTACTCTGCGGAGGGACAGAAGGCTCGCAGGGAATTCTCCCCTATTTGCTCACAGCTTATTACAGATGGCAAGAAATTATCTCTTCTGTTTCCAGCCAAGCTTCGCATATTTGAAGGGGACTCCCCAGCTGACTTCAACTCAGCTGATGACGCAGCTGCCTACCTCCGAGACACTTCCTGCTCTCCCCACTTTTCCACTGATGAGTCTGAGCTACACTCTATGGATCAACCCAGTTGATTTTCCTACATGTTCTTATGTTATATTTCTCATTTCTTATTGCTCACTTTCATTACCTGGAGCTTTGAGACACTGTGGATGCACAGCTCTTAACAACTGCCTGGCTTCAGTGGCACAGGGGTGACACCTTGTGGAAAGATGTTTTATTTTATTAGTCTTATTCCTCAAGTTTCCTTTCCTGCTACTATATACACATCCGCACATGACTGTGCTTTCTCTCCATAATAATAATCCACAATTTTTCACATTATTTACTTATAGGTCTTTGGCTGTTGGTATGCAGATTTGTTTTGTTTTCTTCTGTGCACCAGAGGCGGCTAGGCCCTCCGGATCTGTCATTGTACTACAGACTCCTGGCCTATCCAGGATTTATTTGTGTTTATGTTCTTAACCGTGAAATTTACTACAGGTGTTTGCATATTTTTGGGTTCTTGATATGGGACCTTACTATGGGGGTCATTCTGACCCGTTCGCTCGCTACGCTTTAACGCAGCAGAGCGAACGTGCCCCTGCTGCGCATGCCAGACGGCCGAAGGCCCTAGCAGGGATGAGATCGCCTCTGCCTGATTGACAGAGGCAATCGCTGGGCGGAATGGCGGCGTTTGGCCGCCGTTTCGTGGGTTTGGTCCGGCCAACGCAGGCGTGGCCAGACCAAATGGGGAGCAGGCCGCAGTGGCTGCGTGATGTCACACGCAGCCGCTGTGGGCCGGGGAGCGATGAGTAGCTCCCGGCCAGCACGCTAAAAAGCTGCACTGGCCGGGAGCTACCCTTGAAGTGCAAAGGTATCGCCGCTGTGCGATGCCTTTGCACTTCTGCGGGGGGGGGGGGGGCGGACTGACATGCGGGGTGGGATAGCCCTGTGCTGGGCGTCCCCCCGCATGTCAGGGAAGAAGATCGTAGCTGTGCTAAATTTAGCACAGCTACGATCAACTCTGAATGACCCCCTATGTGCCTTTATGTTTGTTTGTCTCAATTTTTCTTTGAGTTTGTTCATGTAAAGTTCTTTCGTCTTTCAATGTTTGTATGTCCCTCCTTCCCTTTGTCTTTTCCGCCCCCCTCCATCTCCTTCAGGATCTGCGGACCATCTTCCATGTGTTAGGTCCAAGATACGGCGTACTGTATCTTACTGTTGCTCTCTACGCTTATTTGAACTTGAATGGCTTCATTGAATATTGTCTCTTGGAATATTGGAGGGATTCATTCACCGGTAAAAAGAAAACGTAGTCTTACATACCTTGCAAAATTACGTGTTGATCTTATTTTATTGCAAGAAACACATTTAATTGCTTCTGAGGATGCTAAACTTAATTTGTGTGGGAAAACTGTTCCCGCCTCAGCCCCGTATAACTCTAAATCTCGTGGTGTTCTCATTTTATTACGAAAGACTATACCACATGTTATACATTTGGTACTAGCGGACCCTGATGGCCGTTATGTTATTGGGGACATTACCATCTCCTCGACCAGATATACTATATGTCATTTCTATGCACCTAATGTTTATTCCCGGTCCTTTTTTACAGGTTTGGTGGATAAAATTTCTGGTTTCCAATCTAACAACATTATTGTGGTGGGAGATTTTAATATTGTCACTTCACTTGTATTAGATAGTGAGCATTTAAGTAAGAAAAGGCCTTTCCTCCCCAAATTTGGTATCCCGTGCTTGTCACAACAATTGGATCTTATAGATAGCTGACGTGTACAACACCCTACAGATAGGGACTTTACTTATCTTTCTGTTGTGCATGGTTCTTTGTCCCGTATTGATTATCTATTGGTTTCCTCGCATCTACTACCCAGAATTGCCTCCTCTGGCATTGAACCAATCTGCATATCTGACCATGCTGTGATATGGTTCACTCTGAACCCGACAGTGGACAGAGGACCTTATTGCCAATGGAGATTCCCCACTCACCTGGCGTCCTCATTGAAATTTCGTGCACATATTGAGGCTACCTGGGAGACTTATTGTATGGATAATATGGAGCATGCGCAGCAGAACCCCCAGTTGTTTTGGCAAGCCTCGAAGCCACAACTGGCTACTTTGGTCCCCTCCCTAGTTACACAAGCTGGTACTCGGGTGACTTCTGGAAAGCAGATCTCTGAAGTTTTTTCTGACTTTTATTCTTATTGATATGCTACTGACGGTAGATGAATCTCAGAAATCTGCTTTTTGGGCTGCGGTTGCTCTACCACAAAATTACTGCAGAGCAGGCCCATATGTTGATCGCCCCTATTACTCTTACAGAGATTTTCACGGTTATTAAATCCCTGAAACCTTTGAAGGCACCAGGTGCTGTTGGGCTTTCAGGGGAATATTATAAAATACTTTTACCGCGTATTGGTGATTCCCTAGTATTATTGTACAATGACATTCTTGAAAGGAAGGCAATACCGCAATACTTTAATTCAGCAACGCTTAAAGTATTACCTTAACCTGGTAGAGATTTGGAGCATCCAGGTTCCTATAGACCTATCTCCCTACTGAACCTCGATTACAAAATACTTACTAAGATAATGGCTGACAGGCTTAAACTGCTTCTCCCATCAGTGATTCATGAGGACCAGATGGGGTTTGTCTTGGCACGACACTCAGTATTGAATTTGAGAAAGGTTCTCTCGATTCAACAGTGGTTGGAGTTGTCTGGGGACCAGGCTGGCTCAGTGCTTCTGTCTTTAGATGCTGAGAAAGCATTTAACATGGTCGCTTGGAATCATTTATTTGAGGTGCTGGGCCGGTTTGGTTTCCCGGACGATCTCATACACATCCTGCAAGCTTTATATTACAAGCCCCAGACTCAAGTAGCATGCAATAGGTATTTATTCCCTCCCATCCAGTTCGAGCGCAGTACTAGACAGGGTTGCCCACTATCTCCCCTCCTGTTTGTACTGACTTTGGAACGATTAGCAATAGCACTTCGGCAAAATACCTCCTTCAAAGGTATTTATGAAGGGTCTCAAGAGATTAAATTGGCGCTTTTTGACGATGATATGCTACTGTTTCTTCGAGAGCCCTCTCGTTCAGTCCCGGTGGTAATTGACACAATATCTCAGTTTGGATCATTTGCTGGGTATAGAGTTAACTTCCATAAATCGGAATTTCTGCCGTTGTTTCCTCATGGTCCTTTTGATGCTTCAACCTTTACCACTGCAAACTTACCTAAAGCTTTGGCTTCTTTGAAATACTTAGATATTAATATCACTCCCCATCTTTCTCAATTGTATGCTGCCAATTTTACTTTTATTTTATACAAAATCAAACTTCTTTTGGTGAAGTGGCAGAACATACCACTTTCTTTGTTAGGTAGGGTGGCGGTATTAAAAAGCATAATTTTTCCGAAACTTTCGTATTTTAACCAAATGCTACCCCTTAGTCTTACAATCAAAGATCAGAAATACTGTCACTCACTATTTTCCACATTCCTCTGGTGAGGTAAAAAACCACGAGCGGCCATGGCCAAGCTTCAGTTGCCCAGATTAAAAGGGGGACTCGGGATACCTAATGTTAGCCACTTTACTAAAGCGGTTCTGTTTCGCTATATCCTGGACTGGCTGCACTACCAAGCCATTTATACGAATTTACAATTAGAATTGAACATGTTTGCTCCTTTTTCACCAGGTACCCTTCTACATATGCCCAAAACTTCTATACCACCAACGATATTGCAGAATATTATTTTTTATGATACATACCGTGTGTAGTGGATGGTCAATAAACATTTACATCGAAACCCGTGCCGCTCTAAATTTATCACGTTTTGGGGAAACCCTCTATTCACCCCAGGTCTGGAAAACATTATGTATCACTCCTGGCGTCGAGCGGGAATAGCTGCTATACGAGATGTGTTTGATCCAGGGGGTTCGCAACCTTTGCCTTCCTTTCATGATTTGCAACAAAAGTACGACATCCCTAACTCCACCTTCTATATGTTTCTATGGATTAGGCATTACATTGCTCACCTTCCATGACTTCACCTGGGCTTTCTGGCGACTTAGCTAATTTAATATCTAGGCATGCCACTTTGTCGTATAAGACTGAAGATCTAACTGCCTTGATCACTGATAATGTTAAAACATCATCGTGGCACTCGATTTGGATAGCTTGGACGTCTGTGATTCCGTCTTCAGGACCATTGTCCACTATTTAAATACTACGATAATACCCTGAGATACTTGTCATCAGCCTCCCTACAGGAAAGTCATGTAAAAATTATATACAGAATCTATATATCGCTAGCCCAATGTAAATACATGGTTGCAGACGAAACAGGGAGATGTCTTAAATGTGGGTGTTATGATTCCAGTACTCCTGACCGGAGGAGATCTAATGACAATGGCCAGAGTACTGGAAGGGGAATGCTGGTTACGGGAGCTAGAAAGACTAGTTGCCCCTGGCGCCCTAACTCTATTGTCTCACCCGTGCTATCGAAAATCCCTTGCGAGACTATGGTTTCTTGAGCCCCTGGCAGCCACGTTTGAAAGGCGGATTATGTCTGCCCAACTCCGGTGCCCCCCGGTCTTAGTGAGAGACAAAGGGAAATCCGAGGCAGGATGATGACAAGAGGACCTCTGACTGACAACAGGCCAGGGGCAACAAGCTAACTAACCAAACCAGAAGTATGCGCGGAAAAACCGCCAGATAAAAGGACAACCAAAATCCACTAGTCCGTTACTCCTACCCAGCACCGCTGGATACCAGAGTGGATCTGTGGGAGCGGAATCCTCCGCAAAAGCTCCGAAACACAAATAATAAATAATAAGTAATAAAGCGGCCAAGCCGCAACACACGGCTACGCCGTGACTCACGAACACCACTGGATGTTTAAAGGTGCTCAGTCAGGACTCCAGGAACAGATGACGACTTCCGAGTACAGGACAACTGAGGACAGGAACGACCGGGTACAGCAGGACTGGAAACACTCTCAGCAAACAGATACAGCATGCAGGAAGCTATTACCGGCGTCTGTGAGAAGCCCTGGAAGTGTACTTAACAGGGAGTCCTCCAATCAGCTGTTCAGAGGCTGATTGGATTAAATGCCGTGCAGCTGCCTTGCTGCACGGCAAGGAAACAGGTGCCCTATTAATTTAAATGGACCCAGCAACGGGGAACGCGGTCCGCCAGTGGCGTCCCCATTGCTAGGGTCCGTGCGGCTCCGTGCGCCCGGCGTCTAGCGTTGCCAGGGAGCCGGCGGCTGTACGCGCACGGCGTCCCTGGTTGCTAGGCGCCGGGCCGCACCGACGAGCGGACCCCGGCGCCTAACAGTACCCCCCCCTTGAGGAGGGGTCAAGGAACCCCTAAAGCCAGGTTTCCGAGGAAATTCCCGAAAAAATGCCCTCTTGAGCCTCGGGGCATGGAGATCCTTATCCAGGACCCAAGACCTTTCCTCTGGACCATAGCCCTTCCAGTGCACCAGAAAATAAAGCCGACCCCGGGACAATTTGGAATCGAGAACCTTCTCCACCAAGAACTCCTGATGTCCCTGAACATCTACTGGTGATTTTCCCTGAGAGATCTTCCGAGGAAATCTACTGGAAGAAACGTATGGTTTCAACAGGGAGCAATGGAACGTATTTCCGATTCGGAGAGCTCTTGGTAAACGTAACCGGAAAGCAACTGGATTGATTTTTTTAATAATATGAAATGGTCCAATAAATTTGGGGCCCAATCTAGCTGAGGTTTGTCGAAGTCTAATGTTACGAGTCGACAACCATACCCTGTCTCCCACCTTAAAAGTGCAAGGACGCCGGAGCCTGTCAGAAAACTTTTTCTCTCGAAATGCCGCTTTTCTGAGAGCAAGGTGCACTTTTTTCCAAATGACTCTGAGATGAGAGGTTAAGGTTAGCGAGGAAACAGAGGAATGTTGAAAAAAAGAATTAGCTCTGGGGTGAAAACCAAAAACTGAAAAGAATGGAGACACATTAGTGGAGGAATGACAAGAATTGTTGTAAGCAAACTCCGCCAAAGGAAGAAACTCGGACCAATCATTCTGGAGTTTGGCTGAGTACAAACGCAAATACTGTTTTAATGATTGATTAACTCGCTCGGTCTGCCCATTGGATTGGGGATGATAGCCGGATGTTAAAGACAATTTCATCTTTAATGAGGCACAAAAAGACTTCCAGAATTGTGCAATGAATTGTGGACCCCGATCAGAAACAATATCAGTGGGCAACCCATGAAGTCTGAAAACATGGCGGAGAAACAAAACAACCAATCCCTGGGCAGATGGCAGTCGGGGAAGAGCAATGAAATGGGCCATCTTGCTAAAACGGTCCACTACCACCCATATGACTCGGAATCCGGCTGACAGAGGGAGGTCTACCACAAAATCCATGGAAATATGAGACCATGGCCTGAGAGGAACATTTAAGGGCATAAGTTGCCCGATAGGCAAGGAACGGGGAACCTTATGCTGTGCACAGACCTGACAAGAAAAAACAAACTCCTTAATGTCTTTAGAAAGACCAGGCCACCATACTGAGCGGGAGACTAATTCCAAAGTCTTAGAGATCCCCGGATGCCCGGCAACTTTGCTATCATGAAACTCAGTCAAAACAGTAGCTCTCAAAAACTCAGGGACGTAAAGACGACCAGCAGGAGTATTTCCAGGAGCTTGATGTTGAAGCTGCTTTAACTGGGTAAACAAATCTTGTGTGAGGCCTGCCCAAATGACTGAAGACGGAAGTATGGGAGTAACAGGACTGTTATTATGAACTGGAAGAAAACTGCGTGACAGGGCATCCGCCTTGGTATTCTTGGAACCTGGCCTAAAAGTGATAATAAACTTGAAACGAGTAAAAAATAAAGCCCAACGAGCCTGCCGGGCATTCAGCCGCTTAGCTGATTCGATGTACTGAAGATTTTTGTGGTCAGTCAATACTGAAATGGTATGTGTTGCTCCCTCAAGCCAATGCCTCCACTCCTCGAAAGCCCATTTAATAGCCAGTAACTCCCGGTTACCAACATCGTAGTTGGATTCAGCAGATGAGAATTTCCTGGACATAAAGGCACAAGGATGTAGTTCCAGAGAGTCCGGATCCTTCTGAGATAGGATAGCCCCCACTCCAACCTCCGAGGCATCAACCTCAACAATGAAGGGCAATTCTGGGTTGGGATGTCTGAGGACTGGAGCTGAGACAAAAGCTTGTTTCAAGGCCTGAAAGGATAACTCAGTGACCAGTTGGTAGGATCCGCTCCCTTCTTAGTCAGTGCCACAATGGGAGCAACCAGGTCGGAAAAAGAATGAATAAATCTTCTATAATAATTCGCAAACCCTAAAAAGCGCTGAATTGCTTTTAAGTTGGTGGGTTGCGCCCAACTAAGGATGGCTTGGAGCTTCTTAGGTTCCATACAGAATCCCCGAGGGGAAATAATGTACCCTAAAAAGGATACCTCCGTGACATGAAACTCACACTTCTCCAGCTTGGCATATAGGTGATTTTCACGTAATTTTTGAAGAACCTGACGCACCTGGGCAACATGTTGTTCATTTGAGTCAGAATAGATCAGGATGTCGTCTAAGTAAACGACCACGAATCTTCCTAGAAAATCACGGAGCACATCGTTAATGAGATCCTGGAAAACTGCCGGAGCGTTAGACAAGCCAAACGGCATCACCAGATACTCGTAGTGACCCGACTGAGTACTGAAAGCCATCTTCCACTCATCTCCCGACTTGATTCGGATGAGGTTATACGCTCCCCTCAGGTCAATTTTAGAAAAAATCACAGCCGAACGCAGCTGATCAAAGAGGACAGAAATCAACGGCAGAGGGTAAGTATTTTTGACTGAGATCTTATTCAGGGCTCTAAAGTCAATGCAAGGTCTGAGTGATCCATCTTTTTTCTCCACAAAGAAGAAGCCTGCACTTAAAGGGGATTTAGATGGCCTGATAAATCCTTTCCCTAGGCTCTCCTTAACATACTCATTCATGGCCGCAGTTTCTGGCCCGGATAATGCATATAACCTTCCCTTTGGCAATGTGGCACCAGGAATTAGCTCAATAGCACAATCATAAGGCCGATGGGGAGGCAGAATGTCCGCATTGCCCTTGGAAAACACATCAACAAAGTCCTGGTATTCCACGGGAATGAGTTCGGGAATGGCAGCAGCTATTCTGACGGGAAACGTAATACATTCCTTATTACAGATGGTACCCCATTGTGAAATCTCCCCCGACTGCCAATCAATGATGGGATTATGAAAGGCCAGCCAAGGGTGACCCAGAACCACTGGAACTGCTGGGCAATGGGTAAGGAAAAACTCGATCTTTTCGGAATGAAGAGCTCCTACCGTAAGTAGTATAGGGGGTGTACGGAGGGAAATAACCCCATTGGACAAGGGACTCCCATCTAAATCATGCATGGTGATACACCTACCCAAGGCTAACTGAGGAATACCTAAGGCTTTGGCCCACGTTAAGTCCATAAAGTTCCCTGCAGCTCCACTGTCAACAAAAGCCGACACCGAAGAACTGAGGCTGCCAAAGGAAACTTTAGCTGGGACTAAAAGGGAGTTATTCGAGGAGATAAGCTGCAGACCAAAGTGAACCCCCTCACAATTCACTTGGTCGAGGCGTTTCCCGACTTGTTCGGACAATTACGGGCAAAATGTCCCTTACCCCCACAGTACAAACAAAGACCAGAGTTTTGCCTTCTGGCTCTTTCTTCTGGAGACAGCCAGGAGAGACCCATCTGCATGGGCTCCTCTATGTCCTCAGGAATGGAAAATACACATGGAGTAGACCTGACAGGTGCTCCTTTTTCAGCCCTCCGCTCTCTGAGACGACGATCAATCTTAATAGAAAGCTCCATGAGTTTATCGAGAGTCTCAGGAGCGGGATACTGAAGGAGACTGTCTTTTATAGACTCAGATAAGCCGAGGCGAAACTGACTGCGCAGGGCTGGGTCATTCCAGCCACAGTCGTTCGACCAACGGCGAAACTCTGTACAATAAACCTCTGCAGGATTTCTACCCTGTCTGAGAGCGCGTAACTGACTCTCAGCGGATGCCTCTCTATCAGGGTCATCATACAAAAGCCCTAAAGACCCCAAAAAGGCGTCTACTGACAACAATGCCGGATCCTCTGCTTTTAAACCAAAAGCCCAGGTCTGAGGATCCCCCTGGAGCAAAGAAATAATAATTCCGACCCGCTGAGATTCAGTACCTGAGGAGATCGGTCTTAAACGAAAATAAAGTTTACAGGATTCTTTAAAATTAAAAAACTCCTTCCTATCACCAGAAAAACGGTCAGGCAAGTGCATTTTTGGTTCAGGGACTACCCTCGGGGAAGTTCGTAAAAGATCTTCCTGCGACTTCACCCGAAGGGAAAGATCCTGAACCATCTGAGTAAGTTCTTGAATCTGGCTGACTAGGAGCTGGCCAGGATTTGGCCCTAAACCTGTGGGATTCATGAGGCCGATAACTCTTACAAAAATGAATAAGGAAAAAATCAAACCCTGTTTAATTTTAAGTTTTGGTATGGCCGGTAATAATGTTATGATTCCAGTACTCCTGACCGGAGGAGATCTAATGACAATGGCCAGAGTACTGGAAGGGGAATGCTGGTTACGGGAGCTAGAAAGACTAGTTGCCCCTGGCGCCCTAACTCTATTGTCTCACCCGTGCTATCGAAAATCCCTTACGAGACTATGGTTTCTTGAGCCCCTGGCAGCCACGTTTGAAAGGCGGATTATGTCTGCCCAACTCCGGTGCCCCCCGGTCTTAGTGAGAGACAAAGGGAAATCCGAGGCAGGATGATGACAAGAGGACCTCTGACTGACAACAGGCCAGGGGCAACAAGCTAACTAACCAAACCAGAAGTATGCGCGGAAAAACCGCCAGATAAAAGGACAACCAAAATCCACTAGTCCGTTACTCCTACCCAGCACCGCTGGATACCAGAGTGGATCTGTGGGAGCGGAATCCTCCGCAAAAGCTCCGAAACACAAATAATAAATAATAAGTAATAAAGCGGCCAAGCCGCAACACACGGCTACGCCGTGACTCACGAACACCACTGGATGTTTAAAGGTGCTCAGTCAGGACTCCAGGAACAGATGACGACTTCCGAGTACAGGACAACTGAGGACAGGAACGACCGGGTACAGCAGGACTGGAAACATTCTCAGCAAACAGATACAGCATGCAGGAAGCTATTACCGGCGTCTGTGAGAAGCCCTGGAAGTGTACTTAACAGGGAGTCCTCCAATCAGCTGTTCAGAGGCTGATTGGATTAAATGCCGTGCAGCTGCCTTGCTGCACAGCCAGGAAACAGGTGCCCTATTAATTTAAATGGACCCAGCAACGGGGAACGCGGTCCGCCAGTGGCGTCCCCGTTGCTAGGGTCCGTGCGGCTCCGTGCGTCTAGCGTTGCCAGGGAGCCGGCGGCTGAACGCGCACGGCGTCCCTGGTTGCTAGGCGCCGGGCCGCACCGACGAGCGGACCCCGGCGCCTAACAGTGGGTATGTTTCAGGTACTCTGTTCCATAATATATGGGAGTGTGGGAAAATTTGCAAATTCTGATACAAGGTTTTATCCTTTATTAATGCCATTTTTCCTTACGTCTTCAGCCTGATCCATTAGCTTTATTGTGTGGTAATTTCGATAATTGGGATATGGGCACGGAAAAACAAGCTATTATTCCTTTATTGACCACAATTATTACTGTGGCAAAAAAAGTCATTATGCGGAACTGGACTATTAAAACCCCTCCGTTCCTATCCGCAGTAAAACAGACTTTATTTCAACTATTATATTTTGATAGACGGTCCACACTCCCAGATACTGAACAGGGTGTTATCAAATTTCATAAAAAATGGAGCCCATTTATTGACTCCTTGGAGCCTCAACAACGAAATCATGTATTTAGGCTTTTTGAATCACCATAGTGGTCTCTATATCGCAGGTTGGAGTTGGATAGTGCACAGCTCTGATGGGATCTCTGAGTGGGAGATCTATTATTCTACTGGATACAATATGTGTGTGATGTCTTTCTGTGTTACAATACTAATGCCTTTATGTCATGTCTATGCTTATAGATGGCTGCAGATCCTTCTTTCCTAGCCCCCCCGCCCCCATCCTATTTGCCCTCATTTCCCCTTGTCTCCCCTGTTTGTTTCTCCCTTTGTCTTCTTGTTGTTTTCTGTTTAATCACCGTTTTTGTAACTTTTCAAGTATCGCTTGAACCAGATGTTGTTTACGCCCAATGACCTGTCATGTATATCCTATAATGACCATGTTAGGTCGCGTTCTCTGTAAGCTGGATGCCTCTTTTCACAGTCATTGTTCTCACTGGTCATGTACATGCATTGTTCTACTTTTTTTCTGTTCTTTCATGTGGTATGTATTATCTATGTGCATCATCTCCTGATACTTGTACAATTTGTGATATTTGAAAATGGAATAATTTAAAAAAAAAATAAAACAAAAAACATCCTTACCAGTCCGGGGAGCTGATGTCCGCTGCTCCAGTGAGCACTGCTGGGCTTAGGGTCCCCCATATGCTGCGTTCTGACCACGGTGCAGTAAAGTGATGCTGCAAAGCGGTAGCGCCCTTTACAGCACCGGGGGTAACCGCAGCACACAGGATCCAGTGCCCGGCAGCCCAGCAGGAGCAGCGTGGACCGGCTCCCTGGACTGGTAAGTATATTATCCTGTGGGCAGGGGGGGGCAGTTGCGGCAAGGGGGGAGTTGACTGGGCGGCGGCGGTAGTGGCGATGTAGCGAGGGCGCCGCTTGTGCAGCAGGACATTGGGGTATATTTTACGAAAAATACCCAGATGATGCTGCGGAGTGTCATTGCAGGTAGCATGCGATAATTGATACATCCCTGCGATGTAATCAATCATCACATGCAAGTTTGGGCAATTTTATCACATGCCATCCACATCCTTGAATGGTGATAAATAGGCCCCATAATCTGTAATGTCAATGTGATGTTTATACGAGGTATTGTAGTACGGGTTTCTGCTGCTAGGTGAATGTTTGCGGAACTCTTCAGAGCTGGTATCCCCGCTGAAGTTGTAGGGAAATTTTTTTTCCAGCGATTTATTCACTCATTCACCTATTTTTAGTGAAGTCAAATGTGAAAACAATGCTCATTTGTTTCTTTGATGTGAGAGGGATTGTGCACTCAGAATGTGTACCCCAGGGTCAAACTGTCAACCAAAGTTTTTATTTTGAAGTTTTGAAAAGGTTGCGTCACAATTTGAAAAAATATACCGATTTGTGGTGAACAGGTGATTTGTTCTTCCATCATGACAACGAACCTGCCCACACAGTGCGGAGTGCATGGGTGGATTGGCATGCCGGGACAGCGGGATGATCCACCGCTAGGCTGGTCCTATAGTCCCCTCAGCCACACAGCAAGCCAGGTAGGCTCTCACACTGCGGGCTGGAAGCCGCTAGCAGGGAGAAGTAGCTCTGGCACTTGTTACAGGGAACTCAGCAGGGGGCGTGGCTGCACGGGACTCAGAATTTAGCATTGCTGCTGCTGGGATGGAGAGAGGAAGCTGATGCTGATTCATGGCAAGCCCAGCCAGTGAGAGTGCACTCTTTGACGGTTTTAAGGTACTGTACAGTGCTGTCAGAGGAAGTGGAGGGGAATGTGTGTGTCTATGTCTGTGTGTAACTTGCATGTGTGTGTGTGTGTGTGTGTGTGTGTGACTTGCATGATGCTCCTCTTTGTGTGTGTGTGTTTGTGAGACTTGCATGTGGGCTTGTGTGTGTGTGTGTGTGTGTGTGTGTGTGTGTGTGTGTGTGTGTGAGTGAATTGCATGTGAGCTTCTATTTGTGTGTGTTTGTGAGATTTGCATGTGGGCTTCTGTGTGTCATGGGTGCCTACTGGGAGGCTTCCGTTTTTTGGTCCCCAATGCCCTGCAGATTTGACAGCACCTGGATTCCCACTGTCCTCCCCTCCATGACAGACAGCTGGGAGGAGTCACATCGATGATGATGATGCTGCTGGTGCTCCAGAAAGTGCTCTGTGCACCCCTTCTGTTGGTGTACTCCCCACTTGTGGAGGAGCATTATCAGTGCTGTTGCTTGCCCTGCTGGCAACAGTCTGGTCAGGACATGGAGCACCTGCAGCTCAGCCTCCTGAACTGTATGTGTTCCCTCAGAGGAGCGGCAAGGAGATCCAGCAGTAACTCATCAAGTATACTTAGGCAGCACCCACATACTCCCTCTTGCTTCGGCAGAGGCATTGCTGGCTATCAGCACTGGGCCTGGATAGAGGAGACCCCGGCTGCCTCGTAATTAGCACGGCATACATGCTCTTACTCGCACACTGAGCCCATTATCAGCAGCCATGGTCTGGCTGCGGGAAGACGCACGTCGCGGCCATTGCCTGGGAGCCGGGACGCTGCGTCTCTTCCTGCAGCAGAGGCTGCTGGTCCCTGCCCGGCACCTAGCAACAGGCAGATACCGGGCGCATTGCTCCCTGGTCCCCGCCCAGCAACAGGCAATGGGGACGCCGGAGGCACACAGCATTCCCCGTTGCCTCTCACCCATTACGTGCAGCTAGACAGCTGCACTGAATTATTATTATCCCAAGCAGGTTCCTGATTGGTGCTGCATGATATAAATCCTTTTCCTGGGCACTACCAATCTGGTGGTGATAGTTCCTGCTACTGTACATGTGAGAACCAGCCAGCCCTGTGTACTCCTGAGATTCTGATACTGTCAAGATAGTTTTCCTGATTGTATCCAGCTAGCCTTGAGTTCAGGTTTTATGTGGAAATTCCACACAGGCTCTTGCCTTTACATTGTATTATTGTTACCACCTTGTGCATTGTTGCATTTAGATTTGGATGCTTCTGAGGAAGGACCAAAAGTGTCCGAAACGCGTTAAGCAGGTGGTGCTAGCCTCTTTCTGGACTGTGGGCGGACTGACCTTGGTGCTTCGACTTCCCTTGTACTGCTGTGGTGTCCGGGACCTCCGGTGCTTCCCCTTGTGCCATCTTGGGAGGGTAACTAGAAGATATCCGATACCAGCACCCCTTTCTATCCACTTGTAGTGGTTACATGCTTGTTTTTTTATGAATATTGTGAGTGTTCTGTGTTAAATAAATTCGTTGTCCCTGTGAAATTGATCTGCACTATGACCTCTTCTTCTTTATTGAGAGAAAGAAGTATTCTACATCATTGAGTTTGTGTGGACAAGGGATTTCAGAACACTGAAGATACAAAATCAAGATTTCACTCCTGTCTTTTCATAAGGACACTTATGTAAGGATTCATTTACGGTGTTTGCGCCTACTTTAAACTTTTCTGTTTATGCCATTTAGATTTGGCTAAGTTGCTTATATCATCCTGTGCATTGTTGCATTTACATATCATTAGCGTTCATTATTGTATCACCCTGTGCATTGTTGCATTTCGTATCCTTTGAGTGTTTGTTATATCACCCGGGGCACTGTTGCATCTGCATACAATGTCTTTATAATCCCTGGGTATTGGGCAGGGTTAGCAAGGTTATGTCCAGTGATGTCTTACTATACTGCATTTACTCTTGCCCAGCCTCCAGTAGTGGCCTTGTCCTTACATAAGACCTGGGGGCATCTGAGTACTGGGTGGACCTAATTCACCCTGGAAAGGCTGCTGCTATAGGTGAAGCCTAGCATCGCGGGAGGCTAAAAGACTGCTGGGCAAGGGGTAATTGCGTGAGCATCACCTGGTACCACCTGATAACCCAGATAACTGAGTAGTCCGCGTAACACCCATATAGTAATAGAGCTATCCCCTTACATATAAATGCTGACATTGGAGTCTATAAACAAGAGGATAAGGTGTGTGCTGGATGCATACATAGAGAAGCCACAGGATCACTTTTGTGGTAACAATTATATTCTGGACTGTGCCGTCAGTTCTAGAGGAGTATTAACTGTCCACCTTTGTTTGCCACAATTCCAGTTCTTATCAAATAGGAAACAGGCATGGTTAATTGAGGTTGCAATTTTTTGGTTACCTGGAGACTTTATATGTTCTACACAACTTTTAAATTGTGTATTGTTTTATATCTATTAGTTATTTATTAAACATATGAATTTATCATTGACAATCCATCTGTTCACTAACCACTTTAGCGATGCCTTTCCCTCATTTCCATTGGTACAATATTTCCCACAAAACTGCTAGAAATATACATGTACAGAAGAAACAGTCTTTGCTGTCATCTTTACGGTTTACAGTACTTAGGTCGACACTCATTAGGTCGACCACTATTGGTCAACATGCATTAGATTGACATGGTCATTAGGTCAACATGGTCACTAGGTTTATGTGGCAAAGGTCGACACATTAAAAGGTTGACATGAGTTTTTCACATTTTGTTCATTTTTTAAACTTTTTCATACTTTACGATCCACATGAACTACGATTGGGATTAGTATCATGTGCCGAGCGCAGCGGCAGCGGAGTGAGGCACCTTTCCTGAAGCATCGCGAGTGAAGCGAGCCATTTGAAGGGATATGGTGCACTAATTGGGGCTCCCAGTCACTTTACGAAGAAAACGACACAAAAAAAGAGGATTTTGGTACTTACCGATAAATCCATTTCTCTGAATCCACTCGGGGACACTGGAACACTTCAGACAGCTGGGGTGTGAAGTATGCAGACCAGAGGTGGCACAATCTAAATAAAAAAATTCTTGCACAGCCGGCTCCTCCCCATTCACGCCACCTAATCCCTCAGTTTGAAAAAATTTACGGAGAGAAGAAGGAACTTGAAAACAAAGGCCCCATGGAGAGGAACCAACCATAGTAACAGATCAAACATCAACCAAGAACCATAAACTTAACAATGAAATCCATTTGAACTAAATTTAACCAGAACAGCAGGCTGACAGCACCGAGAAATGGATTTATCGGTAAGTACCAAAATCTTCTTTTCTCTTTCATCCACTAGGGGACACTGGAACACTTCAGACAGCTGGGGACATCCCAAAGGTATTCCAATGGGTGGGAGTGCTGTCCGAAGCCTGTAGCATCAAACCTCCAAACCTGGTATCCCTAGATGCAAATTTATCAAACCTGTAAAATCGAGTGAACATGAGTGCTGATGACGATGTTGCAGCTCTGCAAAATTGGGCAGTGGAGGCTCTTCTAGCTACAGCCCATGAAGCCCCCACTGATCTTGTGGTGTGAGCACCTACACGAAACGGGACTCTTACCACTAGAGATATAAGCCTGCTTGATGGTAAATCATATCCATCTGGCCAGAGTCTGCGTTGAAGCCGGCCAACTCTTCTTGGGACCAGCATATAGAACAAACAAAGTGTCAGACTTCCTAACTCCCTGGAAGGAGGGGACCACAATGGGTTGGTTAATGTGGAAACCTGAAACTACTTTAAGGAGGAAATCCGCTTTTGTATGGAGTTCCGCTCTGTCCTCATAAAAAACGAGGAAAGGACTCTTACACGATAGAGCCCCTAACTCTGAGACTCTCCTTGCTGATGCCAAAGCTAGGAGCAGGGTAACCTTCCAGGATATGTATTTTAGATCTGCCTTCTCCAAAGGCTCGAAAACTGTTGATTTAAAAAATTCAAGCACTAAATTAAGATCCCACAGGGCCGTGGGTGGACAAAAAGGCAGTTGTATTCTCAATACACCCTGCAAAAAAGTCTGGACCTCCTGTAAGGATGCCAGACGTTGTTGGAAAAGAATAGAGAGAGCCGAGATCCCAACCTCAAACCTCCATCCAAACCATTTTGAAGAAATCGCAAAAGTCTATTGAGGAGGAACTCTCTGGAATTCCAACCCGTAGATCGACACCAGTCTATGTACCTCTTCTAAATACTATAGTAATGTGCTGCAGTGACTGGCTTACTAGCGGTCAACATGGTGAGGAGAGCCAATTTCGGAATTCCTCTGTCTCTTAGAATCCACGCCATCAGACATAGCCGATTCAGGTCTGGGTGACGGAATGGGCCTTGCGACAGCCTCCAAGGGTCCTCCTCCAGGAGCCCCCTCAGGTCCGAGTACCAACTTCTGTGAGGCCTGTCTGGTGCTATTAAAATTACCCACGCTCTTTCCCTTTTCACCTTCTTTAACACTTTCGGTAATAGGGGAAATGGTGGAAAGATGTACACCAGATCGTATGGCCAGGGGATCGTCAGCGCGTCCACCGCCTCTGCTGCTGGATCCCACATCCTGGATACATACCTCGGTAGCCAATGGTTGTTTCGAGAGGCCGTTAGGTATATTTGTGGTAGACTCCACCGTCGTACTACTGTCTTGAAAACCTGTGGGTGTAAATACCACTCTCCTGGGTGCATATCCTGACGACTTAGATAGTCTGCTTCCCAATTTTCTACTCCCAGTATGAAGACTGCCGACAGGATTATGCTGCATTTTTCTGCCCAAGACAGGATCCTTGTGGCCTCTCTTAAGGCCATGCGGCTCCTTGTTCCACCCTGACGGTTTATGTAAGCCGCTGCCGTCACATTGTCCGACAGTATTCTCATGTGCTGAGCCCTCACTAGGTCCTCCACCAGAAGAAGAGCATTGTAAATGGCTCTTAGGGGCTAATTCAGAGTTGATTGCAGCAGCAAATTTGGTAGCAATTGGACAAAACCATGTGCACTGCAGGGGGGCAGATATAACATGTGCAGAGAAAGTTAGATTTGGGAGGATTATATTGTTTTTGTGCAGGGCAAATACTGGCTGCTTTATTTTTTTCCACTGCAATTTAGATTTCAGTTTGAACACACCCCACTAACTCTCTCTCTGCACATTATATCTGTCCCCCCCCCCCCCCCTGCAGTGCATATGGTTTTGCCCAACTGCTAACAAATTTGCTACTGCGATCAACTCTGAATTAGGCCCTTAGATCCAGAATATTTATTGGGAGACTGATCTCTTGCAGTGACTATCTCCCCTGAAACGGATGGTCTTCCAGCATTGCTCCCCATCCTCTGAGACTGGCATCTGTTGTCAGAATCTTCCAATACCAGATTCCAAATCTCTTTCTTGCCGCTAGGTTCTTGTGAACTGACCACCAAATGAATGAGGTCCTGGCCTGGGGCAACAAGCGAATTCTGCGGTGGAGAAGCCAGTGCATGCCCTCCCCCTGAGTAATCAGATTAATCTGAAAGGTCCTGGAATGAAGCCTTCCATATTGGATAGCTTCAAAGGATGCCACCATCTTTCCCAGAAGCTTTACATGAAGATGCAGAGAGACCGTCTGGCTCTGGAAGAAACACTTTCAGATGTATAGTATCTAAAATTAGACCTAGGAATTGGATCCTCTGTGTTGGTTGCAGATTCGATTTCTTGAAATTTATGATCCAGCCATGTCGAATCAGAAACTGATGAGTGGTCTGGGTATCCCGGATCAACTGGAGCTGAGAGGGAGCCTTTATCAGAAGGTCGTCCAAGTCTGTGATGATCTTTACACTTAAAGAAAGTAATCTCGCAATCATGACTGCCGTGATCTTTGTAAAGATTCTCGGGGCTGATGATAGGCTGAATGGTAGGGCTCTGAACTGGTAGTGATTCTTGCCCACTGCAAACTGTAAGTAAGCTTGGTGTGGTGTCCAAATTGGAACATGAAGGTACGCATCCTTTATGTCCATGGAGACCATGAACTCTACTTGTTCCAGTCCTGCAATAACCGACTGTATTGATTCCATCTTGAACCTGTAAACCTGCAGGAACTCATTCAAAACCTTTAAATTGAGAATCGGTCTGACAGACCCATACGGTTTTGGTACTAAAAAAAGATTTGAATAAAATCCCGTTCCTCTTTGAGAGGTCGGGACAGACATGATTTCTTCCGTCTGAAGTAACTTTTGAATCGCCGTATCTAATGCCTTCGCTTTTTGAGGACATCGAGGCATGGTTGATGTAAAGAACTGAGTGTGAGGCTGGTATAAAAAATCAATTTTGTATCTCTGGGAGACAATATTGTTGATCCAGACTTCTGGTGAGGTTTCGGCCCAGGTGTCCCAAAACCTTTCCAACCGTGCACCCACCATAGGAGGGTTCCGGTATGAAAGATAGATAGTGTCTAGTTAGACAGTCAATAGATAGACACCATATGTTAGACAGACATTAGGTCGACAGGGTTAAAAGGTCGACAGGGTTAAAAGGTTGACAGGTCAAAAGGTCGACAGGTCAAAAGGTCGACATGGAAACGGTCGACAGGTCAAAGGTCGACATGGAAGAGGTTGACAGGTCAAAAGGTCGACAGGTCAAAAGGTCAACGGGGTCAAAAGGTCGACATGAAAATGGTTGACATGAAAAAGGTAGACACCATGTTTTTGCATTTTTGTGCTTTGTGTGGATAGTTTTGTCATCTGGCACCCCAATTGCAGAAAGGCATACCCTCGCGGGGCTCGCTTCGCTCGCCACGCTTCGGGCGCGGTGGCTCACTGCGCTCGCCACAAGGTTTATAACCAACTCTATGCCGACATGGATAGAGAAAGTATGAAATAATACAAAAACATGTTAAATTAAAAAAACACATTTCTCTATTTTTTTATGTCGACAATTATCATGTCGACCTTTTGACCATGTCGACCTTTTGACCTGTCGACATCTTCCATGTCGACCTTTTGACCTGTCAACCTCTTCCATGTCGACCTTTTGACCTGTCGACCTTTTGACCTGTCGACCTTTTCCATGTCGACCTTTTGACCTGTCGACCTTTTCCATGTCGACCTTTTCCATGTCGACCTTTTGACCCTGTCGACCTAATGTCTGTCTAATATATGGTGTCTATCTATTGACTGTCTAACTAGACACTGTCTATCTACTAAACGGATAGGCCATAGGAGACCCAAGGTGAGCTTGAAGGCCATCATCCCACAGTCTTGTCATCAGGCTTAGGGTCCTGCTTTCTGGGAATGAACTCTACCTCTGCTTCCACGAGCTTGACCGCCAAAACGTCTTCCTCTAGCTTGAAAGGACTGAGACCTAAAAGAATTGAACACTGGACCAGAATAACTTCTTCTGACCGGTGGCGTGGATATAGGATAATTGGTAGGTAGAAAAGTAGATTTCCCTGCTGTAGCTTGAGAAAGCCACTTATCTAATTCCAGACCGAATAAAGCGTCCCCTACAAAGGGGATCGCCTCTACTGCCTTCTTGAAATCAGAATCTACTTGCCATTCTCTGAGCCACAAAATCCTTCTGGCCGATATAACTGAATCCGAGATGCATGATGCTATTCTACTAGCATCTTTCGCGACCTGACAAATGTATGTAGCCGATTAACGTATATGCTCCACTAGTCTAACTATTTCCTCCTGGCTGTTATCTTCCTCTACAGCCTGAACAATATGTCCAGCACATGCTATAATAGCTTTGGACACCCAAGCACTAATAATTGTAGGTCTGTGTGATGCTCCAGCCACCACAAAAATAGATTTCAGTGCAGTCACATTTGGTATCAGCAAGATTGTCTTTTTGACAGTCTAGCCAGAGAGGCGTCCACAATCAGTGGAACCTCCCACTTGGACATGACCCCTTGGGAAGTGGGTAATTAGCCGTGAATTTCCTTGGAATTTGGAAGCGTTAATCAGGCTGCTTCCATGCCTCTCCCATTTGATCTTGGAGAGTCTGCGGAATTGGAAAAACCACTGTCAGCGGTTTCTGAGACTCAAATAAATCAAACACTTCAGTTAAAGTTGAAGTTAAGGACCTGTTCCACCTCTTCAATAAGGGACTCTCTCCCCTTTACCTTAGCATCCTCCTCCTGAGGACTGACATCCATGATTTGGTTTACTGACTCTCCCTCCTCTTCGTCTTCAATGAGACTCTCCTTCTCCTCCGACTCTTCCCGTAGGAGAGTGGTCTATTTACCTCTTTACGCACATTCTTTTCTGCTTGTGCAGGCGGTGTAATTCTAATTAGAAATTACTCCATAGTTTTGGAAAACTCTGCAGCCCATTTCCCTAGAAATATCTGCCAGGGCACTTTCCCATGACCCTGACTGGGCACTGCTCCCAGGTTGAGCATCCATTCCTAAACATGTGTTGCACACCCTGGAGCTGCCAACATTTGTGCTCTTTTTACCACTTTTGAGCATACAGGTACATAGCATTTTTTTGTGGTCTCGGTTGGTGCTTTTGACATGTTGAACCTAGTGGCGTCGAGAGGAGGGGGAGGGTACAAGTTACCTGGGTCCAGGTCTGATGGGGGGCCCAGGTTCTCCACCCACCCTCTTAACCGGAAGCAGCAGCTGCAGCTTTTCTTCTCAGCCCAGCACACGCTGCTGTATGCTGGACTGCAGTGTAGTCAGGGGAGTGCTTAAAAAAATAAATTGTGTTCTTAGGGTACATGGCCATGCCTACTGTGATTAGCCCATGCCCCATGAAAAGCACCTGGGCCCAGCCAGGCTCTCTCTTCCCCTGGCTGGGAGGCAAGCCATGCTCCTGTGCGTGGGTGCTTCTCATGTGCTAGACACGCCCCCAAATAAGTGTGGCCAATGCCCCCAGCTTGCTGTGGTCACACCCCCTCCAGGGGGGGCATGGGCCTAGGAAGTTGTTGTGCCAGGGCCCAGGATTTCTCTTGGCAGCCCTGGTTGAACTACTCACACACAGCCCACTCAGCTTTTACCCCTTTAGAGTAGGAAGAGAAAGACTGCAAGGATATAGGGAGCAAAAAGAACTCGGAGTCACACAGCTGGAATTATATATTAAAGAAAAAAAAAATAACCAGCCTGACGGTTTCAACCCTCACACCACCAACTGATAATACAGCTTGAGTTGACTGGGTTGATAGTTCTGTCACTCCACCTCCGCAGGACCAGTCAGCAGCATCCTTTGGAAGATAAAACAAAATAGTTTTAGTTACACTTTTTTTCATAGAGGTCTCAGCAGTAGAGCTTCTTGTAATGAAGCCTCAGCGCTTGTCTAATCACTATTTCCCATTCAGTGACTGTACTCTCTCTCCTCAGAGAGGAAAGCCCGCCTCCTGATGGCTGACCTAAAGCTGCGCGCCTAAAACTAAAATCAACATGGTTGCAACTAAAAGTTTTAGAGCACATCATTTTCCCTCAGAGGCGCCTGCCGCCCTCTGTCAGCGCGGAGACACTTACCATAAGCTACTGTCTCCCGCCCCCATGATCCTATCAGCGGTCCTATCACTCTTACCCCACTTACAGCCTTCAGTCCCCACCGCAGCCGGACTCCGCTTCCTGCTAGCGGTCACTACACCAGCCGCATCTCCGTGACCTGTCAGCAGTGCCTCAGCCGCGTATGTTGCTACACCAAGCAGCCAGGTCTCTCCCCTCCGCGCCCGCCGTGGCTACCAGTCCTATACCGGTCCTGTGCGCTACTAATGCGGCTCACTGCAGACTGTCGGGGAATAACTGAAAAGCGGGGGGGATGGAAGCACTGCTGCCCAGCACCTAACCTAAAGAGGTGCAGATCCTTTTGAACAGGATCTTTGTCTCTTCTGTATTTATGAATTTTTGCCCCTCTTTTCCATAGGTTGGCTCAGTCCAAGATATGATTATTAAAAATAATATTTCAGCTCCTTTCATGTGCTGCACCTCCGGCACAATTTTTCAAACTGCGGGATTAGGGGGCGTGAAGGGGGAGGAGCCAGCTGTGCAAGAATTTTTTTATTTTGATTGTGCCACCTCCGGTCTGCATACTTCACACCCCAGCTGTCTGAAGTGTTCCAGTGTCCCCGACTGGATGAAAGAGAAAATATAAAAAACTAATGTCGACCTTGTCCATGTCAACCTAATGACCTAATAATGGTCAACCTAATGACTGTCAACCTAGTTACTGTCGACCCTATGATCCACACATCTAACTGGTGCCCTTCCAATTATTTATTTTTGGATCCAACCCTTGTTTTGCCTTATTCTCTCAATTGCTCTAGAATGGATTTCATAGAGCATATTAAGTCTTTGAAATCTGCTTGCAATGTTCCCCTAATCGTTACTTTTTCTAAAAAAAAAAAAATTCAGTCCTATTTACTGTGTGTTTAAGATCGTTTAACATTTTCTAAGCAACTGATGGAACCTCTCACAGTACATTCATTTAAAATCAATTGGACTTCTTTAAGTGTACACAAGTGGCTTCAAATCAATTAATTATGTGAGCTGTGAAGCCAACTGATTGCAGCACGATTCATTAAAATGTATCTAATGTTATTAGTCACTGTCTAGTTTTTATATATGTGAGGATACCGGGTTCCAAATCACTCAGTCATGGTGGTAGATGAAACACCAACAGTGGTTTATTGAACAGAATGGGTTATAAACAGCTCAGCACACTTCTGTGATCCAATTCTACACGACAATTCCTCCTGGAACTCCTGACAGAACATTACTTCTTAGTCAGTCTCCTGCCACTCTCTCACCTTCTCTTCCAGAACTCTCTCACCTCCCCTGTTTGCTATTATCAAGCCTTTGTCTTTCCTACAATAAGGCGACACTTCCAGACAGTTTCAGAGCAAACCTACTTTCACATGTCCAGGCATGTCCCCTAGGCCACAATAGATGTTAACTAAAGTAACCTTACTTAATCTGATTGTGTGGCCTGGAATCCATTGTGTGGGGAAGAATGAGGGGGGGTTGTATGGCCTGACATCTGAGACTGGCTGTATCTACACAACAGCAAACACACAGGTTATCTGCGCAGTCATATGGGGGGTAACATTATTTTACAAGCTATAACACAATAACCAATACATTCATATATATACATTGAAAACATAACTGTACCCTTGTAACAATAACATCATACAATATAATACAATATTGCCTAACATATAACTAATAACATATTGGCAATTGGTGAAGTCCATGTGTAGGACCAGGGCTGGGAAAGTAACCACGTGTCTTTTACCACTGAGCGACACGACGCGCCAGCTGTGTCGTCACATTACCTTCCCCTACTTTCTCGCCCTGTGTCCTAAGTAGCTTAAGCTTGCTGAGCGCAGTGATGCTCTTCTACATCAGACAGTCTGTGCCCCATCATAACAATGACTGGCTGGTTTCTCTTGTGGGTCTGGTGGTTTTTGTGAATAGCATTTTACAGTTTGTACGGAGCCCACCAGCGTCCCAGGTCCAAAGTCTCTGGTAATTGTCATGAGGCTTGTGTGGGAATTTCTTTCCCCGGTCTGGTGGGTGCGTGGCCCACAGTACATAAATCAATACAGTCTTACCAGGGTCCGGTGGAAACGTGATCAGCAGTCCATAGTTCTTGTATTTCCCCCCGGTGTCCCATCCAAATACATTAATCAAAGTCCCCTTTGTAGACAGCCGCTGGGTTGGGGTAACAGCATGTGCAACAGTGTAATTCAGTAAGTCCAATAACTGCACCTGGGGACTTAATAATTCCCCTACACCCAACTGGGTAACCTCACATTTCAGATAGTCACAATTTTCCTCCATAAACAAAATCTGATCTCTGGGGCCCTCACTCTCCCTTCCCAACAATGTATTCCCTGGGAACCCCACTTCCATCACCTCTGGTGCATCAAGACAGTGGCTTCCCTCCCCCAAACATGAACCACGGGTCTGGTAATTGTCAGGGCACAATGGGGATTCCTTCATGCCAGAAGTTTCTTCTGTGCTATCCTGGGTAAATGCTTCCTCCAGCCTGGCTGGCTGGGTAACTTGTGGGATCCTACTCTGAGTCTTGTATGCTTTGGCCTGGAGTACAATCTGCTCAGCTTCCTTGTGTGTACCCACCAACTCGACCATCGTTGTACTGGAACATGGATGTAGGTTCACCGGGACAGTGGCATTACCTTCTCCATTCACTGCTACATGTCCTGGTTGACCACCATTGTCCTAGTTAGAGTCAGTCATTTCACCTTGCACACAATGCCAGTCCAAAACACATTCAGGTGCCCTAGAGTAGAGCAACATGTTCCCTTCCAGTTCCTGAGCTGATGCTATTTTCACCAGGTCTGATACCTGGATTTTCTCTGAGTCATAGGGAAGTGTCACAACTGAGATGTACCGGAACCTGGGAGGTTGTATCAGACCCCTGGACATGTAAGTAACA
Source organism: Pseudophryne corroboree (assembly GCF_028390025.1). Taxonomy (NCBI): domain Eukaryota; kingdom Metazoa; phylum Chordata; class Amphibia; order Anura; family Myobatrachidae; genus Pseudophryne; species Pseudophryne corroboree. Next base: position 690,078,692 of record NC_086449.1, read on the forward strand.
TGAATAATAACTGCCCGAAGGCGTGACCACGACAACTTGGATAAAAGTCAATGATGTTTATTATGACAACTCCGCAACACAGCAGCAGTAAAAGAAAACGTAAAAGTCAGCAAAGAATAAATACAGTTCCTGGGTACTACAGGATGGCAGGAGCCACAGGGCACTGGTAGTGTGAGATAGTTCTTATGATCTTCTAGATGGAAAGTCCTTACCAGGCCCGACTGTAGCAATGGAGATAACCCAGGATTGTGCCAGCTGGTGTTCCAGGAAAAGCTGGGTTGCTGAAGATAAAACAGCTGCTGTGGATACTGGCTGGAACCAGACTGTTGTTAGCACGGAGTGGATACTGGCTGGAACCAGTTAAATAATAAATGAACTTGGGAGCGATGAAATATGAACTGAAATGTAGAACTTGAGAGCGGAGAAATAATAATACCGGTGGAGAGTGGTAAAGTGTAGAAAGGACACCGGCCCTTTAAGGGAAGCTGTACTCTGCTGGAAGCTGAGCTGGAAGCAGGTAATGTTGTAGCTGGAAACAGATGAATCCACAATGGATTGGAGAGTCAGGCTACACCGCAGGTGGAATGCTGGTGCGGGTCTCTATGGTGGAAGTCTTGAGACAGGAGCTGGAACCTGGAAGACAATCACAGGAGAGAGACAAACAGGAACTAGGTTTGACAACCAAAGCACTGACGCCTTCCTTGCTCAGGCACAGTGTATTTATACCTGCAGCAAGGAAGGGATTGGCTAGGCAATTATGCAGATTATCAATACTGAGAACAGATTGGTGGAAATGATCAGCTGACAGAATCCAAGATGGCTGCGCCCATGCAGACACTTGGAGGGAAGTTTGGTTTGTAATCCATGTGGAAATGAAAACAGTAATGGCGGCGCCGGCCACCGGAGACAGGAGGCGCCAGGCTGACAGATGCACATCCAACCACGCGGACACAGCGGAGGCCGCGGCTGACGTAATCGCCACTCAGACACTCTGCATGCAGAAGTTCAGGGACGGCGGCGGAGGCCGCGGGAGACGCCATGCCAGGTGTAATATGGCGTTTACTGTGACAGCGTCCCAGAGTGACAGGAGAGGATACAGGAATGTACACATCAGGATAACAGATGGGATCCGGTCCTGGAGCGCTGAGCCAGCCTTAGGAGGCATCTGATGGGTAAGAAATGGCGTCCAGATACCCGGATCGTGACAGCACCCCCCCCTTTAGGAGTGGCCCCAGGACACTTCTTTGGCTTTTGAGGAAACTTGGAATGGAATCTCCGGACCAAGGCAGGAGCATGGACATCAGAAGCATTGGTCCATGAACGTTCCTCAGGACCATAACCCTTTCAGTCAATAAGTATTGTAGTTGACCGTAACGGTGACGTGAGTCCAGGATCTTGGCCACTTCATACTCAACGCCTCGTTGAGTTTGGACTTTCGGAGTTGGAGGAAGTGAGGAATGAAACCGATTCAAGATCAGCGGTTTCAACAGGGAAACATGGAATGTCCTGGGTATTTTTAAGAAGGGAGGCAACTGGAGTCTGTAAGCAACAGGATTGATGACTTGTTCAATCTTGAAAGGACCGATATAGCGAGGTGCAAACTTCATACTGGGAACTCTTAACCTCAAATTCTTCGTGGATAACCATACCCGATCACCCACCTTGAGAGCAGGAACTGCTCGACGCTTCTTATCCGCAAACTTCTTGTACCTGAACGATGCCTTGAGCAGAGCTGATCGTACGCTCTTCCAGATATTGGCAAACTGATGCAAGGTGATATCCACTGCGGGAACAGAAGTTGCTGGAAGCGGTTGGAACTCAGGGACTTTAGGGTGGAATCCAAAGTTAGTGAAGAATGGTGTTGAAGCAGATGAAGAATGATACTGGTTGTTATGACAGAACTCGGCCCAGGGAAGTAATTGAACCCAGTCATCTTGAGAGGAGGACACATAGATGCGGAGGAAGGCCTCCAAGTCCTGATTCACCCTCTCGGTTTGACCATTGGTCTGAGGATGGTAAGCCGTGGAAAACTTTAGCTTGACTTGGAGGACTTGACATAAACTTCGCCAGAATTTGGCTGTGAATTGAACTCCTCGATCTGAGATAATTTCTTCAGGAAGACCGTGGAGTCGGAAGATCTCTTGTATGAATACTTGAGCCAACTTGGAAGCTGACGGAAGACCGGTGAGAGGAATGAAGTGTGCCATCTTGGTGAACCGGTCAACTACCACCCAGATGGTATTGAACTTGTTGCACATGGGTAAATCTGTAATGAAATCCATCGACAAGTGGGTCCATGGTCGACGGGGAACGGATAGTGGAACCAGTTGCCCCGCAGGCGACTGGCGGGATACTTTATGTTGGGCACACTTTGGGCAAGATGCAATAAACTCCAAGACGTCCTTTTTCAGAGTTGGCCACCAATAGGACCTAGAGATAAACTCCAGGGTTTTTTGGATACCTGTATGTCCGGCAAAACGGGAAGCATGGGCCCAATGCATGAGCTTCTTCCTTAGCATCGGCTTCACAAAACTTTTCCCTGATGGGGGCGTAGAGTCCATCCCTACCGTGGAGAATGCCAACGGATTTATAATAGGATGCTTGTCTGAAGACTCTGACTCATTTTCTTGCTCCCATGAGCGGGAAAGGGCATCGGCCTTGCGATTCTGAGAGCCCGGACAGAACTGGAGTTTAAAGTCGAACCTGGAAAAGAAAAGTGCCCATCTGGCCTGACGAGGGTTGAGACATTGTGCGCCCTTCAGGTATAAAAGGTTCTTGTGGTCTGTAAGTATGGTGATTGAATGAGAAGCTCCCTCCAACAGATACCTCCACTCTTCTAGAGCGAGCTTGATGGCTAGCAACTCCTGGTCGCCAATGGCATAGTTGCGCTCAGCTGGGGAGAACTTCCGGGAGAAGAAACTGCAAGGGTGTAAATGGCCATCTTTAGCCCTCTGAGATAACACCGCTCCTACTCCAACGGAGGAGGCATCCACCTCTAAGATGAAAGGAGAGTCGATGTCAGGCTGTTTCAGAACAGGCGCAGAGATGAACCTTTGTTTTAAAAGATGAAAAGCTTGCATGGCTTCTTCAGACCACTTGGACGGGTTAGCACCCTTCTTGGTGAAAGCAGTAATAGGCGCCACAATGGTGGAAAAGTCTTGTATAAACTTTCGGTAATTATTGGCGAACCCTAAGAACCTCTGGACCCCTTTGAGGGTTAAGGGTACCGGCCAATTCTGGATTGCTTGTAGTTTCTCAGGATCCATCTCTAGTCCGGAACCGGACACAATGTACCCTAGAAACGGAATGGACTTGACTTCAAAGACGCATTTCTCTAATTTGCAATAGAGATGATTGACACGGAGACGGGACAGAACCTCCTTTACCCAAAATCGATGTTCCTCTAAATTGTTGGCAAAAATCAGGATATCATCTAGATAGACCACGACATGACGGTATAGAATGTCCCTGAAAATCTCATTGACGAAATGCTGGAAGACAGCTGGAGCATTGCTCAATCCGAAGGGCATGACGAGGTACTCATAATGTCCGTCACGGGTGTTAAAGGCGGTCTTCCACTCGTCACCCTCACGGATCCGGATGAGATTGTATGCACCTCGCAAGTCCAGCTTTGTAAAGATGGTAGCTCCGCTAACTCTGTCAAAGAGCTCAGTAATCAGGGGTAAAGGATAACGGTTCTTGATGGTAATGTCGTTCAAACCTCTGTAGTCGATGCACGGCCGCAGACCACCATCTTTATTTTTTACAAAAAAGAAGCCTGCGCCGGCTGGAGAAGAAGAAGGTCGAATGAACCCCTTTGCTAGGTTCTCTTTAATATATTCCTCCATAGAATGCGTCTCAGGCAGAGACAACGGATAAGTTCGGCCTCGAGGTGGAACCTTCCCTGGAACGAGATCAATCGGACAGTCCCATTCTCTATGAGGAGGAAGGATATCAGCAGAAGCTTTACTGAACACATCCGTGAAATCTTGATATGGAGGAGGTGGAACATCAGACGACCTGGGAGAAGGAAGAACAGACAGGCAATACTTTAAACAAACATGTCTCAGCACAGGAGGAACCCCATGCCAGGATTTGCGTAGTCGTCCAATCAATTGTAGGATTGTGAAGACGGAGCCATGGAAGGCCCAGGACCACAGGATGTGTGGCTCTTGGAATCACTAAAAAAGAAATAAGTTCGGAATGAAGAACTCCCACTCTCAGACGAACTGGTAGAGTCCTTAAAGAAATAACTGCATCAAAAATTTTGCTGCCATCCACGGCAGTTAAAGAAATGGACGAAGGAAGTCTCTCGGTGGGTAGGGACCACCGTTTAACATAGGCTTCGGTAATAAAGTTCCCAGCTGCTCCGGAATCAAGGAGGGCAATGACGTTCCGATAACGTTGAGCAACTTGAAGCGAGACTGGGAGATTACAATCTTGAGGAGATGGAGAGGAGATCATTACTCCTAGCCGGCCCTCTCCTTGGCGAGCTAGGATTTGGAGTTTCCCGGACGTTTGGGACAGGCATTAATGGTGTGAGACGGAGCTGCACAATAGAGACAGAGAAACTCGGAGAGACGTCTTCGGCGCTCAGCAGGAGTTAAACGGGAACGGCCAAGTTGCATGGGCTCATCTTTAGATGGTGACAGTTGACGAGGAGGAGGAGCAGAAGATTTTGGAGCAGATGATCTTCCACGCTCAGTTGCTCTCTCTCTGAAACGTAAATCAACTTTCGTGCAGAGTGAGATTAGCTCATCTAACTTAGAAGGTAAGTCTCTGGTAGCTAACTCATCTTTAATACGCTCAGATAAGCCATGCCAGAATGCAGCATACAGGGCCTCGTCGTTCCATGCCAGTTCGGATGCCAGGATCTGGAACTGTATCAGATATTGTCCTACAGTACGTGACCCCTGGCGTAAACGGAGAATCTCGGATGAAGCTGAGGTTACCCGGCCTGGCTCGTCGAAGATGCGCCTGAATGTTGACACGAAGGCAGTGTAGGAAGATAGCAGGGTGTCGGACCTCTCCCATAACGGTGATGCCCAATCAAGGGCTGAGCCACTGAGAAGAGAAATAATGTAGGCAATTTTTGTATGGTCACTGGGAAAATTGCCAGGTTGTAGCTCAAACTGAATCTCACACTGGTTGAGAAATCCCCTGCAGAATCTTGGAGATCCGTCAAATTTTGCTGGCGTTGGAAGATGAAGACGTGGAGCAGAAATGGGTAAGGTGGGTGGGGTTATAGCTGGAGTCACTGTGGTTGACGCACCAGACGCGCCTGATCCACGGAGAGTTGTCTGAATCCCATCCAGCCGAGTAGAGAGATCCTGGAGACAGCGGATGATGTGGCCCTGTGCAGCCTCCTGATGTTCTAGTCGGGCTGCCAGTTCTTGCATCGGCCTGGCCGCTTGATCCTGGTCTCCGGCTGGATTCATTAGGTCAGTGCTTACTGTCACAACTGAGGGCCTGAGCTGACGGGAGGCAGCCTCAGTTGTAGGGGCTGAGATGTACCGGAACCTGGGAGGTTGTATCAGACCCCTGGACATGTAAGTAACATGAATAATAACTGCCCGAAGGCGTGACCACGACAACTTGGATAAAAGTCAATGATGTTTATTATGACAACTCCGCAACACAGCAGCAGTAAAAGAAAACGTAAAAGTCAGCAAAGAATAAATACAGTTCCTGGGTACTACAGGATGGCAGGAGCCACAGGGCACTGGTAGTGTGAGATAGTTCTTATGATCTTCTAGATGGAAAGTCCTTACCAGGCCCGACTGTAGCAATGGAGATAACCCAGGATTGTGCCAGCTGGTGTTCCAGGAAAAGCTGGGTTGCTGAAGATAAAACAGCTGCTGTGGATACTGGCTGGAACCAGACTGTTGTTAGCACGGAGTGGATACTGGCTGGAACCAGTTAAATAATAAATGAACTTGGGAGCGATGAAATATGAACTGAAATGTAGAACTTGAGAGCGGAGAAATAATAATACCGGTGGAGAGTGGTAAAGTGTAGAAAGGACACCGGCCCTTTAAGGGAAGCTGTACTCTGCTGGAAGCTGAGCTGGAAGCAGGTAATGTTGTAGCTGGAAACAGATGAATCCACAATGGATTGGAGAGTCAGGCTACACCGCAGGTGGAATGCTGGTGCGGGTCTCTATGGTGGAAGTCTTGAGACAGGAGCTGGAACCTGGAAGACAATCACAGGAGAGAGACAAACAGGAACTAGGTTTGACAACCAAAGCACTGACGCCTTCCTTGCTCAGGCACAGTGTATTTATACCTGCAGCAAGGAAGGGATTGGCTAGGCAATTATGCAGATTATCAATACTGAGAACAGATTGGTGGAAATGATCAGCTGACAGAATCCAAGATGGCTGCGCCCATGCAGACACTTGGAGGGAAGTTTGGTTTGTAATCCATGTGGAAATGAAAACAGTAATGGCGGCGCCGGCCACCGGAGACAGGAGGCGCCAGGCTGACAGATGCACATCCAACCACGCGGACACAGCGGAGGCCGCGGCTGACGTAATCGCCACTCAGACACTCTGCATGCAGAAGTTCAGGGACGGCGGCGGAGGCCGCGGGAGACGCCATGCCAGGTGTAATATGGCGTTTACTGTGACAGCGTCCCAGAGTGACAGGAGAGGATACAGGAATGTACACATCAGGATAACAGATGGGATCCGGTCCTGGAGCGCTGAGCCAGCCTTAGGAGGCATCTGATGGGTAAGAAATGGCGTCCAGATACCCGGATCGTGACAGGAAGATTCTGGCATTCAGACTGCAGCTCCTTACCATCAAGTTCACTGAATGGGAACAGACCTCCAGAATCTTCTGGGAGAGATACAATAGCTGGGGATACACTGGGCCCTTCCTGAACATCCTTTTCTGATAAAATAACTGGGGCAGCCATGAACATAGCTTCACAATAGGCCTCCCTCAGCCGAATATGCAGATCAGCCTGAAGTGAGACCCTGTCTGCACTAGCCATGCTTATAGTTGGGACATTACCACCTACTGCTGCCCTCGCAGAGATCTCCTCTTCCACCTCTGCTAATGTGAAGGCATAGTGCATCTTCTCCTGGGGTGTTTGGATGACAGACCCCACTTCCTTCTCATTTTCAGTAGTCTCCCCCAAACACAACACCGTAAATGGCTCAGTAGCCAGGACTGGTTGGTGCTCACCTGAAGGATTCCCTTGGAGGCTCTGTTGCTCAAGTGGTGGTCGGGTGATAGTGGCAACTTCTTCCTCAATGTCTCGCTGGCACTCTGGGATGGTTTCTATATCCTCCAAGCCTGCAAATGGCCAGTTGTAACACAGCTCAGGCCGTTCACTGAGTGTTTCACTGTGACATTCCCCCAGGGAGAAGAGAACGGGTTGCAGACAGTGCTTCCTTGCATCCACCTGGTCAAGGTCGTTCTTTTCCAGTGTAACATACTGGGCAGATAGTTCTTGACACTCTCTCACTAAGTCCTCATCCTCCATCTCGGCAAAAGGGAAGTTGTAGTGCAGTTCCTCCTGGGGTGCCTGGATTGTGCTCACTGCTGTCTTCACTTTGTGTGCTTCCTTCTGTATAGACCACTGGGCAACTTCTTCCCTTGGGTATGGGAGAAGCTGTTGCAGGTGGTGCCTTTCCGCATCCACCCTGTAACACTGGTCTCGCCATGCTGGGGTATCCAGGGGCCCCCGATCCAATGCCACTTCCTCTGGCTCTGTCCGGGAAGGCAATTTACTCTGCACTTGCCCCTCCGTCTCTGTATATTGTATCCTTTGTGTCATTTGGGCCACTGTGGCGATCACTTCCTCCCTGAATTCCTCAAACTCTGGCTCCCCCAGCAGATTCCATGTGGCTGCTTCACTTCTGCAGTGCATGAACGCATTCCCCAGATGACACAACTTGTCCTGTATGCTGGATACTCTCCACCTGCTGATTTCCCACTGAGCTTCATTCCAGTACTCCCAAATGTACTGCATTTTGGTAACTATAAATAAAAGATCCGGCTTCCCAGCCTGCCGATATGCTGACAAACTTCTAACCACAAGCTCCACTGCCCTGGTTCCATTACTGGTCTCCTCCGCTGAGGCCTGGACCATATCCTCTTCTTCCTCCTTATCACAAGGGTGCTCAACGTCCCATTGAGCCAGTTTTCCAATTAGGGATTCCTTGGCATCCACTGTATTGATTACAATTTTTCTTCCATGACACAGTCCTTGCAGAACTCCCTTCTTGATGTCTTTGTAATATTGTGCTGCTGCCTCCAATCTGCTGTAATATCTTGCATCCATGCTTGTAACCTGAGTGATCCCTCTGCTTGCCACCAAATGTGAGGATACCTGGTTCCAAATCACTCAGTCATGGTGGTAGATGAAACACCAACAGTGGTTTATTGAACAGAATGGGTTATAAACAGCTCAGCACACTTCTGTGATCCAATTCTACACGACAATTCCTCCTGGAACTCCTGACAGAACATTACTTCTTAGTCAGTCTCCTGCCACTCTCTCACCTTCTCTTCCAGAACTCTCTCACCTCCCCTGTTTGCTATTATCAAGCCTTTGTCTTTCCTACAATAAGGCGACACTTCCAGACAGTTTCAGAGCAAACCTACTTTCACATGTCCAGGCATGTCCCCTAGGCCACAATAGATGTTAACTAAAGTAACCTTACTTAATCTGATTGTGTGGCCTGGAATCCATTGTGTGGGGAAGAATGAGGGGGGGTTGTATGGCCTGACATCTGAGACTGGCTGTATCTACACATCAGCAAACACACAGGTTATCAGCGCAGTCATATGGGGGGGTAACATTATTTTACAAGCTATAACACAATAACCAATACATTCATATATATACATTGAAAACATAACTGTACCCTTGTAACAATAACATCATACAATATAATACAATATTGCCTAACATATAACTAATAACATATTGGCAATTGGTGAAGTCCATGTGTAGGACCAGGGCTGGGAAAATAACCACGTGTCTTTTACCACTGAGCGACACGACGCGCCAGCTGTGTCATCACATGTCGTCACAATATATAATTAAAAACAAGTTGAAATTTTTGTTTTGTTTATAATATCACAGATATTACTGTGATAGTAGCAGAAACAATTCCTAAATAAGGGACTAATTCAGACCTTGAGCGTAGCAGCAAATTTGTTATGAAAAATGGACAAAACCATGGGGGTAATTCAGACCTGATCGCTTGCTAGCCGTTTTTTGAAGTCCTGCGTTTGCATAGTATCCGCCCATCGGGGAGTGTATTTTTTGCTGTGCAAGTGTACGATCGCATGTGCAGCCGAGCGGTACAAAAATATCTTGTGTAGTTTCTGAGTATCCCAGGACTTACTCAACCGCTGCAATCACTTCAGCCTGTCCAGGACCGGAATTGACGTCAGACACCCGCACCTCAAACGCTTGGACATGCCTGCTTTTTTCCAACCACTCCCTGAAAACGGTCAGTTGCTACCCAGAAAACACCTTCTTCCTGTCAATCACCTTGCGATCAACTGTGCGGATGGAGTCTTCGTAAAACCCATCGCACAGCAACGATCCGCTTTGTACCCATGCAACGCGCCTGTGCATTGCGATGCATAAGCATGCGCAGTTCTGACTTGATCGTAGCGTTGCAAAAAATGCTAGCGAGCCATCAGTTCTGAATTAATCTAAATCTCTCTGCACATGTTATATCTGCCCGCCCTGCAGTGCATATGGTTTTGCCCATTTGCTAACAAATTTGCTGCTGCGATCAGGTCTGAATTAGGCCCTAAATCCATTCCAAGATTTAAGAAAATAAAATGTAGAAATTTTGAAGGGATTGTCAAAATTGCCGACCTACTTTATTGCACTTCTGAATGGTGATGTTAAGCTTTAGTTTAGCATAATCACTTCTTGCCTCAATCTCCTTCTCTTGCCCACTTTGATCAAGTGGGGTTTGTGACTGGTAGACAGGCCTCTGGCAACACCTGTAGAGTCTTTACTTTGATTGACTTTCTTTCTAATTCTCATACAGGTCTTGTATTGCTTTCTCTCGATTCAGAGAAACCATTTATCCATTTAAATTTGCTATACAGGAATACTCTAGATTTGGGTTTTGTGACCGAATTTTATCATCTATTTAGCCTTTTATAGTTCCCTTAATGCTAGGATGTTTAGTAATGGCTTTCTGTCGTACATGTTCCCCACTACAAATGGTACATGTTAGGGCCATAAGGGATGCGTCCAGTTTGCCGCCTCTTAGGATCCTGGCGGTCAGGATACCATTGCCGGAACCCCAACAGCAACCAATGCTGCCAGCCGGAATCTCTGCAAAACAGGACTATTCCCAATTGTGGGTGTCCACAACACCCATACAGTGGGAATAGGTCCTGTGGCCTCCTCCTAAGGATGTCAGTGCTATTGAGTGTCACCTTACAGCTCCCGTGCAGAGAGTGTGGGTGTGGCAGGAGCAGTCTTACAGGCAGTGTGTGTGTGTAAGAGCGGCGAAGCGGGAGCACCTTACTGTTCCCCACAGTGCTGCTGAGGAGCAGTGGCAGCACCCATGAGGCAGCGTCTTATTACTGAGCGGTGAACACAGTGGCTAGGTGAGTCACCGCTAGCGGATGTGGTGCTAGGAAGCAGCCCCTCCCTACCCTCTTAATTTAAGTAGTTCCCACAGTGGCTAGGTGAGTCACCGCTAGCGGATGTGGTGCTAGGAAGCAGCCCCTCCATACCCTCTTAATTTAAGTAGTTCCCACAGTGGTTAGGTGCGTTACTGCTAGCGGATGTGGTGCTAGGAAGCAGCACCTCCCTACCCTCCTAATTTAAGTAGTTCCCACAGTGGCTAGGTGAGTCACCGCTAGCGGATGTGGTGCTAGGAAGCAGCCCCTCCCTACCCTCTTAATTTAAGTAGTTCACAAAATCTACTTTCACTTCATTATGGAAAGTGCCTCTGTTTCCTACTCCTCTTCTCCTTCGTCCCCATTTATGAAGTGGATGACTTGGCATGACTATACTACAGATGGTGAAGGTGCTCCATTTTTTACTACATTCTCTACGAGAGACCTGTCACCATTTAGCGTTAACTAGGCAGATTCCTCTTGACATGTTATTTTATTGTATAATTGCTAATTATATGACTGCATTATTATTCCTGTGTATGTGCAATTGATTTCTGTATCTCTCTCCCTGTTTCCACACCCACTCTTTTTTCTGTATCCCCTGAAAATTTTCAATAAACATTATTGATGTTTAAAAAAGAGAATGCTAAAAGGATGAATATTTGTAAAGCCTGGTATTGTTATTGTATTTGAGTGACAACTGCTTTCAAATCTTCTGTAGCCAGTTATTTTATACTGTACGTATTGCTCAGGAATATACAGTACCAGGTATCTGCACTAAGACCAAAGGCAAAAAAGAAGGTAATGAATAATACCCAGAGATATTCAATGTAGTAAACAAACCCCCTGATTAGATCAATACACTTCATATTAATAAATGAAAAGTACTTATTAGGATCTGAAATGAAAATTTGACATTACCAATGGTTTTTATGCATAAGGTAGGTCTGTCTCCTATATATATTTTAAGTTTTAATTATTTGAAAGAGTCGTGTGTGATAAACAGGAAATGTGCATCCAGGTGCCAATTAAGCCACCATCTTGTCTAAGGTATATAAAGCCTAAACCCAGACAACACAGCATACCTTTAAAAAAGCTACAAGGTTTATGCAGCGAAATGCGTCAGCACTACCCATTGGAGCAGGACAATTTCTACTTGGATCCGTACCAGCCCTCATTATCTTCCAGCTATCCAGAGGAGTCCTAGAGAGGCACCATCCAATCACCGCATTGCATGAGGTACTCACCAATTATGGGACACGCTAAACAATCCTCTAGCGGCATATGGAACTAATTTTGGACTCTCTAATTTCATATAAAAGAGACTCTTTAAATTGGACTGTTACTGGACTTTCATATTATTCAAGGGCAATACTTGGAACGGATCCCATAGATTCATCACGTTATATGTCCTGACCCAGTATCTAGGGTAAACTTTATCCTTTTTATGAATGCATATGGCATAATAATACTGCACAGAATATTGTTTTTTAATGAATTAATTTTTATTAAATTGTTTTAAAATTAACACATTTAGTGAATGATATTGTTCTTTCCTCTTGGAGCGCAGCCTCCCTTCCTCACCTATTTTTTTTTGTTGCATACTAAGACCAAAGGCACTGAGCTGGGTTACAAAAATAAACTTTTTAGGATTAACGTATCCTACACTCAGCGTGTCTTTAATACAAAAAATAAAATATAAAAAGGCAACACAAGTAGCACTTTTCCATTAAGTAAATAATAAGATTTTACTTACCGGTAAATCTATTTCTCGTAGTCCGTAGTGGATGCTGGGGACTCCGTAAGGACCATGGGGAATAGACGGGCTCCGCAGGAGACATGGGCACTTTAAGAAAGAATTTAGATTCTGGAGTGCTTTGGCTCCTCCCTCTATGTCCCTCCTCCAGACCTCAGTTAGAGAAACTGTGCCCGGAAGAGCTGACAGTACAAGGAAAGGATTTTGGGAATCCAGGGTAAGACTCATACCAGCCACACCAATCACACCGTATAACTTGTGATAACTTTACCCAGTTAACAGTATGAACAACAACAGAGCATCAGATCAACCTTGATGCAACTATAACATAACCCTTATTTAAGCAATAACTATATACAAGCATTGCAGAAGAAGTCCGCACTTGGGACGGGCGCCCAGCATCCACTACGGACTACGAGAAATAGATTTACCGGTAAGTAAAATCTTATTTTCTCTAACGTCCTAGTGGATGCTGGGGACTCCGTAAGGAACATGGGGATTATACCAAAGCTCCCAAACGGGCAGGAGAGTGCGGATGACTCTGCAGCACCGATTGAGCAAACACAAGGTCCTCCTCAGCCAGGGTATCAAACTTGTAGAACTTTGCAAAGGTGTTTGACCCTGACCAAGTAGCCGCTCGGCAAAGCTGTAATGCCGAGACCCCTCGGGCAGCCGCCCAAGAAGAGCCCACCTTCCTTGTGGAATGGGCATTAACTGATTTAGGCAGCGGCAACCCAGCCGCAGAATGAGCCTGCTGAATCGTGTTACAGATCCAGCGAGCAATAGTTTGCTTTGAAGCAGGCGCCCCAAGCTTGTTGGAAGCATACAGGATAAACAAAGATTCTGTTTTCCTGACCTTAGCCGTTCTGGCTACATAAACCTTCAAAGCCCTGACCACATCCAGTGACTCGGAATCCTCCAAGTCAGTAGTAGCCACAGGCACCACAATAGGTTGGTTTATATGAAAGGATGAAACCACTTTCGGCAGAAATTGTGGGCGGGTCCGCAATTCTGCTCTATCCGCATGGAAAACCAGATAAGGGCTTTTATGTGACAAAGCCGCCAATTCTGACACACGCCTAGCCGAAGCCAAGGCTAATAGCATGACCACCTTCCACGAGAGATATTTCAATTCCACCATTTTGAGTGGTTCAAACCAGTGTGATTTCAGGAAACTCAACACCACGTTAAGATCCCAAGGTGCCACTAGAGGCACAAAAGGGGTTTGAATATGCAGCACTCCCTTTACAAACGTCTGAACTTCAGGCAGAGAAGCCAGTTCTTTTTGAAAGAAAATGGATAAGGCCGAAATCTGAACCTTAATGGAACACAATTTTAGGCCCAAAGTCACTCCCGACTGCAGGAAGTGAAGGAAACGGCCCAGCTGGAATTCCTCCGTAGGGGCATTCCTGGCCTCACACCAAGCCACATATTTTCGCCATATACGGTGATAATGTTGAGCCGTCACATCCTTCCTAGCCTTTATCAGCGTAGGAATAACTTCATCCGGAATGCCTTTTTCTGCTAGGATCCGGCGTTCAACCGCCATGCCGTCAAACGCAGCCGCGGTAAGTCTTGGAACAGACAGGGCCCCTGTTGCAACAAGTCCTGTCTTAGAGGCAGAGGCCACGGGTCCTTGTGAGCATTTCTTGCAGATCCGGATACCAAGTCCTTCTTGGCCAATCCGGAACAATGAGTATTGTTCTCACTCCTCTTTTTCTTATGATTCTCAGCACCTTGGGTATGAGAGGAAGAGGAGGAAATACATAGACCGACTGGAACACCCACGGCGTCACCAGTGCATTCACAGCTATCGCCTGAAGGTCTCTTGACCTGGCGCAATACCTCTGTAGCTTTTTGTTGAGGCGGGATGCCATCATGTCCACCTGTGGCAGTTCCCACCGACTTGCAATCTGCGTGAAGACTTCTTGATGAAGTCCCCACTCTCCCGGGTGGAGGTCGTGCCTGCTGAGGAAGTCTGCTTCCCAGTTGTCCACTCCCGGTATGAACACTGCTGACAGTGCGCTTACGTGATTCTCTGCCCAGCGAAGAATTCTAGTGGCTTCTACCATCGCCACCCTGCTCCTTGTGCCGCCTTGGCGGTTTACGTGAGCCACTGCAGTGATGTTGTCTGACTGAATCAGAACCGGTTGGTCGCGAAGCAAGGACTCCGCCTGACGTAGGGCGTTGTATATGGCCCTTAGTTCCAGGATGTTGATGTGAAGGCAAGTCTCCTGACTTGACCACAGACCTTGGAAATTTCTTCCCTGTGTGACTGCCCCCCACCCTCAGAGGCTTGCATCCGTGGTCACTAGGACCCAGTCCTGAATGCCGAATCTGCGGCCCTCGAGAAGGTGAGCGCTCTGCAGCCACCATAGGAGAGACACCCTGGCCTTGGGGGATAGGGTGATTAACCGATGCATCTGAAGATGTGATCCGGACCACTTGTCCAATAGATCCCATTGAAAGGTCCGCGTATGGAACCTGCCGAAGGGAATGGCCTCGTATGATGCCACCATCTTTCCCAGGACTCGCGTGCAGTGATGCACCGACACCTGTTTTGGTTTTAATAGGTCTCTGACCAGTGTCATGAGCTCCTGAGCCTTCTCCATCGGGAGATAAACCCTCTTCTGGTCTGTGTCCAGAATCATGCCCAGGAAAGGCAGACGAGTCGTAGGAATCAACTGGACTTTGAAATATTAAGAATCCAGCCGTGTTGTTGTAATACTTCCAGAGAGCGTGCTACGCTGATCAGCAACTGCTCCCTTGACCTCGCTTTTATGAGGAGATCGTCCAAGTATGGGATAATTGTGTCCCCTTGCTTCCGCAGGAGTACCATCATTTCCGCCATTACCTTGGTAAATATTCTCGGTGCCGTGGAGAGACCAAACGGCAACGTCTGGAATTGGTAATGACAATCCTGTACCACAAATCTGAGGTACGCCTGATGAGGTGGATAAATGGGGACATGAAGATATGCATCCTTTATATCCAGAGACACCATAAAATCCCCCCCCTTCCAGGCTTGCGATGACCGCTCTGAGCGATTCCAACTTGAACTTGAACCTTTTCAGGTATATGTTCAGGGATTTTAAATTCAATATGGGTCTGACCGAACCGTCTGGCTTCGGTACCACAAACATGGTCGAATAATAACCCTTCCCTTGTTGAAGGAGGGGAACCTTGACCACCACCTGTTGAAGATACAATTTGTGAATTGCAGCTAACACTATTTCCCTCTCCAAAGGAGAAGCTGGCAGGGCCGATTTGAGGTAACGGTGAGGGGGCATCTCTTCGAATTCCAGCTTGTATCCCTGAGACACAATCTCTATTGCCCAGGGATCCAACTGGGAGTGTACCCACTTGTGGCTGAAATTTCGGAGACGCGCCCCCACCGGGCCTAGCTCCGCCTGTGGAGCCCCAGCGTCATGCGGTGGATTTAGTGGAAGCCGGGGAGGACTTCTGTTCCTGAGAACTAGCTGCGTTGTGCAGCTTCCTTCCTCTGCCCCTGCCTCTGGCAAGAAAGGACGCACCTCGGACTTTCTTGCCTTTTTGTGAACGAAAGGACTGCCTTTGGTAATACGGTGCTTTCTTAGGTTGTGAGGAAACATATGGCAAAAAATTTGACTTTCCAGCAGTAGCTGTGGAGACCAGGTCCGAGAGACCCTCCCCAAACAATTCCTCACCCTTGTAAGGTAAAACCTCCATGTGCCTTTTTGAGTCGGCATCACCTGTCCATTGCCGAGTCCACAGGACCCTTCTGGCAGAAATCGACATAGCATTTATCCTAGAGCCCAGTAGGCTAATGTCTCTTTGAGCATCTCTCATATATAGGACAGCGTCTTTTATATGCCCCAGGGTCATTAATATAGTATCCTTGTCTAAGGTATCAAGTTCCTCAGATAAGGTATCTGTCCATACTGCTACAGCACTACACACCCAGGCCGACGCAATTGCCGGCCTTAGTAAGGTACCTGAATGTGTATAAATGGACTTCAGGGTACCCTCTTGCTTTCTATCCGCAGCATCTTTCAGGGTGGCCGTATCCTGTGACGGCAGGGCTACCCTCTTTGATAAGCGTGTTAAAGCTTTGTCCACCCAGGGGAGGATTCCCAGCGTAACCTGTCCGTTGGCGGGAAAGGGTACGCCATAAGCATCCGTTTAGAAATCTGCAGTTTTTTATCTGGAGATTCCCAAGCCTTTTCACATAACTCATTTAGCTCGTGTGAAGGGGGAAAGGTCACCACCTGCCTTTTTTCCCCATACATATGAACCCTCTTGTCAGGGACTGGGGTTTCCTCTGTGATGTGCAACACATCCTTAATTGCTATAATCATATAACGGATGGATTTAGCCAATTTAGGCTGTAACTTTGCATCATCGTAATCGACACTGGAGTCAGAATCCATGTCGGTATCAGTGTCAACAATGTGGGATAGTGGGCGCTTCTGAGACCCTGACGGGCTCTGCAACATAGGATCAGGCACGGGTTGAGACCCTGACTGTCCTAAGGCTTCAGCTTTATCTAACCTTTTATGCAAGGAATTAACATTATCATTTAAAACCTTCCACATATCCATCCAATCAGGTGTCGGCGCCGTCGGCGGAGACACCACATTCATTTGCTCCCGCTCTGTTTCCACATAGCCTTCCTCGTCAAACATGTCGACACAAGCGTACCAACACACCACACACACAGGGGATGCTCTTTTTGAAGTTCCCCCACAAGGCCCTTTGGAGAGACAGAGAGAGAGTATGCCAGCACACACCCCAGCGCTATATAACCCAGGAATCACACAGTAACTTAGTGTTAACCCAGTAGCCGCTGTTATATTGATTTTTGCGCCTAATTATGTGCCCCCCCTCTCTTTTTACCCTCTTCTACCGTGTATCTGCAGGGGAGAGCCTGGGGAGCTTCCTCTCAGCGGAGCTGTGGAGAGAAAATGGCGCTGGTGAGTGCTGAGGAAGAAGCCCCGCCCCCTCAGCGGCGGGCTTCTGTCCCGCGTTTATGTACAATATTATGGCGGGGGCTCATACATATATACAGTGCCCAACTGTATATATGTCAAACTTTTGCCAAGAGGTCCTAATTGCTGCCCAGGGCGCCCGCCCCTGCGCCCTGCACCCTTACAGTGACCGGAGTATGTGGGTGTATGTGGGAGCAATGGCGCACAGCGCCAATTTCGAAGTCTTCTTGCTTCTTATGCTCACCCGGCTTCTGTCTTCCGGCTCTGCGAGGGGGGCGGCGGTGCGGCTCTGGGATCGGACGACGAGGGTGAGATCCTGTGTACGATCCCTCTGGAGCTGATGGTGTCCAGTAGCCTAAGAAGCAGGACCTATCTGCAGAGAGTAGGGCTGCTTCTCTCCCCTCAGTCCCACGATGCAGGGAGTCTGTTGCCAGCAGAGCTCCCTGAAAATAAAAAACTTAAAAAAATACTTTCTTACAGCAAGCTCAGGAGAGCTCACTGAACAGCACCCAGCTCGTCCGGGCACAGATTCAAACTGAGGTCTGGAGGAGGGACATTGAGGGAGGAGCCAGAGCACACCAGAATCTAAATTCTTTCTTAAAGTGCCCATGTCTCCTGCGGAGCCAGTCTATTCCCCATGGTCCTTACGGAGTCCCCAGCATCCACTAGGACGTTAGAGAAATTTATTTTTATTTTATTTGACAGAATGAAAAAAAACAGCCCTTTGTGTAATTAACTGGTTGATTTTATTTATTTAATTTTTCAAACACCAAAATGAAGGGGTCAATCCAAATAGGTGTGAGTTGCCTTGTGCGATCTGTGAGTTGCCGTTGTCACGGAAAATTCAGAATGCAAGTTCATATTACAATCCAATTATAAACGTGTATTGAAGAAATCAGAGTAAACTCACAGTTTTTTGTTCACTACACCCTGAAGGTATGACAAGGTAGGGAAAATCTTTATTGTAGGTAAAATTGCCTTCAGAACCCTTTGGACACCATTGACTACTCAGGTATTTCAAAGTTTTCAATTAGCTTAAAATAATATGTAATTTGGGGGGGGGGGGGGGGGGGGTTTAAAAAAAAACAACCAATAAATGGGCTCAAATTACCCCAAATTCAACTTTTCTATCAGATTATGTACCCAAAATTTAATGAAAGCATTTATTTCTGCCAAAAACAATTGCTTTGGATTATTTTTTATATTTTTTTTTTGTTTAATTTCTTCGTAATGAAACCAAATTTGTTAGCTTTTTACATTCAGTTATCCACTGTGTTTACCACGTGGTTAAAGCTCTTGGCCTAATTCCTGGAACTATTAAATTAATTGTTGGTATCCCCGCTATGTAAATCCGCAGGCTGCATGCGCTAACCCATAGATTCCAGATTAAGTGCAGGAATCTATGGGTTGTCCCGCGTGTTTAGTCTACAGCAGCGTTTTTCAACCGCTGTGCCGCGGCACACTAGTGTGCCGCGAGCGGTTGCCAGGTGTGCCGCTGCCCGCCGCTGACATCACCCACCGGAAATGCCCGCCGCCTGTCAGAGGTGGATGCCGCTGCCATCACTCGCTGCCTCGGCCAGCGATGTCCTCTTCCGCAGGCAGACCTATGGTGACGTGCGTGACTCATAGGTCACGCACGTCACGTAGCCCTGCCACCCGCCTGCTGCTGCCGGAGTCTCCGTCCCTTCTCAGCGTTAGTCACTGCTCTTGCCACAGACTGAGAGGGAGAACTCTTTTTTATGTACAGCAGCAGGGTAAATTAAATGAATGATGTTTTTATTTGTGTGTGTAATTACTGTGCGGGGGAAGGGGGGAGTAGGAAAGAGAGGGAGGCAGGCTATGTGTGCTATTACTGGTGTGGGGGCTGTGTGTGGTATCACTGGGGGGGGGGAGAGGCAAGCTGTGTGTGGTATTACATGGGGGGGCAGGCTACAGAGTGTGTGGAATTACTGGGGGGGGGGAGGGGTGGCGAGCTGTGTGTGGAATTGATGGGGGGGGGGGAGACTGTGGAATAATATGGGGGGACAGTTTGTAGGTTTACTGGAAAGGGGGAGGGGGAGGTGAGGCCAATGAGTGGAATTACTATGGGGAGCAGTGTGTGGAATTAATGTGGGGGCCAAGGTGTTTTATTACTGCAGGGACTGATGTGCTTTATTACTTCTGGTGGCCAAAGTTCTTTATTAAAGTAGGGACCAATGTGTTTTATTACTGTGGGGGCCAATGTGCTTTATTACAGTGAGGGTGAAAGCATTAGTTTTATTACAGTGTTGGCTAATATATGTTGAGATTTGTAATTATATATTATATTTGATTTAAAAAAAAAAAAAACTGATGGTGTGCCTTGCCAATTATAAAATCTTTTTCAGTGTGCCACGGGTTTAAAAAGGTTGAAAATCACTGGTCTACAGGCTGGGAGAAAAAGTTTGCATTAAAAACCCTATTCAGTTTCAGTCACAGTTTTGCTAATTTAGCAAAACTGCACGTGCTGACGATCACATGCTGGGGGCCACCCAGCACAGGCCAAAACCACCCAGCACAGGGCAAAACCACCCAGCACAGGGCAAGGCCGCCCAGCATGCTAATGGGCGCCAGCGATGCAATTGCAATTCAATTGTGATTGCATTGCTGTCCCCGCAAAATAAGTGATGCCCCCTACCTGTGCAGCCTGGCTGCGAAGGCAGGCGCAACATGGCCATCTTACCTGACGCAGCGGCCGTGTGTGATGTCACGTCGCCGTCCCCGAAAATGACACTGACCCACTTGCATTTCCATCAGCATGTCCCCGCAATGCCACACGAACACCTTGTATCAATGCAATGCGATTGCATGTGCCAGCCTGCACACGCGCAGAAAGGGCCCTGCGCTTGCGCAGTGGCTCGAAACTTAGCATAATGCGATCAAATTGCTGATGCGTGCCAAGCTGAGTAAGGGCCTAAGTGCCCCCTCCGGATTAACACTCAGTGCAAATTGAATAAGGCCATTCAGATAATTAGCCGAGGGGTAAACCTTATTGTTAATTGAATATGTCCCTTTTATGTAAATACATCTTATGTCTATTCTTTTCTAGTTATATATTTTATTATGTTACTCCTTATTTCATTTTCAGGTCCATTAGACGGATCACCCACAGACATTGCAATTGCAGAAGTGCAAGCCCACACGGTAAAAAGCATACTAATGCGGTTGTCTACTATGTGATTCACAGGTCGTATTCCTGTGGTTGATGTGAGCTGGACACATTTGCAAATGCATCCAGAACGAAAATGGCATTCATTTTAATTATTCATTTAATTGGAGTTTCTGGCATGTGCATATGTTGATACCCACTGAAATTAAGGTGTTACAGGTTGGTTCTCACATATACAAAATGCCTGGGACCAGAAGTATTTTGGATATAGAAATTTTTACAGATTTTGGAATAATTGCATACATAATGAGATATCCTGGTGATGGGACACAAGTCTAAGCACAGGATGCATTTATGTTTCATATGCACCTATACACACAGCCTGTAGGTAATTTTATATAAATGTTTTTAATAATTTTGTGCATGAAACAAAGTTTGCGTACATACACAAAATTCATTTCTTTCATATACTGTACACCTTATACAAGCCGCCTGAAGGTAAATGGAAACAATATTTGTAATAATTGTGTGCATTAAACAAAGTTTTTGTACACTGAACCATCAAAAAGCAGGTGTGGTACTAAAGGTCAACTACACTTAGGTCAACAGTGTCTAGGTCAACTATTGGTTGACAGTAACTAGGTCGACAGGGTCTCTAAATCGACAGGTCAAATTGTCGACATGAGTTTTGTAATCTTTTTTTGTGTAGTTTTCTCCGTACAGTGACCGGGAACCCCAATTTGTGCACCATGTCCCCTCGCATGGCTCGCGCTTCGGGCAAGAGGCCTTGCTGTGCTGTCACAGGTTACCATTCCAAGTCGTAGTCCACGTGGATTTTAAAGTATGAACAAGTTCATAAAATAATTTTTTTTTAAAAACTCATGTTGACCTAGAAACCCTGTTGACCTACTGTCGTCCAAAAGTGGTCGACCTAGACATGGACGACCTAAGTCTTGTCAACCTAGAGACTGGATACCTCAGAAAGCAACAGATTCTCTATCGCAGTCACGTTAAAAAAAAATCTGTATTTCGTAATATTCTGTAATTCAGAATTTTGGACATGGGAGACTCAGCCTGTATAGAATTTAACCAGAGAAACTCTGTCATTACAGATTAAATTAAATCTCTATTGATGGAGCAAAATACAGCAATTGTGAGGATCTGCATGTAGATCAATGGGTTATTCCCATCAATGGTATATTCATGCCAATGAAATAATTTGAATTAAGTGGAAAATCAAATGAATGGGCCACTGACATGAAGGGAAAAAATAGGAATTTAATACCAACCGGTAATTCCTTTTCTCGTAGTCCGTAGTGGATACTGGGGAACTGTACTTTAGTACCATGGGGTATAGATCGGGTCCACTGGAGCCTGGCACTTTAAAACCTTTAGTGTGTGTATGTGTGTGCTGGCTCCTCCCCTCTAAGCCCCGTCTACCAGACTCAGTCGAGGAAACTGTGCCCGAGGAGACGGACATACAGAAGCAAACAGGTACAACAGCGGTGAGGCATGAAGCCATCACACAACCATAACCGAAAAGGCGGGCTCTAACCAGAACAGAGGATAGCAACACCAACCTAACCAGGATAGCAAAGCAATCCCAAAAAAATAAGGTGACCGCAACGGCGGGCCAACCAAACACTTAAGTAAGCAGGAAACGAAGCACTGAGGCGGGCGCCCAGTATCCACTACGGCCTTCTAGAAAAGGAATTAACGGTAGGTATTAAATTCCTATTTTCTCTTACGTCTTAGTGGATACTGAGGAACTGTACTTTAGTACCATGGGGAAGCCCCAAGCTCCCAAACGGGTGTGAGAGTTCTGAGACCCCTGTAAACTGAAGGCCATCCTTGGCCAAGGTATCGAACCGATGGAACTTAACAAAAAAGTGTTCGAACCAGACCAAGTAGCAGCTCGGCACAACTGTAAGGCAGAGACACCACGGGCAACCATCCAGGAAGAGCCCACAGATCTCATCGAGTGGCCCTGAATAGATGTCGGCAAAGGCAGTGCCACCGAAGTATAGGCTTGTTGAATGGTCAACCTGAGCCAACGAGCAATTGATTGCTTAGAAGCCAGACGACCAATCTTGGTGGCATCATAAAGGACAAACAGTGAATCAGATTTTCGATGACGAGCAGTCTGTTTGAAATAAACCTTCAGAACCCTCACCACATCCAAGGACTCTGAACCAATGGAAGCGTCAGACAACAACGGAACCACAATGGGTTGATTCACGTGAAAAGCTGACACCACTTTTGGCAAAAAATGAGGTCGGGACCTGAGTTACGCCCTGTCTTCATGAAAAATCAAATAAGGGCTCTTACAGAATAAGGCCCCCAATTCAGAAACACGTCTGGCAGACGCCATTTCTAGTAACATCACAGTCTTCCATGTAAGAAATTTCAATTCCACCCTATGTAAGGGTTCAAACCAGTCCAACTGAAGAAAGGACAAAACCACATTGAGATACCACGAAGCCGTGGGAGGTACGAAGAGCGGTTGCATATGAAGAACTCCTTTTAGGAAAGTCTGTACTTCCGGCAACATTGCAAGTTGTTTCTGGAAGAAAACAGATAACGCCAAAATCTATCCACTTTGATGGAGCCTAAACGTAGGCGCATATCTACTCCTACTTGCAGGAAAAGTAGAAAGCGACCAATTCTAAATTCCATGGGAGAAACCTTTCTACTTTCACACCATGAAACATACTTTTTCCAGATACGATGATAATGTTTTGACGTAACCATCTTCTTGGCCTGGACCATAGTGGAAATAACCCTGGAGGGAAGACCTTTTCTGGCTAGAATCTCCCTCTCAACTTCGAAGCCATCAAACGTAGCCGCGGTAAGTCTGGATAGACGAATGGACCTTGCTGAAGATCCGTTTGAAGCGGCAGAGGCCAGGGATCCTCCAGAGCCATGGTTAGGAGGTCCGAGTACCACGCCCGTCGAGGCCAATCAAGGGCAATCAGAATTGCTTGAACGCTTTTCTTTCTTAGTCTTATAAGAACCCTTGGGATTAGCGGTAGAGGAGGGAACAGGTACACAAACTGGTACGTCCAAGGTGTCATCAGCAGATCCACTGCTACAGCCTGCGGATCCCTCATTCTGGAACAGTAACGGCATAGCAACTTGTTGAGACGAGAAGCCATCAGATCTATCTGCAGACAGCCCCACCGGTGAATTAACTGTTGAAACACATGGGAATGTAGGCTCAATTCTCTCGGATGGAGGTCGTGTGTGCTGAGGAAGTCTGCTTCCCAATTGTCCACTCCTGGAATGAAAACAGCTGAGATGGCCTCTGCATTGGCCTCCGCCCAGAAGAGTATTTTGGACACTTCTCGCATCGCCGCTCTGCTTCTTGTTCCCCCTTGTTCGATTGAACCTGGAGTGCCTGATCCTTCAGGAGACGGGAAGCCTGCAGATGGGCATTGTAAATTGCCCTGTGTTCCAGGATGTTGATTGGCAGAGCAGATTCCTGATTCGACCATGTCCCCTGGAACTGGGCCCCCTGTGTCAGTGCCCCCCCAACCCAGGAGGCTGGCATCCGTTGTCAGTAGAATCCACACGTGGATATTGAAAGTCCTGCCTTCTACCAGGTGACGAATTTGTAGCCACCATAATAGAGAAATCCGGGCTTTCTGAGATAAGGTCACTTCCTGATGCATGCCCTGACTATTTGTCCAGCAAATCCAGCTGAAATGGCTGGGCATGAAACCTGCCATATTGGATTGCCTTGTAAGCAGCTACCATCCTGCCCAGCAAGCGTATGCAAAGATGTATGGATACCTTGCGAGGACGGAGCACTGAGCGGACCATAGCTTGGATAGCCAAGGCCTTGTCGATGGGAAGAAACACCTTTTGAGACACTGTATCCAGTATCATTCCCAGGAACTGAAGTCGTTGGGACAGTTCCAGGTGAGAAATTTAGGATCCACCCATGATCCGTAAGTAGGAGAGTTGTCAGATCGATGCTGTGTAGTAGATGATCCCTGGACATAGCCTTTATCAGGAGATCGTCCAAGTAGGGGACTATGTCGACTCCCATCATGCGCAGTTGCAGCATCATCTCCGCCATGACCTTGGTGAAGACCCTTGGAGCTGTGGATAGGTCAAAGGGTAAGGCCTGAAACTGGAAATGGTCGTCCAAAATGGTGAAACCGAGGTAAGCCTGATGAGGGGGCCACATGGGAATGTGTAGGTAAGCATCCTTGACATCCAGACACACCAGGAATTTCCCCTCCTCCAGACCGAACACCACTGGCCGCAGGGATTCCATCTTGAACTTGAACACCTGCAGATACAGGTTTAGAGACTTCAGGTTCAAGATGGGTCGCACCGAACCATCTGGTTTTGTAACGACAAAAAGACTGGAGTAAAAACCCCTGTTGCGTAACGGAAGAGGTACTGGAACCACCACTCCCTTCTGCAAAAGTTTTTGAATAGCCTCTTGCAAGGTAACTTTTGCTGCGGGTAAAACTGGTAAGCCTGACTTGAAAAATCTGTGAGGAGGAAGCGTCTGAAATTCCAGCCGGTATCCCTGGGAAATTAGGTCTTTCACCCAAGGATCCCGGCAGGACGTCGCCCACAAGTGGGTGAAGTGTTGAAGGCGAGCACCTACCTGAAAGTTGCCCTGCTGTTGGGGCCAACCGTCACGTGGAAGGCTTAGTGGCAGGGGAACCGGTGGCCTGGTCCAGGGATGCAGCAGTTGCAGGTTTACGGGACTTACCACGAGATCCTCTGGGAGTAGTGGAGATCCCCCGACCCCTGCCTTTGAACCATGCCACACGAAAGGACTGTGTAAAAGTATGTGTATCACCTTACTTATGTGCAGCGGCGCTACTGCTGATGTGCTCCTACCCTGCTATGACCCCCAGGTACCAGTACAGAGTCTGCAACAGCTTGAGTGCGTGGAGGAGCAGCTTGCATGCAGCCTGTGATCCGCAGCAGCAGGAAATGGCGCCTTCCCGCCTCTGGTCCTGCTCTCTGGGAATTCCTGCACCTGTAATGGCGCGCGGACCCACAAAGTTGTTTATACTTGCTGAAGTAATATACACAGCACGGGATCCGGATTGAAAGTCGACAGTAACTAGGTCGACAATGTCTAGGTCGACAGTAACTAGGTCGATAGGGTGTCTAGGTCGACAGGGTCTTTATGTCGATATGTTCTAGGTCGACAGGTCAAAAGGTCGACATGAGTTTTTCACAATTTTTTTCTTTTTTTGAACCTTTTCATACTTAACGACCCACGTGGACTACGATTGGAACGGTAATCTGTGCCGAGCGAAGTGGTAGCGGAGCGAAGGCACCATACCCGAAGCATAGCGAGCGAAGAGAGCCATGCGAGGGGACGCGGTGCACTAATTGGGGTTCCCGGTCACTCTACGAAGAAAACGACACCAAAATAACATTAAAAACTAATGTCGACCTTTTGACCTGTCGACCTAGAACATGTCGACCTAAAGACCCTGTCGACCTAGACGCCCTGTCGACCTAGTTACTGTCGACCAATAGTGGTCGACCTAGACATTGTCGACCTAGTTACTGTCGACTTTCAATACCACACACACACAGCACACACAATGCCTACAGTGAGCACTCCTGCTGAGCCAGTGTAGTGCGCAGCGAGCACCACAGCTCATGGCCCGTGACCACCGCGTAACATGCCGCCAAACCACACCGGGGATCTGCTAACCGGGACTCCGGTGTTAACACTCACCGCACCTGCGATTCTTTGCCATCTGTCAGAGGGTGGCGGCTAGCTGCTGGCATGGGCACACACAGTATGGTGTGTGAAACAGCACCTCAGGAGCTCAGTGTCCTGTCAGCTGGGATTACGAACCATTAACCCTCAGGAGGTTGGTTCGGTCCCCCCTCTACGTCCCACGAAGCAGGTAGACTGGTTGTCCACATTAGCACCATGGGGATTTACCAAAGCTCCCAGTACGGGTGGGAGAGCGCGGAGGCCCCTGCAGAACTGATTGACCAAACTTTAGGTCCTCAGAGGCCAAAGTATCAAACTTGTAGAACTTAGTAAACGTGTTCGATCCTGACCAAGTAGCCACTCGGCAAAGCTGTAAAGCCGAGACACCCCGGGCAGCCACCCAGGAAGAACCCAGCTTCCGAGTAGAGTGGGCCTTAACAGATTTTGGACACGACAAACCTGCCATAGAATACGCATCCTGGATAGTAAACCTGATCCAGCGAGAAATAGTCTGCTTAAAAGCAGGACATCCAATCTTGTTGGGATCATAAAGGACAAACAGAGAGTCCGACTTTCTGTGACGAGAAGTTCTCTTCACATAAATCTTCAAAGCCCTCACAACATCCAAGGACTTTGAAGTAATTGAGGAGTCAGTAGCCACTGGCACCACAATAGGTTGGTTGGTTGGTTGGTTGGTTGGTTGGTTGATATGAAAAGCCGACACAACCTTTGGAAGAAACTGCTGACGCGTCCTGAGCTCAGCTCTCTCTTCATGAAAAATCAAGTAGGAGTTCTTGCAGGAAAATGCCCCCAATTCTGACACACATCTAGCAGATGCCAATGCCAACAGTGGGACCGCCTTCCAAGTAGGAAACTTGACCTCAACCTCCTGTAAAGGTTCGAACCAATCTGATTGCAGGAACTGCAACACCACATTAAGATCCCAAGGTGCCGTAGGAGGCACAAAGGGAGTCTGGATGCGCAGGACCCCTTTCAAGAAAGTCTGAACCTCAGGGAGGGAAGCCAATTGTTTCTGGGGGAAAAATGGACAAGGCCGAAATCTGGACCTTAATGGAGCCCAAACGCAGGCCCACATCCACACGTGCCTGCAGGAAGAGGAGAAACCGTCTAAGTTGAAACTCCACCGTAGGAAACTTCTTGTACTCACACCAAGACACGTACGTTTTCCAAATCCGATGATAATGTTTAGAACTTACTTCTTTCCCAGCCTGTATCAGGGTGGGAATAACTTTGCTAGGAATGCCTTTCCGAGCTAAGATCTGGCGCTCAACCTCCAAGCCGTCAAACGTAGCCATGGTAAGTCTTGATAAGCGAACGGCCCCTGTTGCAGAAGGTTCTCTCGAAGAGGAAGAGGGCTTGGATCTTCCAGCAGTAACTCCAGAAGATCCGCGCACCAAGCCCTGCTCGGCCAGTCCGGAGCAATGAAGATCGCCTGAACCTTTGTTCTCTTTATGAGCTTTAGAATCCTTGGGATGAGTGGAAGTGGAGGGAACACGTACACTGACTTGAACACCCATGGAGTTACCAAGGCCTCCACCACCACAGCCTGAGGTTCTCTTGACCTGAAACAGTACCGCCGAAGCTTCTTGTTGAGGCGTGAGGCCATCATGTCTATTTGAAGTACACCCCAAAGACTTGTCAACTCTGCAAACACCTCCAGATGAAGGCCCCACTCTCCTGGATGTAGATCATGCCTGCTGAGGAAGTCCGCTTCCCAGTTGTCCACACCCGGAGTGAAGATTGCTGACAGCGCCACCGTGTGCTTTTCTGCCCAGATGAGGATTCTCGTCACCTCTGACATCGCAGCTCTGCTCTTCGTTCCGCCCTGTCGGTTTATATAGGCCACCATTGTTACATTGTCGACTGCACTTGAATGGCCCGATCTTGCAGAAGGTGTGCTGCTTGTAGAAGTACACGGCACTTAGTTCCAAAACGTTTATCGGAAGAACGGATTCCAGACTTGACCACCTTCCTTGGAAGTTTCCCCTTGGGTGACTGCGCCTCAACCTCTGAGACTTGCATCCATAGTTAGAAGGATCCAGTTCTGAACCCCGAACCTGTGGCCCTCTAGAAAGTGAGGCAGTTGTATCAGTCATAGGAATGAGATCCTGGCTTTCGGCGACAGACGTATTCTCTGGTGCATGTGTAGGTGAGATCCTGACCACTTGTCCAGTAGATCAGGTTGGAAGGGTCGTGCATGAAATCTTCCGTACTGTAGAGCCTCGTAGGAGGTAACCATCTTTCCCAGAAGGCGATTGCACTGATGGACAGATACCCGGGCAGGCTTCAAGACATACCTGACCATTGATTGGATCACCAATGCTTTCTCCACTGGTAGAAACACCCTCTGCACCTGTGTGTCGAGGATCATCCCTTGGAAAGACAATCTCCTTGTCGGCTCCAAATGTGACTTTTTAAGATTCAGGATCCATCCCTGATCCCAGAATAGACGAGTCGTGAGAGCAATGCTCTGCAACAACTTCTCCCTGGATGACGCTTTTATCAGCAGATCGTCCAGATATGGAATTATATTTACTCCCTGCCTGCGGAGGAGAACCATCATCTCTGCCATCACCTTGGTGAAAACCCTCGGTGCCATGGAGAGGCCGAATGGCAGTGCCTGGAACTTATAATGACAGTCCAACAGTGCAAATCTTAGATAAGCCTGGTGAGGCGGCCAGATTGGAATGTGAAGGTACGCATCCTTGATATCCAGGGATACCAGGAATTCCCCCTCCTCCAGACCTGAGATCACCGCTCTCAGAGACTCCATTTTGAACTTGTATTCCCTCAAATAAGGGTTTAGCGACTTCAGGTTCAAAATTGGTCTGACCGAACCATCCGGTTTCAGTACCACAAATAGGTTCGAATAGTAACCCTTGTTTTCCAGATGAGCTGGAACCGGAACAATGACATCTGCCCTTTCCAATTTTTGAATGGCTTCCTGTAGGATAGCCCTATCTGTCAGCAAAGCTGGTAAGCCTGATTTGAAGAATCTGTGAGGTGGGATCTCTGGAAACTCCAGCCTGTACCCCCGGGACAATATCTTGTACCCAGGGATCCAGGCCGGAGGACACCCAGACATGACTGAAATGTCTGAGTCTCGCTCCCACCTGCTTGATCTCCAGGCTGTGAGGTCCACCGTCATGCTGAGGATTTTGAGGAGACAGAGGCAGGCTTCTGCTCCTGGTAACCAGCAGGTGCATGTCTTTTAGATTTTGCTCGACCACCTCTGAAGAAAGTGGTAGGAGGCTTGGACTTTTTAGCTTTTGCAGACCAAAAGGACTGTATCGTGGACGTAGAAAAAGGTTTCTTCGTTGACTGAGTGGCTGAGGGAAGAAAGATTGACTTACCAGCGGTTGCCGTGGAAATCCACGCATCCAATGCTTCCCCAAACAGAGCCTGACCTGTGAAGGGTAGGTTCTCCACACTTCTCCTGGATTCCACGTCTGCTGACCATTGGCGCAGCCAGAGTCCCCTGTGTGCCGAGACAGCCATGGAAAACGTCCTTGCATTCAGATAACCCAGATCCTTCATGGCCTCCACCATGAAACGCGCAGAATCCTGTATGTTACGTAAAAACAATTCAACGTCATTTCTGTCCAGAGAATCTAATTCCTCTAGTAATGTGCCTGACCACCAAACTATGGCTTTAGAAATCCATGCACAGGCAATAGTGGGCCTTAATGCCACGCCTGACGCAGTGTATATGGATTTGAGCGTAGTCTTAATCTTGCAGTCTGCCAGTTCTTTCAAAGCTGTATTTCTAAACCGAGTCTGGTAGGAGGGGCATAGAGGGAGGAGCCAGACCACACTATTAAACTCTTAAAGTGCCCAGGGCTCCCAAGGGACCCGCTTGTACCCCATGGTACTAATGTGGACCACAACATCCTCTAGGACGTAAGAGAAATAAGGGTCCCTTAACTCTCCCCCCTTAACTACACCCCTGTACCAGTGTCTGGCCATGGAGTATCCTGTGGAGGAGCTGGCAGTCTGCAGCAGCGCTGTGAGTACAGGAAATGGTGCCAGGAAGCCGTTGGTCCCGTTCTGATTAAGCTCCAACCCCTGCAATGGCGCCGGAGCTAATTGTTATTTATACTGGCAAAAAGGAGACTTATGGTAGACTCTCCATAGTTAAATCTCTTTCTGCGAGGTACACTGGGTTCCACAGGGAATACACTGGGGTGTACAGTTGGATCTTGATCCAGAGGCACCAACAGGCTAAAGCTTTGACTGTTCCTAGGATGCATTGCATGGCCTCCTCTATAACCCCACCTCCGGACACTGGGGCTCAGTTTTGTTAACCAGTCCAATGCAGTAGCAGGTAAAAAAAAAAAGGCAGATGTTACTCACAAAGGTGGTCATTCCGAATTGTTCGCTAGCTGCATTCGTTCGCTGTGCAGCAATGAGGCAAAAAAAACGGCACTTCTGCACATGCGGCGCAATGCGCGGCGTACTGTTACAACAAACTATGTCGTTTTACACGGGGTCTAGCGATGCTTTTCAATTGCACAGGCAGCCGCAAAGTGATTGACAGGAAGAGGGCGTTTCTGGGTGTCAACTAACCGTTTTCAGGGAGTGTTCGGAAAAACGCAGGCGTGCCAGGAAAAATGCAGGCGTGGCTGGGCGAACACAGGGCGTGTTTTTGACGTCAAATCAGGTACTGAATGGTCTGAAGTGATCGCAAGCGCTGAGTAGGTCTGAAGCTGCTCTGAAACTGCACAAAATTATTTTGCAGCCGCTCTGCGATCCCTTCGTTCGCACTTCTGCTAAGCTAAAATACACTCCCAGTGGGCGGTGGCATAGCGTTCGCACGGCTGCTAAAAACTGCTAGCGAGCGATCAACTCGGAATGACCACCATAGAACCACATTCTCACAACAGGAGAAGGGACCAGCGGCTAATGCCATACAAACCCAAAGAAGCTAAGTGCGTCAGGGTGGGCGTCCTGTGGAACCCAGTGTACCTCGCAGAAAGAGATTAACTATGGTAAGTCTACCATAAGTCTCCTTTTCTACAGCGGGGTACACTGTGTTCCACAGGGAATACATCGGGAATGTCCTAACGCAGTTCCTGATGGGAGGGGATGCATCGTAGCTGGTACAAAAACCCGGCGTCCATCCTGGGAAGCGGAAGAATCAAAGGCATTAAACCTTGTAAACGTGTTCACTGAGGACCACGTAGCCGCCTTGCACAATTGTTCAGCGGACGCGCCTCGGCGGGCCGCCCAAGAAGGTCCAATAGACAGAGTAGAAAGGGCTTTGATAGCAGCATGAGCTCAGGGCCGTCTTAACAGCAGTGTGGGCCCCTGGGCACAGCGATGCACTGGGCCCCCTACCCATCCTCCAGCAGTAGAGGTGGGGGTGCTATCAGTGCAGCTTTGATGTCCCGTGGGCGGCAGGGGGTGTTCTATCTTCCGCTCAGCACGTAAGAC
Organism: Pseudophryne corroboree; assembly: GCF_028390025.1. NCBI lineage: Eukaryota > Metazoa > Chordata > Amphibia > Anura > Myobatrachidae > Pseudophryne > Pseudophryne corroboree. Next base: position 690,110,316 of record NC_086449.1, read on the forward strand.
CTGGAGCAGTAATTTCTGCTAATTACTCCTTTACTGCACTAAACTGTAGAAGGGGGCATTGGGCTGAATGAAGGGGCCCTGGTACATGACATCCAGGTGGTAGGGGGTGTTTAATACACAGGGGAGGGGTGGATAGTGGAGTGGGTTTAATATTCATCATTTTGTGGCGCAAGAACAGCTTGCTTGACTGCAGATATCTCCATTTGCTTGAAATAGATTCCTTATCTTTGAATGTGATAACAATCTAGAGAGTCCCACCTATCAGGAGGTGCTGTGGACTTGTGGATCAGAGTTCAGGAGCCAGAGCAATCAACCAATGAAAATGTAAATCTGCATACTAGGCGTGTGGAGCTGGAGCAGGGACCAGCTGCTTGATAGCTGATATCTCTGGTTCTGGGCACAGTGGATAAAAACTGCCAGTGTCCACTGAAATTGGAGAGTCTCAGCTTTTGGTGTATACCCTCAGAAAAACTCTAAGTCAGGCAAAACCCAAGATATGGGAATAGCAAATAACAGGCTTGGATGGGGACCACTGCTTTGAAGTCGGATACCTCCAGTTCCCCAGGGTCGATTTTCAAAAATATGGTACCACTGGAAAGAGGGGACCCTCAGCTATCAGACTAGGGCCCTCATACTCTTGGGGCCCTTGGGCAAGTGCCCATTGAGCCCATACGAAAAGACGGCCCTGCATGAGCTGGAAGACCAGCCTGTGCATAAGCTTGTGCAATCAGCACTCTAATCCATCTGGCCAAGGTTTGCTTATTTGCGGGCCAGCCACGTTTGTGAAAACCAAAAAGTACAAAAAGGGTATCGGAGAAAGGCAGTACTCTCCACGTAAATACGGAGAGCCCATATCACATCCAAAGACCGCTCTTTGGAGGACAAACCAGAAGAGATAAAAGCCGAAACCACGATCTCTTGGTTAAGATGAAAAGATGGCACCACCTTAGACAATTAACCAGGGTGAGTTCAAAGAACTGCCCAGTCATGGTGAAAGATCAGAAAGAACGGACGACAGGACAAAACTCCTAAGCCCGACACCCTCCAGAGGCAATAGCCAGCAGAAACACGACCTTAAGCGTAAGATATTTAAGGACCACAGACTCAAGAGGTTCAAATGGAGACTCTACAGGGCATTAAAAAGACAACAGACAGATCCAATGGAGCCACAGGAGGGACAAAGCGAGGCTGAATCCGTAAAACGCCTTGAGTGAAAGTATGAAAGTCATGAATAGATGCAACCACACTGGCAAGGCAGAAATATGAACCTTGAGGGAGGCCAGACGAAGGCCTAAGTCTAGGCCTTGTTGCAGAAAAGCAAAAAGTCTGGAAGTTCTGAAACTGTATGCATCGTAATTCTTAGCAGCACATTAAGTGAAGTAAGAATTCCAGACCCTGTAATAAATCCGTGCAGAAGCCGGTTTGCAGGCCTTCAACATAGTTTGGATAACTGCTTCAGAGAATCCTTTGGCCCTCAGAAATGAAGCTTCAAGAGCCACGCTGTCAAAGCCAGTTTGGCCAGGTCCGGGTAGACACAAGGGCCTTGAATGAGGAGGTCTGGGCTTTGAGGAAGTAGAAGAGGACGCTCGATCGATAGACCCTGCAGGTCTGAGAACCAATGTCATCTGGGCCACGCTGGAGCGACAAGAAGTAGTATTCCTCCTTTTTGCTTGAACTTCCGTAGTACCCTGGGCAGGAGTGACACTGGAGGGAACACGTATGGCAGCCGAAATTTCCATTGAATCGCTAGGGCATCTACGAATGCTGCTTGAGGATCCCCTGTCCTTGATCTGAAGACGGGAAACTTGTGATTGTGTTGAGACGCCATCAGGTCTACATCTGGTAGGCCACACTTGTCCACTAGGAGTTGAAAGACTTCCAGATGAAGGCTCCACTCTCCGGCGTGAACATCCTGACGACTGAGGTCCATAGAGGATGCTGGGGACACCATAGAACCATGGGGTATAGACGGGATCCGCAGGAGACATGGGCACTTCAAGACTTTGAAAGGGTGTTAACTAGCTCCTCCCTCTATGCCCCTCCTCCAGACTCCAGTTATAGGAACTGTGCCCAGGGAGACGGACATTTCGAGGAAAGAATTTATTGTTAAACTAAGGTGAGATTCATACCAGCTCACACCTCAAGCATGCTGCACAACAAGAACACAAGCCAACGGCATGAACAATTGCAGCAACATGCTGACAATAAACGTAACACAACATGTGTGTAATAACAACTAGTAACTGCAGATACAGTACGCACTAGGACGGGCGCCCAGCATCCTCTACGGACTAAGAGAAAAGGATTTACCGGTAGGTATTAAAATCCTATTTTCTCATACGTCCTAGAGGATGCTGGGGACACCATAGAACCATGGGGTTATACCAAAGCTCTAGAACGGGCGGGGGAGTGTGGATGACTCTGCAGCACCGATTGACCGAACTTAAGATCATCATCGGCCAAGGTGTCAAACTTGTAGAACTTTGCAAATGTGTTTGATCCCGACCAAGTAGCTGCTCGGCAAAGTTGCAGCCGCCCAGGATGAGCCCACCTTTCTAGTAGAATGGGCCTTCACCGATTCCGGTAACGGCAATCCAGCCGTGAAATGAGCATGGTGAATCGTGTTACAGATCCAGCGTGCAATGGTCTGCTTGCAAGCAGGACACCCACATACTATGCAAAAAGAAAAAAGACAACTCTTTTTCATGGGGCACTCTTACTGATAATCTAAAACTTAACTTTTATTTATAGAAATTGGACTCACATTAACATACTAACATATAACATATATTCAATTAAGATAATATCTGGTGTAACTGGTTATGTCCCCAGAAATGTCTTCCTATAAAGTCCTTCTCACTATATGGACTATTGCAACCTAATTATTAGAAATTGTCTATAATTATTACTGCAGACGATTCATTGAAAAAACATCAATCTGTGGCCTGCTGCCAAAAACAAGGTTGATCTGTATATTATAGTTAATGATAATCCTCCGAATTAGCTAGAAAGTTATTAAAGCAACCATCGCAGTGTACATATAAATCAATATAAATTTGTATAAATTATGTGGCTGAACTTTTTAACCAGTCACCAGTATACAGGTGTTTAGCCATATGATAGTATTTAGACTAGAGATGTGCACTTGAAATTTTTCGGGTTTTGTGTTTTGGTTTTGGGTTCGGTTCCGCGGCCGTGTTTTGGGTTCGACCGCGTTTTGGGTTCGACCGCGTTTTGGCAAAACCTCACTGAATTTTTTTTGTCGGATTCGGGTGTGTTTTGGATTCGGGTGTTTTTTTTCAAAAAACACTAAAAAACAGCTTAAATCATAGAATTTGGGGGTCATTTTGATCCCAAAGTATTATTAACCTCAAAAACCATAATTTCCACTCATTTTCAGTCTATTCTGAATACCTCACACCTCACAATATTATTTTTAGTCCTAAAATTTGCACCGAGGTCGCTGGATGACTAAGCTAAGCGACCCTAGTGGCCGACACAAACACCTGGCCCATCTAGGAGTGGCACTGCAGTGTCACGCAGGATGGCCCTTCCAAAAAACACTCCCCAAACAGCACATGACGCAAAGAAGAAAAAAAGAGGCGCAATGAGGTAGCTGTGTGAGTAAGCTAAGCGACCCTAGTGGCCGACACAAACACCTGGCCCATCTAGGAGTGGCACTGCAGTGTCACGCAGGATGGCCCTTCCAAAAAACACTCCCCAAACAGCACATGACGCAAAGAAGAAAAAAAGAGGCGCAATGAGGTAGCTGTGTGAGTAAGCTAAGCGACCCTAGTGGCCAACACAAACACCTGGCCCATCTAGGAGTGGCACTGCAGTGTCACGCAGGATGGCCCTTCCAAAAAACACTCCCCAAACAGCACATGACGCAAAGAAGAAAAAAAGAGGCGCAATGAGGTAGCTGTGTGAGTAAGCTAAGCGACCCTAGTGGCCGACACAAACACCTGGCCCATCTAGGAGTGGCACTGCAGTGTCACGCAGGATGGCCCTTCCAAAAAACACTCCCCAAACAGCACATGACGCAAAGAAGAAAAAAAGAGGCGCAATGAGGTAGCTGTGTGAGTAAGCTAAGCGACCCTAGTGGCCGACACAAACACCTGGCCCATCTAGGAGTGGCACTGCAGTGTCACGCAGGATGGCCCTTCCAAAAAACACTCCCCAAACAGCACATGACGCAAATAAAATGAAAGAAAAAAGAGGTGCAAGATGGAATTGTCCTTGGGCCCTCCCACCCACCCTTATGTTGTACAAACAGGACATGCACACTTTAACCAACCCATCATTTCAGTGACAGGGTCTGCCACACGACTGTGACTGAAATGACGGGTTGGTTTGGACCCCCACCGAAAAAGAAGCAATTAATCTCTCCTTGCACAAACTGGCTCTACAGAGGCAAGATGTCCACCTCATCATCATCCTCCGATATATCACCGTGTACATCCCGCTCCTCACAGATTATCAATTCGTCCCCACTGGAATCCACCATCTCAGCTCCCTGTGTACTTTGTGGAGGCAATTGCTGCTGGTCAATGTCTCCACGGAGGAATTGATTATAATTCATTTTAATGAACATCATCTTCTCCACATTTTCTGGAAGTAACCTCGTACGCCGATTGCTGACAAGGTGAGCGGCGGCACTAAACACTCTTTCGGAGTACACACTTGTGGGAGGGCAACTTAGGTAGAATAAAGCCAGTTTGTGCAAGGGCCTCCAAATTGCCTCTTTTTCCTGCCAGTATAAGTACGGACTGTCTGACGTGCCTACTTGGATGCGGTCACTCATATAATCCTCCACCATTCTTTCAATGGTGAGAGAATCATATGCAGTGACAGTAGACGACATGTCCGTAATCATTGTCAGTTCCTTCAGTCCGGACCAGATGTCAGCATCAGCAGTCGCTCCAGACTGCCCTGCATCACCGCCAGCGGGTGGGCTCGGAATTCTGAGCCTTTTCCTCGCACCCCCAGTTGCGGGAGAATGTGAAGGAGGAGATGTTGACAGGTCGCGTTCCGCTTGACTTGACAATTTTGTCACCAGCAGGTCTTTGAACCCCAGCAGACTTGTGTCTGCCGGAAAGAGAGATCCAAGGTAGGTTTTAAATCTAGGATCGAGCACGGTGGCCAAAATGTAGTGCTCTGATTTCAACAGATTGACCACCCGTGAATCCTTGTTAAGCGAATTAAGGGCTCCATCCACAAGTCCCACATGCCTAGCGGAATCGCTCCCTTTTAGCTCCTCCTTCAATGCGTCCAGCTTCTTCTGCAAAAGCCTGATGAGGGGAATGACCTGACTCAGGCTGGCAGTGTCTGAACTGACTTCACGTGTGGCAAGTTCAAAAGGTTGCAGAACCTTGCACAACGTTGAAATCATTCTCCACTGCGCTTGAGACAGGTACATTCCACCTCCTATATCGTGCTCAATTGTATAGGCTTGAATGGCCTTTTGCTGCTCCTCCAACCTCTGAAGCATATAGAGGGTTGAATTCCACCTCGTTACCACTTCTTGCTTCAGATGATGGCAGGGCAGGTTCAGGCGTTTTTGGTGGTGCTCCAGTCTTCTGTACGTGGTGCCTGTACGCCGAAAGTGTCCCGCAATTCTTCTGGCCACCGACAGCATCTCTTGCACGCCCCTGTCGTTTTTTTAAAAATTCTGCACCACCAAATTCAAGGTATGTGCAAAACATGGGACGTGCTGGAATTTGCCCATATTTAATGCACACACAATATTGCTGGCGTTGTCCGATGCCACAAATCCACAGGAGAGTCCAATTGGGGTAAGCCATTCCGCGATGATCTTCCTCAGTTGCCGTAAGAGGTTTTCAGCTGTGTGCGTATTCTGGAAACCGGTGATACAAAGCGTAGCCTGCCTAGGAAAGAGTTGGCGTTTGCGAGATGCTGCTACTGGTGCCGCCGCTGCTGTTCTTGCGGCGGGAGTCCATACATCTACCCAGTGGGCTGTCACAGTCATATAGTCCTGACCCTGCCCTGCTCCACTTGTCCACATGTCCGTGGTTAAGTGGACATTGGGTACAACTGCATTTTTTAGGACACTGGTGAGTCTTTTTCTGACGTCCGTGTACATTCTCGGTATCGCCTGCCTAGAGAAGTGGAACCTAGATGGTATTTGGTAACGGGGGCACACTACCTCAAGAAATTGTCTAGTTCCCTGTGAACTAACGGCGGATACCGGACGCACGTCTAACACCAACATAGTTGTCAAGGCCTCAGTTATTCGCTTTGCAACAGGATGACTGCTGTGATATTTCATCTTCCTCGCAAAGGACTGTTGGACAGTCAATTGCTTGGTGGAAGTAGTAAAAGTGGGCTTACGACTTCCCCTCTGGGATGACCATCGACTCCCAGCAGCAACAACAGCAGCGCCAGCAGCAGTAGGCGTTACACGCAAGGATGCATCGGAGGAATCCCAGGCAGGAGAGGACTCGTCAGAATTGCCAGTGACATGGCCTGCAGGACTATTGGCATTCCTGGGGAAGGAGGAAATTGACACTGAGGGAGTTGGTGGGGTGGTTTGCGTGAGCTTGGTTACAAGAGGAAGGGATTTACTGGTCAGTGGACTGCTTCCGCTGTCGCCCAAAGTTTTTGAACTTGTCACTGACTTATTATGAATGCGCTGCAGGTGACGTATAAGGGAGGATGTTCCGAGGTGGTTAACGTCCTTACCCCTACTTATTACAGCTTGACAAAGGCAACACACGGCTTGACAAATGTTGTCCGCATTTCTGTTGAAATACTTCCACACCGAAGAGCTGATTTTTTTGGTATTTTCACCAGGCATGTCAACGGCCCTATTCCTCCCACGGACAACAGGTGTCTCCCCGGGTGCCTGACTTAAACAAACCACCTCACCATCAGAATCCTCCTTGTCAATTTCCTCCCCAGCGCCAGCAACACCCATATCCTCCTCATCCTGGTGTACTTCAACACTGACATCTTCAATCTGACTATCAGGAACTGGACTGCGGGTGCTCCTTCCAGCACTTGCAGGGGGCGTGCAAATGGTGGAAGGTGCATGCTCTTCACGTCCAGTGTTGGGAAGGTCAGGCATCGCAACCGACACAATTGGACTCTCCTTGTGGATTTGGGATTTGGAAGAACGCACAGTTCTTTGCGGTGCTTTTGCCAGCTTGAGTCTTTTCATTTTTCTAGCAAGAGGCTGAGTGCTTCCATCCTCATGTGAAGCTGAACCACTAGCCATGAACATAGGCCAGGGCGTCAGCCGTTCCTTGCCACTCCGTGTGGTAAATGGCATATTGGCAAGTTTACGCTTCTCCTCCGACAATTTTCTTTTAGATTTTGGAGTCCTTTTTTTTACTGATATTTGGTGTTTTGGATTTTACATGCTCTGTACTATGACATTGGGCATCGGCCTTGGCAGACGACGTTGCTGGCATTTCATCGTCTCGGCCATGACTAGTGGCAGCAGCTTCAGCACGAGGTGGAAGTGGATCTTGATCTTTCCCTAATTTTGGAACCTCAACATTTTTGTTCTCCATATTTTAATAGGCACAACTAAAAGGCACCTCAGGTAAACAATGGAGATGGATGGATACTAGTATACTTATGGATGGACCAGCGACTGCCGACACAGAGGTAGCTACAGCCGTGGACTACCGTACTGTGTCTGCTGCTAATATAGACTGGATGATAATGAGATGAAATTAATATATATATAATATCACTAGTACTGCAGCCGGACAGGTATATATATTTATTATGTAATGGCTGATGACGGACCTGCTGGACACTGTCAGCTCAGCAGCACCACAGACTGCTACAGTAAGCTACTATAGTAGTATGTATCAAGAAGAAAGAGAAAAAAAAAACCACGGGTAGGTGGTATACAATTATGGATGGACCAGCGACTGCCGACACAGAGGTAGCTACAGCCGTGGACTACCGTACTGTGTCTGCTGCTAATATATACTGGATGATAATGAGATGAAATTAATATATATATATATATATATATATATATAATATCACTAGTACTGCAGCCGGACAGGTATATATATTTATTATGTAATGACTGATGACGGACCTGCTGGACACTGTCAGCTCAGCAGCACCGCAGACTGCTACAGTAAGCTACTATAGTAGTATGTATCAAGAAGAAAGAGAAAAAAAAAAACCACGGGTAGGTGGTATACAATTATGGATGGACCAGCGACTGCCGACACAGAGGTAGCTACAGCCGTGGACTACCATACTGTGTCTGCTGCTAATATAGACTGGATGATAATGAGATGAAATTAATATATATATATATATATATATATATATATATAATATCACTAGTACTGCAGCCGGACAGGTATATATATTTATTATGTAATGACTGATGACGGACCTGCTGGACACTGTCAGCTCAGCAGCACCGCAGACTGCTACAGTAAGCTACTATAGTAGTATGTATCAAGAAGAAAGAGAAAAAAAAAACCACGGGTAGGTGGTATACAATTATGGATGGACCAGCGACTGCCGACACAGAGGTAGCTACAGCCGTGGACTACCGTACTGTGTCTGCTGCTAATATAGACTGGATGATAATGAGATGAAATTAATATATATATATATATATATATATATATATATAATATCACTAGTACTGCAGCCGGACAGGTATATATATTTATTATGTAATGACTGATGACGGACCTGCTGGACACTGTCAGCTCAGCAGCACCGCAGACTGCTACAGTAAGCTACTATAGTAGTATGTATCAAGAAGAAAGAGAAAAAAAAAACCACGGGTAGGTGGTATACATATACAATTATATATATATTATATACAATTTTATATATATATATATATATATATATATATATTAAACTGGTGGTGATTAATTAAACTGGTGGTCAGGTCACTGGTCACACTATCAGCAACTTGCAAGTAGTACTCCTAAGCAGACAATCACAATATATACTGGTGGTCAGTGTGGTCACAATGGCAGTGTGGCACTCTGGCAGCAGAGTGCCACCAAAAGTGTGCACTGTACGTTAAAATATGTACTCCTGCTCTCAGACTCTAACTGCTCCCCACTGTCTCCCCCACAAGTCAGATATACAGTCACACTATCACTTCAGCAAGTAGTAGTACTCCTCCTAAATTAGTCCTAATGCTCCCCAAAATTACTAAAGTAAATAATACTGTGTCTCTCTCTACTCTAGTAGTCTCACTCTCTATAAACGGAGAGGACGCCAGCCACGTCCTCTCCCTATCAATCTCAATGCACGTGTGAAAATGGCGGCGACGCGCGGCTCCTTATATAGAATCCGAGTCTCGCGAGAATCCGACAGCGGGATGATGACGTTCGGGCGCGCTCGGGTTAACCGAGCAAGGCGGGAAGATCTGAGTCGCTCGGACCCGTGTAAAAAAAACTGAAGTTCGGGCGGGTTCGGTTTCCGAGGAACCGAACCCGCTCATCTCTAATTTAGACAATTGTATACTTTAGAGAAGGAAAAAGAAAAATGTCAGAAGGAAGACGGGGAAGAATAGGTGACTAGATGCCTGGTTTCTGCTTTTGGAAATCTGCTAAAAAGCATCGAATTTCCAATGAGAGAACCATCTGGAGCATATGCACCAATCCCAAGACCTGTATCTGCTGTTAACTTTTTATTGCTCAATTAAGGGCAAAGTTAATGAGAGTGCAGGGGAGAGGTCCCTAACCAGTATTTAACACTTATATTGCTGATTTAATATAGGCCCATTTGAAAATTAATAATAATGATTGAGAAATTAACAATAATTATTTATTTAAAATGTTAATTACTACTTAATATTTCCACTTGTTCACAAATAGATCTGTAGCATCCAAGGAAAACACTCTACCAAAAGAGACAAATCGACATCCTTATATATTGGTTAAACATAGGATACAGATGTTAGATTTAAATAGATTATCTCTGTGAAATACAGATATCATCTGCGGTAACATCCAGGATTTCTACTGTCCTCAATCATGTCTAACGACATCGAATTAAAGATGAGAGGGTCCTTTGGGTGTTTGTGCAAAATGAAAAAAGAGTGCTTCTGCTGTCGGTATCTCAATAAATGAGTTAAGCCGATGAGAGAGCACTGAAATAAGAAAATAATAATAAGAGGAAAGATCATATAATCATATAATAAATATGGATGTATCTATATGTGTATCCACAGCGAGTATCTTTAAATAACCGAGTATCCAACCATTATGCCCCCATATAATTTATTTTGAATTGTAGTGAGCAACAATTAATCTTCACAAAAATAGGGGTCAATAGGTTAGATAAGTTATTATATTAAACTTGGTACATACGTAATGAAAGTATCACAATTACATCGTATTTGTGGAAATATCTAAATAGTATAATTACATAATATTTGTGGTAATATCAAATTTGCATCCTATTTGCAGGCGGCGTCTTACGTGCACATCACCAGAATAGCACACCTATAGATTGGAGATTAAATTGCCCTCATTTCTTATATATATTTTCACATTATACATTAAAGGCATAAATCTCCATTAATTTATGTGCTATTTACTGCTATACAAAATAAAATGAAGTAAAAATAAAAATAATTTCTACTTATCTGCTGTAAACTCTCTTGAGTCAATTAATAGTATGTATATCCTCAGATATAATTGACACAGTACTCCCCGATTGTATTGTAGGTATATTTTCTCAGTCCAACCTACTTATGCGGAATATTGGAGACTATTTGTCACACAAGATGTCAGGTATGATAGTCCAATATTTCACCCCACTGATCCAATCACATCTATGGGGGCCGTTGGAGTGACCTAAATAGCCGTCACTTCAAGATGTTTTAAAGGCAGGTATTATGGCAGTGAAACTCTGCTCATAGCCAGTCGTAAAGGTATGTGAATCCGCTGCTAGTAGCGTGCGGCTCGCCGCTGCTCACCGGATCTGTGTAGAGAGGCAGCAGCCGTCACTTCAAAATATTTCAGGACGGATCTAGTAATAGTAATAAGTCTCCTCTCACTGTCAGTCAAAGCAGTGTGTGAAGCCGCTGCCAGCAGCGTGCGGCTCACCGCTGATCGCCGGGTCTATATAGAGAGGCAGCAGCCGTCGCTTCAGAATATTTCAGGACGGGTCTAATAGTAGTGAGTCTCCTCTCACTATCAGTCAGAGCAGTGTGTGAAGCCGCTATCAGCAGCGTGCGGCTCACCGCTGGTCGCCGGGTCAGGGACGAAGCCGCCCAGGTGAAACATGCATGTCGGATGTACGGCGCACATGCACGTCACCTTCACTGCCCCTGCTGCTTCTCTACACGGACCCGGCGACCAGCGGTGAGCCGCACGCTGCTGATAGCGGCTGACTGACTGATATGGCTAAACACCTGTATACTGGTGACTGGTTAAAAAGTTCAGCCACATAATTTATATAAATTTATATTGATTTATATGTACACTGCGATGGTTGCTTTAATAACTTTCCAGCTAATTCGGAGGATTATCATTAACTATAATATACAGATCAACCTTGTTTTTGGCAGCAGGCCACAGATTGATGTTTTTTCAATGAATCGTCTGCAGTAATAATTATAGACAATTTCTAATAATTAGGTTACAATAGTCCATATAGTGAGAAGGACTTTATAGGAAGACATTTCTGGGGACATAACCAGTTACACCAGATATTATCTTAATTGAATATATGTTAGTATGTTAATGTGAGTCCAATTTCTATAAATAAAAGTTAAGTTTTAGATTATCAGTAAGAGTGCCCCATGAAAAAGAGTTGTCTTTTTTCTTTTTGCATAGTATGTGATCTGTTCTTTACAACTCAAGGGAGCACCGCCGGCATTTCTATTCGTTAGTTAAGAATTTTGTTTTTTTCCCCATAGGAAGTGGGTATCAATATATTACAAGATATTCCATTCTCTTTGTATTCCGGCTTATATATACATTTTTACCTATATAAGGGTAGCTCAGTGCGCTTTTACCCCCATAACCAATCCAGTGAAGCAGGACACCCAACCTTGTTGGGAGCATACAGGACAAACAGAGCCTGTTTTCCTAATCTGAGCCGTTCTGGCGACATAAATCATCATAGCTCTGACCACATCCAGAGATTTTGACCCAGCGAAGGCGTCAGTAGCCACAGGCACCACAATAGGTTGGTTCATGTGGAAGGAGGAAACCACCTTCGGTAGAAATTGTTGACGTGTCCTCAATTCGGCTCTATCTTCATGGAAGATCAAATAAGGGCTCTTGTGAGACAAGGCCGCCAACTCAGACACCCGCCTTGCAGATGCCAAGGCCAACAGAATGACCACTTTCCAAGTGAGGAATTTCAACTCCACCTTCCGTAAAGGTTCAAACCAATGTGATTGAAGGAACTGCTACACCACATTAAGATCCCATGGTGCCACTGGAGGCACAAATGGACGTTGGATGTGCAACACGCCTTTCACGAAAGTTTGAACTTCTGGAAGGGAGGCCAATTGTTTCTGAAAGAAAACTGATAAGTCTGAAATCTGTACCTTAATTGAGCCCAATTTTAGGCCCGCATCCACAGCTGCTTGTAGAAAATGGAGAAACAGTCCTAGCCGAAACTCTTCCGTAGGAGCCCCCTTGAATTCACACCAAGAAACATATTTTCTCCAAATACGGTGGTAATGTTTAGACGTTACCCCTTTTCTGGCCTGAAGAAGTGTGGGAATGACTTCACTGGGAATACCCTTACGGGCTAGGATTTTGCGCTCAACTGCCATGCCGTCAAACGTAGCCCCGGTAAGTCCTGATACATGCACGGCCCCTGTTGTAACAGGTCCTCGCGCAGAGGAAGAGGCCAGGGATCTCCTATGAGTAATTTCTGAAGATCTGGATACCAAGCACTCCTTGGCCAGTCTGGGACAATCGCCCGGATCCTTGTTCTTCTTATGATCTGTAGAACTTTTGGAATGAGAGGAAGTGGAGGTAATACATACACCGACTGAAACACCCGCGGTGTCACCAGAGCATCCACCGCAATTGCTTGAGGGTCCCTTGACCTGGAACAATATCTCTGAAGCTTCTTGTTGAGACGAGATGCCATCATGTCTACTTGAGGAACTCCCCAATGACCTGTCACCTCTGCGAAGACTTCTTATGGAGGCCCCGCTCTCTTGGATGGAGATCGTGTCTGCTGAGGAAGTCTGCTTCCCAGTTGTCCACTCCTGGAATGAAGATCGCTGACAGAGCGCTTGGATGCTTTTCCGCCCAACGGAAAATCCTTGTGGCTTCTGCCATTGCCGCTCTGCTTTTCGTTCCGCCCTGACGGTTTATGTATGCTACTGCTGTTACATTGTCCGACTGGATCAGTACAGGCAGATCTCGAAGAAGATGTTCCGCTTGCAGAAGACCGTTGTAAATGGCCCTCAACTCCAGAACATTTATGTGGAGACAAGTTTCCTGACTTGACAATCTTCCTTGGAAGTTTTCTCCCATTGTCACTGCCCCCCAGCCTCGTAGGCTTGCATCCGTGGTCACTAGGATCCAGCCCTGTATCCCGAACCTGCGCCCCTCTAGGAGGTGAGAGCTGTGCAGCCACCACAGGAGTGATACCCTGGACTTGGAAGACAGGATTATCCTCCGGTGCATGTGTAGGTGGGACCCGGACCACTTGTCCAACAGGTCCCACTGGAACACTCTGGCATGGAACCTGCCAAACTGAATGGCCTCGTAGGCCGCAACCATCTTCCCCAGCAACCGAATGCATTGATGGATTGACACTCTTGCTGGTTTCAGAATTTGTTTGACCAGACTCTGAAGTTCCAGAGCCTTTTCCACTGGAAGAAAGACTCTCTGTAGTTCTGTGTCCAATATCATTCCCAAAAATGACAACCACGTCGTCAGAATCAACTGTGATTTTGGCAAGTTTATGAGCCAACCATGTTGCCAAAGAACTGTCAGGGAGAGTGCAACGTTTTGCACCAACTGGTCCCTGGATCTCGCCTTTATCAGAAGATCGTCCAAGTACGGGATAATCGTGACTCCTTGCTTGCGCAGGAGAACCATCATTTCCGCAATCACTTTGGTGATAATCCTCGGAGCCATGGACAGGCCAAACGGCAACGTTTGAAATTGGTAATGACAATCCTGAATTGCAAAATTCAGGTAAGCCTGATGCGGAGGATAAATGGGAACATGTAAGTAGGCTATCACTGACCTGGTTTGGGAGTGTTGTGGACTCGGGGTTTCTTCCGGTGACCGGGAAGAGGAACCGCAACTGGGCCGCAGCAGAGATGGCCGGATGTAAGTTTTCCTCATGCAGGATCAGGTCGGCAGACAGGAGGCACGTGTGGACGCTGAAGGTCTCCTGAAAGACAGAACTTGAAAGGTGCTGGTGAATCAGAGAAGAATACTAGGTGCTGGAGGCACAACTGCGCAAACGTGTACTGGGGCTTGGAGACACTGAAGTGTTTGTAGGCGCTGAAGTGCTTGGAGGCGCGGAGGTGCTTGGAGGCACTGAAGCGCGTGGAGACACTGAGGTGCCTGGAGGCACTGAGGTGCTTGGAGGCGCTAAGGCGCTTGGAGGCACGGAGGTTCTTGGAGGCATGGAGGTGCTTGGAGGCACGGAGGTGCTTGGAGGCACGGAGGTACTTGAAGGTACGGAGGTGCTGGTGGCACGGAGGTGCATGGAGGCACGGAGGTGCTTGGAGGCACGGAGGTACTTGAAGGCACGGAGGTGCTGGTGACACGGAGGTGCTTGGAGGCACGGAGGTACTTGAAGGCACGGAGGTGCTGGTGGCACGGAGGTGCTTGGAGGCACGGAGGTGCTTGGGGGCACGGAGGTACTTGAAGGCACGGAGGTGCTTGGAGGCACGGAGGTGCATGGAGGCACAGAGGTGCTGGAGGCACGGAAGTCTGGCGATCACCACTCCTGGGGAACTGATGATACTCAGGCATTGATACAGCGCCTGATGCCTGAATTTATACTTCCCACCACCAGCTGTTTGGAGGGAAGTACCTGATGACGTCACCCGCCCAGACGCCGGGCCGAGCGACGGGAGCCGCCAGCGAGGACGGCCGCAGAGAGGACCAGCGCGCCCGGAGAGGTAAGTAAGGAGCCCGGGGCGGCAGCGTGACAGTACCCCCTCCTCTAGGGGTGGCCCCATGACACTTACCGGGTTTCGTAGGGTGCTTGGCGTGGAAGATCCGGATTAGTCGAGGAGCTGAGACCTCAGAAGCTCCTATCCAACTTCTCTCCTCAGGACCATAACCTTTCCATTCTACCAGGTATTGCAGGTTCTTATGAAGATAACGAGAGTCCAGAATAGTTTTGATCTCGAAGTCTGTCCCAGTTTCAGTTTCTACCGGAGTAGGGTTTGAGGGCTTAGAATGAAAACGATTAAGGATGAGAGGACGAAGGAGAGAAACATGAAAGGCATTCGGTATGCGTAGGTGGGAAGGTAATCCCAACTTGCAGACCACAGGATTCAGGATTTGTAGCACAGGGTATGGACCGATGAACCTTGGGGCGAACTTCATGGTGGGTACCTTTAGCCGAAGGTTACGTGTGGAGAGCCATACCCTGTCACCAACTTTGTATTGAGGAGCGGCTCGCCGTTTCTTGTCCGCGAAGAACTTGTATCGAACAGAAACCTTTTTAAGACTAGCATGAACCTTACTCCAAATTTGTCTGAAGTGTAGTAGAGTGGAAGTCACAGCTGGAACCTCCCCTGTTGACAGAATTGGTAATTCCGGAACCTGTGGGTGGAAGCCATAGTTGATGAAGAACGGAGATTCGCCAGTAGAGGAATGAAATGAATGATTATGTGCAAACTCTGCCCAAGGCAATAACTCTACCCAGTTGTCCTGTGAAGGGGATAGATACAGGCGAAGGAAAGTCTCCAAGTCTTGATTGACCCGTTCCATTTGCCCATTAGTTTGGGGGTGATAAGCGGATGAAAACTTAAGTTTAATTTGTAAGGCCGAGCAGAGAGCTTTCCAAAACCTTGCGGTGAACTGTACCCCTCGATCAGAGACTATTTCTTGAGGCAACCCATGCAACCGAAAATGTTCTCGGACAAATATTATAGCTAATTTAGGAGCTGTCGGCAGACCAGTCAATGGAACGAAATGCGCCATCTTCGAAAAACGGTCGACGATCACCCAGACAGTGTTGAACCCTTTGGAACAGGGCAAGTCGGTGACGAAGTCCATGGAAATGTGAGTCCAGGGTTTCATAGGAATGGACAGAGGACGAAGTAACCCAGCAGGAGGTAGACAGGAAGATTTATGCTGTGTACACTGGGGACAGGAATTAACGTAATCCTGTACATCCTTCCGCATGGAGTCCCACCAGTAAGATCTTTGCAGAAACTTGTACATCTTCTGGGCGCCGGGATGACCGGAAAACTTGGAGATATGGGCCCACTGTAGTATCCTCAACCGGAATTTAGCTGGTACGGACATTCTTCCAGGGGGAGGACCTGGAGTAGTTGAGGCAGCAGAGACAGAAATTGGATTCAGAATTAAACTCCGTTCAAAAGAATCCTCTTCATCTGTGGGAGTTTGTGAACGGGACAGTGCATTCGCTTTAGTATTGAAAGTCCCGGCTCGGTACTTGATAACAAAAGAAAATCGAGTGAAGAAGAGTGCCCATCTAGCTTGGCGAGGATTCAAGCACTGTGCGGTTTTGATATACAACAAATTTTTGTGATCAGTGTAAATGGTAATCACATGTTTGGCCCCTTCTAAGAGATATCTCCACTCTTCCAAGGCAGATTTAATCGCCAAGAGTTCCTGGTCTCCAATAGTGTAATTTCATTCAGCCGGAGAGAATTTACGAGAGTGAAAGCCGCACGGATGTAATTTCTTATCTGAGGCGTACTGAGAGAGAACGGCCCCAACTCCGACCGAGGATGCGTCGACTTCTTGGAAGAAAGGTTCCTCGAAATTTGGTTGTTGGAGTACTGGAGCGGACATAAAAGCCGATTTCAAGTGGGAAAAGGCCTCTATGGCTTCGGGAGGCCACAAACCCGGGTTGGAACCCTTTCTCGTCAAGGCGGTAATGGGTGCAACAATGGTGGAGAAACTTCTAATGAACTTTCTATAATAGTTCGCAAAACCCAGGAATCTTTGTATTGCTTTCAAGGAGAGTGGCTGTGCCCAGTCCCGAATGGCGGAGAGTTTCTCCGGGTCCATGCGAAGCTCTATCCCCGAGATGATATAACCGAGGAACGGTATTGATGTTACTTCGAAGGTACACTTGGATATCTTGGCATAGAGATGATTCTCACGTAGACGGTGGAGTACCTCTTTGACCTGTATCCTGTGTTCAGCAAGGTCTTTTGAAAAAATCAGTATGTCATCCAAATACACCACGACACTTAGGTATAACATGTCTCGGAAGATTTCGTTGACGAATCCCTGGAAGACAGCAGGAGCATTGCTAAGACTGAACGGCATCACCAGATACTCATAATGCCCATCCCGGGTATTGAAGGCGGTCTTCCATTCATCTCCCTCTCTGATGCGTATAAGGTTATAGGCCCCCCTCAAATTGAGCTTGGAAAAAACATGGGCACCACGAACTCTATCAAATAGCTCTGTGATTAGAGGCAAGGGGTATTTATTTTTGATGGTAATATCATTTAGGCCGCGGTAGTCGATACATGGTCTTAACCCTCCGTCCTTCTTTTTCACGAAGAAGAAGCCCGCTCCAGCCGGGGAGATAGAGGGGCGGATGAATCCCTTGTGAAGATTGGACTTAATATAGTCTGACATAGCTTGTGTCTCTGGAAGGGACAGAGGATAAATGTTACCCCGAGGCGGCATTTTCCCTGGGATAAGGTCAATGGGGCAGTCCCAAGACCTATGGGGTGGTAACTGGTCAGCCGCCTGTTCCGAGAATACATCCCTGAACTCTTGGTATGCCTCTGGGATAAGTTCTTCCTCCGCCTTAGAAGAAACACGAAGCGGACAGACAGGGGTGAGACAGTTAGCGTGACAAAAAGAACCCCAAGACCGAATCTGTGCGGTCTTCCAATCGATATGGGGATTGTGAATTTTGAGCCAAGGTATTCCGAGAACCAGATCGTGATGCATTTCCGGAATCACCAGGAACTCCAAATATTCTTGATGTAGAGCCCCGACCAGTAATTTAACTGGAACCGTGCGTTCTGTTATGATACCCTTGGATATCCTAGTACCATTGATAGCTGTCAAGGAAATAGGCCGTTCGATGGACCGTACTTCCAAATTCAGGCTTTGGACACAGAGGGAAGAAACGAAATTCCCCACAGCCCCGGAGTCCAACAGGGCTTCAAAAGACTTGGAAGTAGCCTTGGTGATTAACGTTACAGGAATCAAACAGTCCGAAGTCGGAGAAGATTTGGTCGTAACCCCCAACTCGACTCCTCCGGAACAAGCTAGGCCTGCCCGTTTCCCGGACGGGATTTGCAGGACTTGATGAAGTGATCCGCAGCTCCGCAGTACAGACAGAGCTTACCCTCATGACGACGCTGTCGCTCCTCCGGGGACAACCGGGATCGGTTAATCTGCATGGGTTCGTCCGGACTTGGGACCACTGCTTGCCTTGCAGGAGGAAGCCGGAACCTAGAACGATCCGATCGACTACGTTCACCTCCACGTTCCTGCATCCGGAGATCTACCTTGACACAGAGAGAGATCAATTCCTCTAAAGAATCCGGAAGCTCTCGAGTGACCAACTCATCCTTCAGGCGATCAGAAAGACCGTTCCAGAAAGCGGCTCTCAGAGCCATATTATTCCAGCGAAGTTCAGAGGCAATGGTTTGGAAATGAACCACATACTGACCCACGGATCGGGAGCCTTGACGGATGCGGAGCAAGTCAGAAGAGGCCGAGGTCATCCTGCCGGGCTCGTTGAAAAGACGTGATGAATTCGGAGTAATTGGAAACCAGTGAATCAGAACGTTCCCATAATGTAGACACCCAATCCAAGGCAGATCCTTCCAGCAGAGAAATAATATATACCACCTTGGACCGGTCTGTAGGAAAGTTGTGTGCAAGTAGCTCGAAATGTACCTCGCATTAGTTTAAAAAACCACGACAATTTTTAGGATTCCCATTATAACGGGACGGAGTAGGCAGCTGAAGGCGCGGAGTGACACCGGCCGATGGTTGGACATTGCTGGAAGCGGCAACTGGTGCGGCTACTGGAACTGGTGCCGGAATTACCGAGGCTAGAGACGCCTGAATCTGATCCAGACGCCCGGACAACTCCTGGAGGTACTGCATCACCTGACCTTGTGCCGCTTCCTGACTTTGTACTCGGGAAGCAAGGTTCTGGATGGCACTTGAGTCCGTGTTCCGATCCCCCGGGTCCATGGGGCCTGAGTATACTATCACTGACCTGGTTTGGGAGTGTTGTGGACTCGGGGTTTCTTCCGGTGACCGGGAAGAGGAACCGCAACTGGGCCGCAGCAGAGGTGGCCGGATGTAAGTTTTCCTCATGAAGGATCAGGTCGGCAGACAGGAGGCACGTGTGGACGCTGAAGGTCTCCTGAAAGACAGAACTTGAAAGGTGCTGGTGAATCAGAGAAGAATACTAGGTGCTGGAGGCACAACTGCGCAAACGTGCACTGGGGCTTGGAGACACTGAAGTGTTTGTAGGCGCTGAAGTGCTTGGAGGCGCTGAGGTGCTTGGAGGCGCTGAAGCGCGTGGAGACACTGAGGTGCCTGGAGGCACTGAGGTGCTTGGAGGCGCTAAGGCGCTTGGAGGCACGGAGGTGCTTGGAGGCACGGAGGTACTTGAAGGCACGGAGGTGCTTGGAGGCACGGAGGTGCTTGGAGGCACGGAGGTACTTGAAGGCACGGAGGTGCTGGTGGCACGGAGGTGCTTGGAGGCACGGAGGTGCTTGGGGGCATGGAGGTACTTGAAGGCACGGAGGTGCTGGTGGCACGGAGGTGCTTGGAGGCACGGAGGTGCTGGAGGCATGGAGGTTCTAGGAGGCACAGAGGTGCTGGAGGCACGGAGGTGCTTGGAGGCACAGAGGTGCTGGAGGCACGGAAGTCTGGCGATCACCACTCCTGGGGAACTGATGGTACTCAGGCACTGATACAGCGCCTGATGCCTGAATTTATACTTCCCACCACCAGCTGGTTGGTGGGAAGTACCTGATGATGTCACCTGCCCAGACGCCGGGCCGAGCGACAGGAGCCGCCAGCGAGGACGGCCGCCGAGAGGACCAGCGCGCCCGGAGAGGTAAGTAAGGAGCCCGGGGTGGCAGCATGACATAGGCATCCTTTATGTCCACCGACCACATAAAATCCCCTTCCTCCAAACTGGAGATCACTGCTCAGAGAGACTCCATCTTGAATTTGAACTTCTTTAGGAAGAAATTTAGGGATTTCAGGTTTAGGATTGGTCTGACCGAGCCGTCCGGCTTCGGGACCACAAACAGGCTCAAATAAACACCTTCTCCCTGTTGTGACTGGGGAACCCTGACGATAACTTGATTTTGACACAACTTTTGTATTGCGTCGCAAACTACCTCCCTGTCCGGAAGAGAAGCTGGTAAGGCCGATTCGAAAAAACGGCGATGGGGAACGTCTTGAAACTCCAGCTTGTACCCTTGGGATACTATTTGCAAAACTCATGGGTCTAGGTCCGAACGAACCCAAAACTGACCGAAGAGTTTGAGACGTGCCCCCACCGCTGCGGACTCCCGAATAGGAGCACCAACGTCATGCGGTGGAATTGGCAGAAGTCTGGGAGGACTTCTGCTCATGGGAACCTGACAAGGCTGGCGATCGTTTACCTCTTCCTCTAGTAGCAAGGAAGGAACAACCTCGGCCCTTTCTGTATTTATTGGGCCGAAAGGACTGCATCTGATAGTGGTGCGTTTTCTTTTGTTTTGGAGGAACATAAGGCAAAAAGGATGACTTACCCGCGGTAGCTGTAGATACCAAATCATCAAGGCCGTCGCCAAATAAGGCCTTACCTTTATATGGAAGAGAGTCCATACTTTTCTTGGAATCAGCATCAGCATTCCATTGGTGAATCCACAACGCTCGCCTAGCTGAGACTGCCATGGCATTGGCCTTTGATCCCAAAAGACCAATATTTCTCGCAGCTTCCTTAAGGTATGCTGCAGCGTCCTTGATATAACCCAGTGTCAAGGTGATGCTATCCCTATCTAGGATATCTATTTCAGAAGACAAGTTGTCTGCCCACTTTTCGATAGCACTACTTACCCACGCAGACGCAATGACAGGTCTGAGTAGCGTACCTGTGGTCGCATAAATGGACTTTAACATAGTTTCTTGTTTACGATCCGCAGGATCCTTAATGGTCGCCGTGTCAGGTGACGGGAGAGACACCTTTTTAGACAAACGTGACAGGGCCTTTTCCACAGTGGGGGGTGACTCCCACTTTTCCCTATTCGCCGAGGGAAACGGATAAGCTACCGTAATTCTTTTGGGAATCTGAAACTTTCTGTCCGGACCTTCCCAGGCTTTTTTAAATAGCGTGTTCAGTTCATGAGAGGGAGGAAACGTTATCTCAGGTTTCCTTTCCTTATACATACAGACCCTTTTATCAGGGATAGCCGGGTCCTCAGTGATATGTAATACCTCTTTAACCGCCACAATCATGTACTGAATGCTTTTTGCCAATTTTGGATCTAATCTAGAATCGCTATAGTCGACACTGGAATCAGAGTCCGTGTCGGTAGCAGTGTCTGCCAACTGGGCCAACGTACATTTTTGTGACCCTGAGGAAACCTGACTTTGTAATAACATATCTTCCACAGATTTCTTCCATGTCTGGGTCTGAGACTCAGACTTATCTAGCCTCTTACTAATAAGAGCCACATTAGCATTCAAGGCGTTCAACACATTTACCCAATCAGGCGTCGGCGGTGCCGACAGGGTCACCCCCGCAGCTGTTTGTGTCCCTAATACAGCCTCCTCCTGGGAAGAGCCTTCGGCCTCAGACATGTCGACTCAGACATGGGTTCTACCTCATCATCAATTTGTAGAATCAGCTTAATAGCCTCCACTATGTCAGGAACATCAACCTGAGTTGTAGGTTCCTCGTCAGAAGCAACTGTATCAGTGTCTGACGGATCAGTATATTCCCCATCCACATCAGAAGAATTATCTGAAATATTAGTGGATTATGAGGAGGAAGCGGCCCGCTTAGATGACCCCTTGACCCCAGAGGGATGTGGGGTAGTTTTTCGTCTCACCAAAGATTGATTTAATTGTTGTATCTGGGTAGACAGAGTGTCCGCCCAGGGCGGATTAACTACAGGGACAAGATGTGGCTGCAATGGCACAGGAGGACCCACAGGGGGGTGTAATACGTGTCACCAGCGTATTCAGCATATTTGAGAATGCTGCCCAAGGTGGTTCCTGATTGGCCACAGGGGCTGCAGGCTGACTGGGAGATGTATGGCACCCAGTACATGAACCATCAGTTAAAACTCCCCCCTGAGCTAAATCCTTGGCGCAAGCACTGCATGATGCAGAAGCGTCTGCGGATTTCCTGCCCTGTGAGGCAGACATTATAGGGAATGTAGCCGTAGAGCGTAACAGTACAATATAGCCAGGCAAATACAATACCTGCAAATAACCCCCTGATTTATGTGACAGTAAATACAGGACACAAGCAGAGACTTAAAGCAGTATGAGGTGACTGAAATACACAGTAAAACACTCAAAACAGTATATACTGTGTAGCATTATATATGAGACCATGATGCACCTAGCCCCCCAGGGTACAGAATACAGTTAAAGCAATAAGTGTGATACACGAGAATGAAATCCACACAGCAGCTACAGGCACACTGCAGAAATTATTTCAGACAAACAATAAAACTGTACTGGACTAGTAACACACACACACACACACACACACACACACACACACACACACACACATATATAGTGTTCACTCTAGGATTTTTTTAGGGCAGGGTGCTGATCACGGGGAGGGCACATTTTTCATTCGGGAGGGCACATTTTTCATCTGGGAGGGCAAAATTAGGTAAATACTATAATGCTTGGTGCTCCCATAAGTCAAAGCATGGACAGTGCGCACCTTTGGCGCGCAGCAAAAGTTTAGGGGCGTTTCGTGGGGAAGGGGCATAGCCACATAATAGTGGCAATTCACATTACACCACACAGTAGTGCACCTAATACACATTGCACCAGGTAGAACCTCCTATACACACTGCGACAGGTAGAGCACGTTATACATATTGCGCCAGATAGAGCACATTATACACATTGCACCAGGTAGAGAGCACTGAGACACAATGCACCAGGTAGAGAGCACCGAGACACAATGCACCAGGTAGAGAGCACTGAGACACAATGCACCCGGTAGAGAGCACTGAGACACAATGCACCAGGTAGAGAGCACTGAGACACAATGCACCAGGTAGAGAGCACTGAGACACATTGCACCAGGTAGAGAGCACTGAGGCACATTGCACCAGGTAGAGAGCACTGAGGCACATTGCACCAGGTAAAATCAACATTCTATACTACCTCTATACTCTTACAAATAAGATCCAGAAACCAACATTCTATATCCTTACAGGTATTATTCAGAAACCAACATTCTATACTCTAAAGGGGTGTACACATGGGGAGAATTGCGCTGAGTGGGGGGGGCACGCTTACTACACCCAGCGGTGAAGCGAGCAATCTGACTAGACAAGGCCAATCTAGAGCCAGCGATAGTGACACGCGGGGCAGCGCATCGCTATCGCGATGGGGCATACACACAGAGTGAAGTGTGCTCCTTTTCTAAGCAATCCAGTCAGATTGTTACAATTTAAGCACAGATCCCTACATGTGTACCCTCCTTTACAGGTATGATCCAGAAACCAACATTCTATATCACCTCTATACCCTTACAAATAGGATTTAGAAACCAACATTTTATACCACCTCCATACCCTTACAGACAGGATACCGAAACCAACATTCTATACTACCCCTGTACCCTTACAAATAGGATCCAGAAACCAACATTCTATACTCTTACAGGTATGATCCAGAAACCAACATTCTATACCCTTACAGATAGTATCCAGAAACCAACAATCTATACCACCTCTATATCCTTATAGAATGCAGAAACCAACATTCTATACAACCTATATATCCTTACAGATAGGACCCAGAAACCAAAATCTTTAAATATAGTTGCTCTTGGTGGCCACGGTAACCACTGAGTAGCACGCTGGTTACTGAGCTCTCCTGATTAATATACAATAAACTATCCTTGGAGACCCTCCCTAGGGCTATCATAGTTGGCCACTGACCTGTGAAGGTGGGGTGCACCTCTGGAACCCACTTATATCCAGTCCGGCCAGACATACATCTGCACAGCTGAGCGGGAATTAAAGCAAGACCTGGCATATCGCCGCACCATGGGGGTAATTCCAAGTTGATCGCATGATAACATGTGCAGAGAGAGTTAGATTTGGGTGTGGTGTGTTCAATCTGCAATCTAATTTGCAGTGTAAAAATAAAGCAGACCGTATTTACCCTGCACAGAAACAAAATAACCCACCCAAATCTAACTCTTTCTGCACATGTTATATCTGCCCCCCCTGCAGTGCACATGGTTTTGCCTAACTGCTAACAAAATTTCTGCTGCGATCCCATGGTGCCACCGGGGGCACAAAGAGAGGTTGGATGTGCAGCACGCTTTTCACGAAAGCCTGAACTTCTGGAAGGGAGGCCAATTCTTTTTGAAAGAAAATTGACAAGGCCGAAATTTGTACTTTAATTGAGCCTAACTTTAGGCCGCATCCACACCTGCTTGCAGAAAACGGCCCAGCTGAAATTCTTCCATAGGAGCCTTCTTGGATTGACACCAAGACACATATTTTCTCCAAATAAGGTGATAATGTTTCGCTGTTACTTCTTTTCTTGCCTGAAGGAGTGTGGGAATGACTTCACTGGGAATACCCTTTCGGGCTAGGATCCGGCGTTCAACCTCCAAGCCGTCAAACAAAGCCGCGGTAAGTCTTGGTACATGCACGGCTCCTGCTGTAACAGATCTTCTCGTAGAGGAAGAGGCCAGGGCTCTCCTATGAGCAATTCCTGAAGATCTGGATACCAGGCCCTCCTTGGCCAGTCTAGAACAATGAGGATTGCATGAACCCTTGTTCTTCTTATGATCTTTATAACTTTTGGAATGAGTGGAATCGGAGGGAACACATATACCGACTGAAACACCCACGGTGTCAATAGGGCGTCCACCGTTATTGCTTGAGGGTCCCTCGACCTGGAACAATATCTTGGAAGTTTCTTGTTGAGGCGAGACGCCATCATGTCTATTTGAGGAATTCCCCAACGACTTGTCACTTCTGCAAAGACCTCTTGGTGCAGACCCCACTCTCCTGTATGGAGATCGTGTCTGCTGAGGAAGTCTGCTTCCCAGTTGTCCACACCTGGAATGAAGACCGCTGACAGAGCGCTTACATGCCTTTCCGCCCAGTGCTCTTCGTTCCGCCCTGGCGGTTTATGTACGCCACTGCTGTTATGTTGTCCGACTGAATCAAGACGGGCAGATCGCGAAGATGTTCTGCTTGTAGAAGGCCGTTGTAAATGGCCCTTAATTCCAGAATGTTTATGTGTAGACAAGCTTCCTGGCTTGACCTTTTTCCCTGGAAATTTTCCCCCTGTGTGACTGCACCCCAGCCTCAGAGACTCGCATCCTTGGTCACCAGGATCCAGTCCTGGATCCCGAACCTGCGTCCTTCTAGGAGGGGAGAGCTGTGCAGCCACCACAGGATAGAGATTCTGGTCCTGGAAGATAGGATTATTTTACGGTGCATGTGCAGGTGAGACCCGGACCACTTGTCCAACAGGTCCCACTGAAACACCCTGGCATGGAACCTGCCGTACGGAATGGCTTCGTAAGCCGCAACCATCTTCCCCAGCAACCAAGTGCATTGAAGAATCGACACTCTTGCAGGTTTCAGAATCTGTTTTACCATGTTCTGTATTTCCAGAGCCTTTTCCACTGGAAGAAAAACTCTCTGTAATTCTGTATCCAGCATCATACCCAAGAACGACAGTCGTGTCGTCGGAACCAGCTGTGATTTTGGCAAGTTTAGGAGCCAACCATGTTGCTGCAGAATCATCAGGGAGAGCGTAACTTTTTTTAGTAACTGCTCCTTTGATCTCGCCTTTATCAGGAGATCGTCCAAGTACGGGATAATTGTGTTTCCCTGCTTGCGCAGGAGAACCATCATTTCCGCCATAACCTTGGTGAAAATCCTCGGAGCCGTGGACAGGCCAAATGGCAACGTCTGAAATTGGTAATGACAATCTTGAACAGCAAACCTCAGGTAAGCCTGATGTGGAGGGTATATGGGAACGTGTAAGTAGGCATCCTTTATGTTGACCGACACCATAAAATCCCCCTCCTCCAGACTGGAGATCACTGCTCGGAGAGATTCCATCTTGAATTTTTTTAGATAGAAATTGAGGGATTTTAAAATCGGCCTGACTGAGCCATCCGGCTTTGGGACCACGAACAGGCTCGACTAAATGCCTTCCCCCTGTTGTGACGGGGGTACCGTGACAATGACATGATTTTGACACAGCTTTAGTATTGCAGCGCATACTACCTCCCTTTCTGGAAGAGAAGCTGAAAGAGAGAAAGCGATCTAAGTGGTGCACAGAATTTAAAATATAACTTTTATTAGTGTCCTATGTAACCTATGTAACAAATCCGATGCACAGTAAAAATAGATACTATACTACCTATGTGTTCGGTATACTATTTATATATTTATTGTAATAGCAGATAGGGGATTAGTAGCGCTGATATCCCCATACCTGCTATAAAGTAACAGCAGTACTAACTGATACACTGTGGGATAGGGGAGAATTCTAAGCCACACTACACCATACCAGTGAGCAGAGGGAGACTATTTATTCCTACAGGATATAACCATTGTATATAAATTAGCAATATTGAACTCAATATTCCAGTTGGTGTGAGATATCTATAGTCACAGAATACTCCTAAATAGCATCTACAATTGATAAGAAGCTGTGAATCTTGAAAAATTATATAAATTGGTAGTATCGAACCCAATATTCTAGTTAGTGTGAGATATCTGTAGTCACTGAGTATTCCTTAATAGCATCTATAGCTAATAAGAAGCTGTGATTTTCGAAATACAGGTTGAGTATCCCTTATCCAAAATGCTTGGGACCAGAGGTATTTTGGATATCGGATTTTTCCGTATTTTGGAATAATTGCATACCATAATGAGATATCATGGTGATGGGACCTAAATCTAAGCACTGAATGCATTTATGTTACATATACACCTTGGCCCTCATTCCGAGTTGTTCGCTCGGTAAAAATCTTCGCATCGCAGCGATTTTCCGCTTAATGCGCATGGGCAATGTCCGCACTGCGACTGCGCCAAGTAAATTTGCTATGCAGTTAGGAATTTTACTCACGGCATTTTCATCGTTCTGGTGATCGTAATGTGATTGACAGGAAACGGGTGTTACTGGGCGGAAACAGGCCGTTTTATGGGCGTGTGGGAAAAAAACGCTACCCTTTCCGGAAAAAACGCAGGAGTGGCCGGAGAAACGGAGGAGTGTCTGGGCGAACGCTGGGTGTGTTTGTGACGTCAAACCAGGAACGACAAGCACTGAACTGATCGCAGATGCCGAGTAAGTCTGAAGCTACTCAGAAACTGCTACGAGGTGTGTAATCGCAATATTGCGAATACATCGTTCGCAATTTTAAGATGCTAAGATTCACTCCCAGTAGGCGGCGGCTTAGCATGAGCAAATCTGCTAAAATCCGCTTGCGAGCGAACAACTCGGAATGAGGGCCCTTATACACACAGCCTGAAGGTCATTTTAGCCAATATTTTTTGTAACTTTGTGCATTAAACAAAGTGTGTCTACATTCACACAATTCATTTATGTTTCATATACACCTTATACACACAGCCTGAAGGTCATTTAATACAATATATTTAATAACTTTGTGTATCAAACAAAGTTTGTGTACATTGAGCCATCAAAAAACAAAGTTTTCACTATCTCACTCTCACTCAAAAAAATCCGTATTTCGGAATATTCCGTATTTCGGAATATTTGGATATGGGATACTCAACCTGTATTACAGTGCAGGAAATTATTACTATATACTTACCTCCCTGTTAAGATCTTATTAGCAATGATACTGACTGCTGCAGTAAACATTGTTTCAGAATATAACTAGGCTGACTGCCAAGAATTAGAGCTGGGCTGTAATAGCAACATTAGTTACCAATTCTTCTACATACAGAGTAACACATATTGTACCAATATTTAACAATCACCAATAAAAGGATACAATAGGTACAGAAGAAATGGACACAATAAAGACACCAAGGCTGTTTTAATTCTATTCTGTTATTTATTCTTTTTTCTACAGTCTCACATTGTCGTTATCTTTTCACAATACATGTTTGTAATATTTCGCATTAACGTTCTTTTATTCAGTGTGATATATCATCCACTTTTAGGACACTAATAAAAGTTATATTTTAAATTCTGTGCACCACTTAACAGATCGCTTTCTCTCTTTTTGTTTGTGCTTGTACCATATATGATCTGTGGTTGCACCCCCACTTTTGAATTAAACAATCTTGTACTTATTAATAAAAGGGGTTCCTTAAAACCACCTCTTTAGGTAAGGTATTATTTTTTCCAGCGCAACAGAACTCCCCCTCCCCCCCCCCATCCCCACTTTTGAATGGAAGAGAAGCTGGCAAGGCCGATTTGAAAAATCGGTGAGGGGGCATGTCCTGAAACTCCAATTTGTACCCTTGGGCTACTATTTCTAATACCCAAGGATCCAGGGCCGAGCGAACCCAGAACTGACTGAAGAGTTGCAGACGTTTCCCCACCGGAGCGGACTCCCGCAGAGGAGCCCCAGCGTCATGCGGTGGATTTGGTAGAAGCCGGGGAGGACTTCTGCTCTTGAGAACTTGCCACAGCCTGTGATCTTTTCCCCCTTCCGCTCCCCCTCGCAGCAAGGAAGGAAGACCCTCGTCCTTTTTTGTATTTATTGGGCCGAAAGGACTGCATCTGCATAAGGTAGGAACGATGACTTACCCGCGGTAGCAGTAGATACCACGTCAGTGAGGCCGTCACCAAACAAGACACTACCGTTAAACGGCAGAGACTCCATGGTCTTCTTAGAGTCAGCATCAGCATTCCATTGATGAATCCACAATGCTTTTCTAGCTGAGACTGCCATGGCATTGTCCCTTGATCCCAAAAGGCCAATATCCCTCACAGCTTCCTTTAGATAAGCTGCAGTGTCCCTGATATGACCCAGTGTCAAAAGCACGCTATCCCTGTCCAGGGAATCTATCTCAGATGACAAGTTATTTGCCCACTTTTCAATAGCGCTACTCACCCATGCCGATGCAACGGCAGGCCTGAGCAGCGTACCCAGAGCCGGCCTTAACCATTATGATGCCCTAGGCAAGATTTTGGCTGGTGCCCCCTAGCACCACCGCTGGTTCTGCCTCTGACCTTGCACCTCTTTCCCAGCACCATCACCCCTCATCCATAGCAGTCCTTATTTTGGTGTTGTACCCCCTATATTTTAAATAGGAACAGTTCGCACATTTGGTGCTCAGCCCAAAAAGGGGTGTGTTTTTGCTGGCAAATGGGCATGGCCACACAATAGTACCCCCAATTCCAATTACGCCACACAGTACTGTACTTTATTCACATTTGATCATGCAATAGTGTCCATAATTCATATTACATCCCACAGTAGTATCACTTTACCTTATAAACGTTACTCCTCACAGTAGAGCCCCTTATTCACATTACATCACACTGAATTGCTTCTTATTCACATTACACCACACCCTATTGCTCTTTATTCACATTAGATGACACAGTAGTGCCCTTTCTATACGCAACACCACATAGTAGAGCACCTTATACACATAATGCCACAGAGTAATGCCCCTTACACATATGAAACACATTATTAAGGTCCTTATAAACATAATGTGCCTTACACATTATGACAACCTTTATTAATGCCCTTTTACACATAATGTCCCTTACACATATGCCGCACATTATTAATGCCCTTATACACATAATGACACACATAGTGCCCCCTACACATTTGCTGCACATTATTAGTGCCCCTATACACATAATGACACACATACATATGCCGCACATTATTAAGGGTGGTCTTCAGTATGCCGGCGGTCGGGCTCCCGGCGACCAGCATACCGGCGCCAGGAGCCCGACAGCCGGCATACCGACACTTATTCTCCCTCATGGGGGTCCACGACCCCCCTGGAGGGAGACCGTGCCCGTAGCGTAGCGAGCGCAGCAAGCCCGCAAAGGGCTCATTTGCGCTCGCCACACTGTCG
Organism: Pseudophryne corroboree; assembly: GCF_028390025.1. NCBI lineage: Eukaryota > Metazoa > Chordata > Amphibia > Anura > Myobatrachidae > Pseudophryne > Pseudophryne corroboree. The sequence goes on from NC_086449.1 coordinate 690,140,734, forward strand.
GTAAGCCGGCGGCCGGCCTCCCGGCGCCGGTATGCTGGTCGCCGGGAGGCCGGCCGCCGGCAGATCGTAGTGAACCCATTATTAATGCCCTTATACACATAATGACACACATAGTGCCCCTTACACATATGTTGCACATTATTAATGCATTTTTACACTACTGCACAACCAACCCACTCACATGCACACAGCCCTCACACTGCCACTAACACTGTGACCTCTGCCTCTGCTTGGCTACAGATGTGTCCTCATAAATCTTGCCTCAATGCTAACGTCGGGCACCTTTTTTTATGAAAATGCAGCTTATTTGCATTGCTATGTGGCTAGGATGCACAAGCAGCTTCTGCTGATTAAAATGATATGTAGCATGCCTATATACTGTGTGAGACTGTGGCTGTATCTGCATATGAAATGCTACACACAGAATATAGGCATGCTGCATATCATTTTAATCAGCAGAAGCTGCTGATGCCCCTAGGCATATCAAATGCCCTAGGCAATTGCCTAGTTTGCCTATACCTATGGCCAGCTCTGAGCGTACCTGTAGTGACATAAATGGATTTTAGTGTATTTTCCTGCTTACGATCCGCAGGATCCTTGAGGGCTGCCGTGTCAGGAGACGGAGGCACCACCTTTTTGAACAGTTGCGATAGAGCTTTGTCCACCGTGGGGGTTGACTCCCACCTTTCTCTGTCCCCAGAGGGGAACGGATATGCCACCGGAATTCTCTTGGGAACCTATACCTTCTTGTCAGGATTTTCTCAAGCTTTTTCAAAAAGCGCGTTCAGTTCTTTCCCTTAAACATGCAGACCCTAGTATCAGGAACAGCAGGGTCTTCCATAATATGTAACACGTCTTTTATCGCCACAATCATGTACTGAATGCTCTTAGCCAGTTTAGGATTCAATCTGGCATCACTATAGTTGACACTGGAATCAGAGTCCGTGTCGGTATCTGTATCCGCTATCTGGGTAAATGACCGCTTCTGTGATCCCAAGGGGGTCTGAACTTGTGATAATGCATCCTCCATGGATTTTCTCCATGTCTGGTTCTGAGACTCAGATTTATTTAATCTCTTATTTAACCGAGTCACATTTGCATTCAAAACACTCAACATATTTACCCAATCAGCCTTTGGCGGTGCCGACACGGTCACTCCCACAGTCTTTTCTGTCCCCACTCCAGCCTCCTCCTGGGAAGAGCACTCAGCCTCAGACATGTCGACACACACGTACCGACACCCACAACCACACTGGGGCTAAAGGGGACAGACCAACAGCAAAGCCTGTTAGAAAAACACAGAGGGAGTTTTGCCAGCTCACAACCCAGTGCCTATCCCAGTACTGAAACTATTAAAACAATGCCTCAGACCTGTTAGCGCTTTTATATTAATAAAAACAGCACCAAAATACTGTGCCCCCCCCCCCCGTTTTGCACCCTGCTACTTGTACAGCAGTGTAGGAGGTCAGGACCAGTGTCTCTGCAGGGCTGTGAGGAGAAAATGGCGCTGATTAGAGCTGTGAGGGCTAAGCCACGCCCCCTCGATGGCGCGCTTCAGCCCCGCTATTTATAAAAAAAAAATTATACTGGTAGGGGGCCGGTTTTTAGTGCCAAGGCACTGTAAGCCCTTTTTTGCCAGTGATTACTGAGGATTCATGCTGCCCAGGGCACCCCCCCTGCGCCCTGTAGTGCCGCTGTGTGTGTGGGAGCATGGCACGCAGGGCGGCCGCTGTTCGGTACCTCAAAGCCGTCACTGAAGTCTTCTGATCTTCTTCTACTCACCCGTCTTCTGACTTCTGGCTCTGCAAGGGGGGTGACGGCGCGGCTCCGGGAACGAGCATCTAGGCGTACCTAGCGATCAGACCCTCTGGAGATAATGGTGTCCAGTAGCCTAAGAAGCAGAGCCTTGAAACTCACAGAAGTAGGTCCGCTTCTCTCCCCTCAGTCCCACGATGTAGGGAGCCTGTTGCCAGCAGGTCTCCCTGAAAATAATAAACCTAACATAAGTCTTTTTCTGAGAAACTCTGGAGAGCCTCTCAATGTGCATCCAGTCTCACTGGGCACAGAATCTAACTGGAGTCTGGAGGAGGGGCATAGAGGGAGGAGCCAGTTCACACCCCTTTTAAAGTCTTAAAGTACCCATGTCTCCTGCGGATCCCGTCTATACCCTATGGTTCTTGAAGTGTCCCCAGCATCCCGTCTATACCCCATGGTTCTTGAAGCATCCCCAGCATCCTCTAGGACGTATGAGAAAGTCTTTTTCAGAGAAACTCAGGAGAGCTCCTCAGTGTGCATCCAGTCTCACTTGGCACAGGTTCTAAACTGGAGTCTGGAGGAGGGGCATAGAGGGAGGAGCCAGTTCACACCCCTTTTAAAGTCTTAAAGTACCCATGTCTCCTGCGGATCCCGTCTATACCCCATGGTTCTTGAAGTGTCCCCAGCATCCTCTAGGACGTAGGAGAAACATGACATAGATACATTTTAGACACTATTTTCAGTAAGTAATTTTATATCATGTTCCACAAAAACCACTTAACTTCCAATAAGGCAAAAAAAAATTCAATTAGGCCCCTTTCCCACCCCACCACAAAAATGACAACAGTGTGTCCCCCATCATTACATTAGACTGCCCAGCCCCCTCACTACATCATGATACAGCCTGATCCCCCACCACAACAGCATGACACCAGCCTCAGCCTGGGCCCCTACCACATCATGACACCAGCCTCAGACTGGGCCCCCACCACATCAAGACACCAGTCTCGGCCTGGGCCCCCACCACATCAAGACACCAGTCTCAGCCTGGGCCCCCACCGCAGCATGACACCAGCCTCAGCCCGGGCCCCCACCACGGCATGACACCAGCCTCAGCCCCCACCACATCATGACACCAGCCTCAGACTGGGCCCCCACTACATTATAACATCAGCCCAGGCCCCCACCACAGCATGACACCAGCCTCAGCCTGGGCCCCCACAACAGCATGACACCAGCCTCAGCCTGGACCCCCACCACATCATGACACCAGCCTCAGCCTGGGCCCCCACCACATCATGACACCAGCCTCAGCCTGTGCCCCCACCACATTATGACACCAGCCTCAGCCTGGGCCCCCACCACAGCATGACACCAGCCTCAGCCTGGGCCCCTGCCACAGCATGATACCAGCCTCAGCGTGGGCCCCCACCACAGCATGACACCAGCCTGGGCCCCCACCACATCAACACCAGCCTCAGCGTGGGCCCCCACCACATCAAGACACCAGTCTCAGCGTGGGCCCCCACCACATCAAGACACCAGTCTCAACCCTAGCCCCCACTACATTATGACATCAGTCCAGGCCCCCACCACAGCATGACACCAGCCTCAGCCCGGGCTCCCACCATGGCATGACACCAGCCTCAGCCCCCACCACATCATGACACCAGCCTCATACTGGGCCCCCACCACATCATGACACCAGCCTCAGACTGGGACCCCACCACATTATGACACCAGCCTCAGCCTGGGCCCCCACCACAGCATGACACCAGCCTCAGCTTGGGCCCCTACCACAGCATGACACTAGCCTCAGCCTGGGCCCCCACCACAGCATGACACCAGCCTCAGCCTGGGCCCCCACCACATCAACACCAGCCTCAGCCTGGGCCCCCACCACATCAAGACACCAGTCTCAACCTGGGCCCCCACTACATTATGACTTCAGTCCAGGCCCCCACTACAGCATGACACCAGCCTCAGCCCAGGCCCCCACCATGGCATGACACCAGGCTCAGCCCCCACATCATGACACCAGCCTCAGACTGGGCCCCCACTACATTATAACATCAGCCAGGGCCCCCACCACAGCATGACACCAACATCAGCCTGGGCCCCCACCACATTATGACACCAGCCTCAGCCTGGACCCCCACCACATCATGACACCAGCCTCAGCCTGGCCCCACCACATCATGACACCAGCCTCAGCCTGGGCCCCCACCACAGCATGACACCAGCCTCAGACTGGGACCTCACCACATCATGACACCAGCCTCAGCCTGGGCCCCCACCACATCATGACACCATCCTCAGCCTGGGCCCCCACCACAGCATGACACCAGTCTCAGCCTGTGCCCCCACCACAGCATGACACCAGCCTCAGCTGTGCCCCTACCACAGCATGACACCAGCCTCAGCCTGGGCCCCTACCACAGCATGACACCAGCCTCAGCCTGGGCCCCCACCACATCATGACACCAGCCTCAGCCTGGGACCCCACCACATCATGACACCAGCCTCAGCCCGGGCCCCCCCACGGCATGACAACAGCCGCAGCCCGGGCCCCCCCACGGCATGACACCTGCCGCAGCCCGGGCCCCCATCACGCAGCCTTGGACCCCACCACATCAAGACACCAGTTTGCCCACGTCTGCCATAATTACCTAGCCTCAGCCTGGTCCTCCTCCACTGCATCATAACACCAGACCAGTGGCGTAAGTTTGACCCAGTTGCCCGGAGGCAAAGAAAATATTGGTGCCCCTATATATATATATATATATATATATATATATATATACACACACACACACACACACACACACACACATTTGCTCCTGCATAGCAAGCCTGCAGATTCTAACTATATAAAGCTACTACAAAACTGTTGCAACTAGGCAGATCTATGTAGGGGTCCAGCCACACCCTACATAGATCTGCTCAGTCACTCCCAATGCTGATTATTTCTCTGACAATTAATTTGCAAGTGTCATATCCAGGATTAGAACCCACAACCTATTACACTGGAAGCATACATCTTACTGGTTGAGGTATGTGCTCTTGCACAGGAAGTGTGAGAATTCTAACTATATGAAGTTACTTGTAATTGTCTGAGAAATATCTTCATATAGGGGGTCATTCCGAGTTGTTCGCTCGCAAGTGAATTTTAGCAGATTTGCTCATGCTAAGCCGCCGCCTACTGGGAGTGAATCTTAGCATCTTAAAATTGCGAACGATGTATTCGCAATATTGCGATTACACACCTCGTAGCAGTTTCTGAGTAGCTTCAGACTAATAGGCCCTACACACTGGCCGATTTTTTGAAAGATATGAACGATCTCGTTCATAAATGAACGAGAACTCGTTCATATCTTTCAGTGTGGAGACTCCAGCGATGAACGATGCGCGGCCCCGCGCTCGTTCATCGCTGGTCTCCCGTCGGCTGTGCATGCAGGCCAATATGGACGATCTCGTCCATATTTGCCAGCACTTCAATGCAGCCGCGTGACGGGGGGAGTGAAGAAACTTCACTCCCCCGTCACTGCCCCCCCGCCGCCGGGTCTCTCGTCGACCGTATCCGACGTCGGGCAGCTCGGCGGCGGGTCGGCCAGTGAGTAGGGGCGCTTACTCGGCATCTGCGATCATTTCACTGCTTGTCGTTCCTGGTTTGACGTCACAAACACACCCAGCGTTCGCCCAGACACTCCCCCGTTTCTCCAGCCACTCCTGCGTTTTTTCCGGAAATGGTAGCGTTTTTTCCCACACGCCCATAAAACGGCCTGTTTCCGCCCAGTAACACCCATTTCCTGCCAATCACATTACGTTCGCCAGAACGATGAAAATGCCGTGAGTAAAATTCCTAAGTGCATAGCAAATTTACTTGGCGCAGTCGCAGTGCGGACATTGCGCATGCGCATTAAGTGGAAAATCGCTGCGATGCGAAGATTTTTACCGAGCTAACAACTCGGAATGACCCCCATAGTTAGAATTCTCATGCTTCCTTTATAGGAGAAAATAGCTTCATCGGTAATACCCCTTTTCCACTAGCTTTTTTAAACACGGGTAAATGCGCGGGGCGCGCATTTACCCGTGTTTTTTTCCCTAGTGGAAACGGGTCCCCCGACAAATTCCCGGATCAAGTGATCCTGGAATCCTACCGGGGTAGCTAGCCCCGTTCACTGTGTATGGGAGGGCGACGCTGGGAGATCATGTGATCTCCCAGCGCCGCCCCTGCCGCATCAGAAGCAGCGTCACTGAAAGGATTTTTTCCTTTATATTCTTTAACCCTCGATGTGATGATCTATCTGACGTCAGTGAGAGCAATCCTTAACATACAATGTATTGAGTCTGACACCCAGTAGTTAAGATTCACTCTGCTTTATTGAATGTTTAACATTGGTATAAAAAGAGAACACATAAGGGTGTAACTGATAAGTGTGAAAGGGCTCATTGGCTTAGGGGTGGTGCCTGGGTGGGGTACGTAGGGGTGGTTGCATACTTGACATAACATAATTGGATATAGCAGTTGCTAGGCAGATGTTATATACATTGCATCAGACGGAACTTAACATAGGATAGTAACACACAGAAGTAGAAATAGCAGGTTTCATCTGGTATAGAACTGACCTTGGATGCCAGACCCACACAAGCCTGGTATCTGTATGAGAGACAAAGGCACCTAGCACAGGGCAGCACGCATCCATGCAAACACATAAGAGTTCATATAGCATGTTTTAACCCTTCACTAGGGAAATAGAAATATTCACTTTTACACTGTAACCATTATAAGGAAATTGATCATATAAAAAGTAATATTTACAAAGACAGAAGAGCTAACCCTTCAATCCCCTCTTAGAATCATGATTATTATATGACATGATTCTTGAGTGAGGCTCCTTTCTTGTTCCTCCAGTTCTTGAGATATTGGACATAATCGTCGGGTCCCTTACTATCAGAGGAGGTGACAGGACTGGTGGTTATATCATAGTACATCAGGGCCTTATCAATGCCTTTGGAGGTAAGTTTCTTTCCACAGGGAATTACACAATAAACTATAATGCCTACAAGAATTAAAGTTACAAGTATGAATATGCTTATTTGCACAATACCCTGGTGGGAAGGTTTTTAAATTTCTCCCTGTGGTGGTGTTAGATGTATAACAGGTATAGTTTCCAGGATATATGGTTATGGTGCTTCCTGGGTTGGGATTTTTTGACAATATGGGATATTCCCTTTTCCACATTTCGCACTGATTGTCATTTGTTTTGGTGTCATTAAAAAGGCTGAAAAAACAATTTTCCTGTTCTAGGGGTATATTAAGGGGCACTGTACCTAGGTGGGGCCTAGATTTGCCACAGACATAACAGTTGCTTTTATTGTGTTTGTTGTCAGCAAGTTTAGGGAACATGAAATAATCAAGGATGTATGTGGCTACGTGTGTATTGGAGGAATTGTACCACAAGGTGGGGACCCCATCTGTTTGTGTGATGTCGACTTCACATATTGTGAGGTGAATGAGGGCCAGTAGGGCTATCGAGATAGTCCCCAGGATAGAGATAGGGGACAGGTTCCTCATCTTCTTCTGTTCTTCTTTCTTCGCTAGGTGGGAGGTCAGGGCTGTCTGCCCCGGTTCGTACCTCACTGGAATCACTTGCTTCCCTCTCTAGGTCTGGTCTAGGAACCTTTTTTACTCGGGATGCATGGATCCAGGTAGGACTTTCCTCTGTCAGGACTGCTGTTCGGGTAACTGCTACGACCTCTGTCTCTGGACCATAGGTGAAGTCTCCTGGGCTCTTGTTCCTGGGGAGCACCTTCACCACGACTCTGTCTCCGACTTTAAAGGGGTGTGTAGGTTCCTGTGGATTCAAAAGGGTTTTTACAAACAACCTCATGTTCAATTTCATTCAGTTTTGTTATCAGGGACCTGACATACTCTTCTCTGATGAGTTCTAGATCTCCTTCCTGTATTACTAGTGGTTTCTTAGCCCAGGGTGTAGGAAAAGGCCTGCCCATTAGTATTTCAAATGGGGAGTAACCTAGAGTCTTTTGTGGGGTATTCAAGATGCTGGTGTTTAGCTTTATTAGGGTTGTTCCTGAGGCAAGTGATGCATCTGCTAACATACTGGTCCACAAGTGATTTGGCATTAGTAACATAAAAATCATTGGTTAGTAGGAGGAGTGTTGTGGCTTCACCACGGTGACCAACACCACGGCACTGGGCAACGAGCAAAGGGGCACTGGACTGGGGTATACAGGGTTTCCCCTCTTTGCAGATTAATCCTGATTTAGGATTTTTTCTGCAGAATTGGGTAAGTTCAGTCGGAGAGATCAGCATTAGTCGCAGCAGCTTGAAGTTGAGTGAGCAGATGGACGTTGTCAAGGGAGGGACATGCTCTAGTGAGTGCAATGAGTTCTGCAGCTTGCGCGGACTGATAAGGTATTGGTAGGGTTTCCAACACAGTATCAGGGAGGGTGACAATGGCATAGCCAGCCTGGTATGTATTGTCATTGGGCCCACTACAGGAGCCGTCAACAAAAACTATGTCTGCGCCTGGTATGGGAACGGGAGACATGTCAAGTCTGGGAGAAGTTTCAGCTTCAATGGAAGCAGCACAGTCATGTAGGTCGGGTGGTTCATCCTCGGGACCTTTCAAGCCTAAAAGGGCATTGAGAATGGGTGCAGGGCCAGAAGAACTAGCAGTGTACTTGATGGTAAGGGTAGGGTTACTCAAAAGGAGTACTTCATATCCACTAAGGCGTTGTGCTGACATGTGCTGTGTGTGTAAGCCTTTAAGTATTGCCAGGACATCATGTGTGGTGTGGAGTACTGTGATGTGGCCTAAAGTGAGGGTAGTGGCCATTTCTGCAACCATTGCACAGGCTGCCAAAGCCCTGAGGCAGGCAGGCATACCTTGCACAGACACTGGCATGACTTTGGGAAAAAAATGCCACGGGGCGCAACTTCCCTCCATGAAACTGTGTGAGCACCCCCGCCATGGTTTTACAATTGTCCCTTGCATATAGATGGAAAGGTAGTACATAATTGGGGAGGCCAAGTGCCGGACTTTTTATCAACATACATTTTAAACTTTCATATGCAGTTAACATTTCTTGTGACCATTGTACAGTTTTAGGTTTGTCCTTCAGTGTGGCTTGTCTCAAAATGTTATCATAATAAGAGCAATCAGATATCCACTGTCTGCAGTAATTTACCATACCCAGGAAGGACAGTAGTTCCTTCTGGGTAGTTGGGGTGACCAGGCCCAATACAGACTGTATGCGTTGTGGACTGATTTTCCTCTCTCCCTGAGTGAGCACAAAACCTAAGTAATCAACATGCTTTTTACACCATTGCATTTTTATTTTGGACACCTTGTGTCCACATTCACAAAGCCAGTTTAGTAATGAAACACCATCCTCTCGGCAGGCCTCCTCAGTTTTACTACAGAGCAGCAGATCATCTGCATACTGTAGCAGGACTGAACCATGGTGAGGTTGCCAGGGCCCCAATGTGGCCTGGAGACAACAGGTGCGTCAATAATCTGCACCAGGTAAGTTGTTTACCCTCAAAAGAAAAGGCAAAAAGTAATTGTGTCTGTGAATCTACAGGTATGCTGAAAAAAGGCATTCTTCAAATCAATTACAGAGAAGAACGCAGCATCTGCAGGGATTGCAGAAATGAGTGAGTTTACATCTGGAACAATTGGTGCAATTGGGACAATTGGCTGATTGATCGCTCTGAGATTCTGTACAAATCTTATACTGCCATCAGCTTTGGCAACAGGGTTCACAGGAGTACAGTATGGTGATACAATATGTCTGAGAATACCCTGTTGTAAGAATTGCTGTATCATGGGGCGGAGACCTTCTATCTTTTCTGGTGAGAGGGGATACTGCATAGGTCAGAACACAAAACACTGGTTGTTGCACCGCTGTCCACTAAAAAGGGAATTTTACTTCCATTTATAATAAGTGGCAGCAGAGGTGAATCTTTACTATGACGGGAGAGTTGAATAAAGGCTGGGATACCCTCCTCCGGGCCCCGTCAGTGCGCGGGGTCTTTGGAATCTTCCCTGACTGCGGGGTTGGTTCTGTCTGTCAAAGCGTCTGGAGTTCCGATAGTTATGAGTGAGTGGGGAAGTGAGTAAGCTTTCTGAGTTAAGCAAAGGTAAGCCAGCGTCATCTGTCCAGCAGTCCTTAAACCTTTTCCAAAACGCAGTAACAGACTATGAAGGTTTCTGTTTACAAGCCACAGCGACAGGCAAAAAAACACAGGCTTTAAAGACTTCCTTCATATGTGTATAGCTGCGTCCTTTGCAAGCTTTGCGCAAATAAGATATACAGCCATCGAGGGTAATAGTGGGCTTGGGACAGTGTTTTACTATTATCTAAACTCTGGGTTATTGGTGCGTTAGGGACAGAGCTAGTGGACGCACCCTCCAGCAGTGGAGCTGGAGGCAATCCCATTTAGTGTGAAAGGGTTACTGCTGCCAAGAGATTTGTGTCTCTGAGCGCAGGATACATTGGAATGCAAGGGGGGAGGCGAGAGGGATACAGTTTCTCACTGCCTCGCTTCTGTGCTGTTGGAAACTGACATTTTTTCTTAAATCTCCATATAGAAAGGGTAATTACTGCCTTCCCGTAGGAATGGGTCCTGTCCTGCTTTCTCTATCCATCCCGCTAAATTATCCACCCATGGGTTAACTAAGTAATACTCTGAGGTAGAGTTGCGGGCGACATACATCTTGCATGTCTCACCAGGGAGGGGCGGGGAATATGCAGGTTTTTTTACTCTGACTAGAGCCCATTGTCAGACAGTAATATAAATCAACAGTACAACTTTAAAGGAAAATATCTAAAATATACAACACTCTACTTACTATACATGCATCAGCTTAACCAGTTAATTAGTCATTGACAATATCGCAATATTATCTGTACAGTGAGAACATGAAATCTTTTGACGGGTACGATACTTACCATTCGTACAAGATGTCAGAAAAATACAGCGTTTTAAACAGGAAGCAAGAAAAGTGTTTGAGTAAAGATATCTGGCAGACGAAAACTTACCAGCCGTCTGGACCAAATATAAGAACTTATCTCACTACAACATACAAGAATATATATAGATGATCAAATCGAGGTATAATCTACGTTATGTATAGACCTCAGGTCTATTTTAAGTATCCCAGATACTAACGTCTTTGGAGAATTGCGCTTGGACCCCGGGTCCTTTCTCAGACGTATCTTTAAGTCCCAGACATTAAAGATTCTATGGTATCCCTGATACCTGTTTTATGCTTTTACATAAAACTTCGTAATATTAAGTCCCGGACTTAAATATTACCTTGTCACGTGTTCCCGGAACACTGACACGGATTCAGCTTCAGTGTATGACCGCAATCCCGTATGGCAAAGACAGACAATAAATTCTCTATCTTTACCATTCAGGGACGATCACTGAATCCCGGACGAGCCCCCAGCTGAAAGGATTTTTTCCTTTATATTCTTTAACCCTCGATGTGATGATCTATCTGACGTCAGTGAGAGCAATCCTTAACATACAATGTATTGAGTCTGACACCCAGTAGTTAAGATTCACTCTGCTTTATTGAATGTTTAACATTGGTATAAAAAGAGAACACATAAGGGTGTAACTGATAAGTGTGAAAGGGCTCATTGGCTTAGGGGTGGTGCCTGGGTGGGGTACGTAGGGGTGGTTGCATACTTGACATAACATAATTGGATATAGCAGTTGCTAGGCAGATGTTATATACATTGCATCAGACGGAACTTAACATAGGATAGTAACACACAGAAGTAGAAATAGCAGGTTTCATCTGGTATAGAACTGACCTTGGATGCCAGACCCACACAAGCCTGGTATCTGTATGAGAGACAAAGGCACCTAGCACAGGGCAGCACGCATCCATGCAAACACATAAGAGTTCATATAGCATGTTTTAACCCTTCACTAGGGAAATAGAAATATTCACTTTTACACTGTAACCATTATAAGGAAATTGATCATATAAAAAGTAATATTTACAAAGACAGAAGAGCTAACCCTTCAGTCACCAACCCGGCAATATGCCGAGTTGTGAGCGCTGTGGGAAGGGGGCTGTAGCACGGGTCGCAGCCGTGTCAGGCGACACGGCTGCGACCTGTGCTACAGAAGTGGAAAAGGGGTATAAGTTGTCTTCTTCCAGTGTATCTATAATAAGAGGGTGTGATTTGTAATGTGTAGTGACTAGAGGGGTAGTCGGCTACGGAACAGATACAGGCTGCTGTCAATTAACTTAATTGATTAATGTCGCTGAACACATAGAACAGGAGGAGAGGTGCCCCCCTTCAAAGCAGGAGCCCGGCGGCAGCTGACTCCGTTGCCTCCCAGAGTTCTGCCTCTGCACCAGACAAGACAAACAATCAGTAATTACATAGAAGAAGGTCCGACGCCTGCACAAGCACCATAGCCGCCACTGCCCCGCGAAATCACCCCACCTGTAGCTAGGGATGGACATCGATGGTCGATGTTTCCGAACCATCAATGTTTTCATTTCGATGGTAGTGTTTTTAGCATTTAATTGTGCTCTTCCGATGGTGGCTTGTTTTTTTCTAATTCCAAATAGCTATGCCTCCCTTTGCTGCTGGGTCTGTATCAGGGAAACTTCCTACGTCCGTTGGAGGCTGCCTGACACTCTCTGTTTCAGACATGAGCCTGCTCAGCCAGTCCCCTCACCCCCTCCCCTCTCTAGGCTGCTGCTAGGCAACAGGGCCCACTGCTAGCTCTGATTGGCTCTCACTGACTCAGAGAGCCAATTAGATCACAGACCTTACCCTGCAGCAGCAGAAGCCACAGACACACGGAGCTGAGGAGGATTCAGAGGAGACAGAGTGACCTCACTGATCTTTATATCACCCCAGCTATACACCACCACTGATCAGGGGGCATCATTTAGGAGGGCTATGGACAAAGTCCTTGCTTGAGTATGTTTTGGACTGTGGGAAAAACCAAGAGAAAACACAAAAAACATGGAAAGAACATACAAACTCCACACCATAATCATCGGAATTGGTCCCATGTGAGACAGCAAAGCAAACCGTGCACTGAGCCAGCTGTCATCCACATTATTGTAAGAAATTCCCAGCCGGTACGCCGTACCGCCGGGCCGTCCACAATACTGCATTCCGCTGGCTTCGTTCTGTGTGAGGGGTCGGAGAGCTTTGCGCAGTACCTCTCCTGCCCCTCAATTCTCTTTGATGCCCGGTCTCACTCTCCATCGGCGGCGGCGGGGTCAATCTAAATAAGGCACCGCTTTACTAGCCAATCAGAGCTCATGGACCGGCAGCCGCTGCTCCTGATTGGCTGCCGGTCCGCGAGCTCTGATTGGCTAACGAACCGGCGCATCATTTCAGATTGACCCCGCCGCCGTTGGAGAGTGAGACCGGGCATCAAAGAGAATTGAGGGGTAAGAGAGACGCTATGCTGCGCTCTCCTCCCCTCACATAGAAGAAACAGAGCCAGCGGTAAGGGGTGGGGGGCAATGAGCGCACAGTGGGGCAATGTATATCTGGCACAGGGGGGCATTGTATATCTGACACAATGGGGGCAATGTATATCTGGCACTGTGGGGGAATTGTATATCTGGCACAGTGGGGGCAATGTATATCTGGCACTGTGGGGGCAATGTATATCTGGCACAGTGGGGCAATGTATATCTGGCACTGTGAGGGCATTGTATATCTGGCACTGTGAGGGCATTGTATTCCTGGCACAGTGGGGGCATTGTATATCTGGCACAGTGGGGGCAATGTATATCTGGCACTGTGGGGCAATGTATATCTGGCACTGTGGGGGCAATGTATATCTGGCACAGTGGGGCAATGTATATCTGGCACTGTGAGGGTATTGTATATCTGGCACTGTGAGGGTATTGTATATCTGGCACTGTGGGGGAATTGTATATCTGGCACTGTGGGGGCATTGTATATCTGGCACTGTGGGGGCAATGTATATGTGGCACTGTAGGGGAATTTTATATCTGGCACAGTGGGGGCAATGTATATCTGGCACTGTGGGGGCATTGTATATCTGGCACTGTGGGGGCATTGCATATCTGGCACAGTGGAGCATTGTATATCTGGCACAGTGGGGGCAATGTATATCTGGCACTGTGGGGCATTGTATATCTGGCACTGTGGGGCATTGTATATCTGGCACTGAGGGGGCAATGTTGCTTCATCATTGGGCATTATATATGTATATTATACACACAATGTCCAGTGATAAAGTAATATGTTGCTCAGAGTCTGGCCCTGCCCCCGATCCCAATTCCCACATTGCGAACGAAAATGCAGGCTTTTGCGCATGCACTAGTCATATAAATAGTTTTCACCATCGAATACTTTTGATGTGATGGTTAGTAACCATCGCTTTGAAAGTTTCAATGGTGGAAGCATTGCCATTATATGATGGTTTGCTTTCGATGTCCATCCCTACCTGTAGCGATTGAGCCTGAGGCGCAGCGAGACTTCCGCATCTGACTGGATTCCCCAGCGATGTCCCGAAGTGGAAGGGCGTGGCGTCTTCTGGTCACACCTACTGGGAACGTCTCGAGCCCTCACTGTAAGCCACGCCCACCGCTGAGCCGCGAGCCGTCTGATCATCCCAACGGTTTTCGAATTCCAACGGGTGAATTGGCAGCATCGGCGTCTCCCGCACCTGCCACGGTGATGACACCCCGACATCTCCCGCACGGTGAGGGCCCCGCATCAAGGAGCTGATTTACCACTATGGGGTATATGCAATCCCGGGCGAATCGCGCCTTTTTTTCGTCCGTTTAAAAATTCGCCTGCACTCGACAGCCGCAGCCCGGCCGCTGGGACCATGAATTCACCATATGCAATGCATAACGGATTCGACACACCCCTTGGCGGATAACGGCCCAATCGGCGAGTAGTGGGCGTCCCGAATTCGACTTCCCGCCGAAAGCAGCCCTTTATTAGGGCTTGTTTGCTGCGTGCTCTGCAGCCATTTTGTGAACCTGCAGAGAGGTGTGAGGAGGTGCAGAGCTAGCAAATTGGTTGTTTGCTGTGGTATCGTTTGGACACCCCAACAGGCTTTATTCCAGGACAGACAGGAGGATACCTGTTACCCCGGAGGAGAGCCATTTTAGGAGCTTTTACAACATTTGTAGGTAAGTACCACATGTGGGTCTGGTGTTGCATGTATGTGTTTGTGTAGTGGGGGTTGCCATGAGGTGTACATGGGGTGTTTGGGTATGTGTATAGCTCCTGCTTGTTTTGCTGCATTTTTTTGTGGATTTTTGTGTTTTGGGGTAGTTTTTCCAAGTTTTTTTTTTTCTTAAAATGACTTTTTGGGTCTTGCTTTTGCATTGGTGTACCTCCAGCATGTGCAGGATTGATTTTTGGCTAGTTTGGGCTGATTTTAGTGTGTGTCGGTAGCAATGCGGTCGACATGTGGTGGTGTTTGTTTGTCAAACATGTTTCTTCCCTCCTATTTTAGCTCTGGTGTACCTCCTGAGTGTGCAGGGATGCTTTTAGGCTAGTTTGGGGTGATTTGGAGCAAGTTTGGTCGGCCATGCGGCCGACATATGGTGTCGGTTGTTTGTCAAACATGTTTTTTTCCTCCTCTTTTAGCTCTGGTGTACCTCCTGAGTGTGCAGGGATGCTTTTTGGCTAGTTTGGGTTGATTTGGAGCAAGTTTGGTCGGCCATGCGGCCGACATGTGGTGTCAGTTGTATGCCAAACATGTTTTCTCTGACGTCCTAAGTGGATGCTGGGGACTCCGTCAGGACCATGGGGATTAGCGGCTCCGCAGGAGACAGGGCACAAAAGTAAAAGCTTTAGGACTAGGTGGTGTGCACTGGCTCCTCCCCCTATGACCCTCCTCCAAGCCTCAGTTAGGTTTTTGTGCCCGGCCGAGAAGGGTGCAATCTAGGTAGCTCTCCTGAGCTGCTTAGAATAAAAGTATAGACTTAGGTTTTTTTTATTTTCAGTGAGTCCTGCTGGCAACAGGCTCACTGCATCGAGGGACTAAGGGGAGAAGAAGCGAACTCACCTGCGTGCAGAGTGGATTGGGCTTCTTGGCTACTGGACATTAGCTCCAGAGGGACGATCACAGGCCCAGCCATGGATGGGTCCCGGAGCCGCGCCGCCGGCCCCCTTACAGAGCCAGAAGAGTGAAGAGGTCCAGAAATCGGCGGCAGAAGGCATCTTGTCTTCAAGAAAGGTAGCGCACAGCACTGCAGCTGTGCGCCATTGCTCTCAGCACACTTCACACTCCGGTCACTGAGGGTGCAGGGCGCTGGGGGGGGGCGCCCTGAGACGCAATGAAAACACTATTTATGGTAAAAAATACATCACATATAGCTCCTGGGCTATATGGATGTATTTAACCCCTGCCATTTTACCTCATAAAAAGCGGGAGAAAGGCCGCCGTGAAGGGGGCGGAGCCTATCTCCTCAGCACACAAGCGCCATTTTCCCTCACAGCTCCGCTGGAAGGACGTCTCCCTGACTCTCCCCTGCAGTCCTGCACTACAGAAACAGGGTAAAAAAGAGAGGGGGGGGCACTAATTTGGCATATAAAAACATATATAGCAGCTATAAGGGAGAAACACTTATTTATAAGGTTGTCCCTATACATATATAGCGCTCTGGTGTGTGCTGGCAAACTCTCCCTCTGTCTCCCCAAAGGGCTAGTGGGGTCCTGTCCTCTATCAGAGCATTCCCTGTGTGTGTGCTGTGTGTCGGTACGCGTGTGTCGACATGTATGAGGAGGAAAATGGTGTGGAGGCGGAGCAATTGCCTGTATTAGTGATGTCACCCCCTAGGGAGTCGACACCTGACTGGATGGTCTTATTTAAGGAATTACGTGATAGTGTCAGCACTTTACAAAAAACTGTTGACGACATGAGACAGCCGGCAAGTCAGTTAGTTCCTGTCCAGGCGTCTCAAACACCGTCAGGGGCTCTAAAGCGCCCATTACCTCAGTCGGTCGACACAGACACGGACACTGACTCCAGTGTCGACGGTGAAGAAACAAACGTATTTTCCAGTAGGGCCACACGTTACATGATCACGGCAATGAAGGAGGCTTTGCATATTTCTGATACTACAAGTACCACAAAAAAGGGTATTATGTGGGGTGTGAAAAAACTACCCGTAGTTTTTCCTGAATCAGAAGAATTAAATGAAGTGTGTGATGATGCGTGGGTCTCCCCCGATAAAAAATTGCTGATATCTAAGAAATTATTGGCATTATACCCTTTCCCGCCAGAAGTTAGGGCGCGTTGGGAAACACCCCCTAGGGTGGATAAGGCACTCACACGCTTATCAAAACAAGTGGCGTTACCGTCTCCTGATACGGCCGCCCTCAAGGAGCCAGTTGATAGAAAGCTGGAAAATGTCCTAAAAAGTATATACACACATGCTGGTGTTATACTGCGACCAGCGATTGCCTCAGCCTGGATGTGCAGCGCTGGGGTGGCGTGGTCGGAGTCCCTGACTGAAAATATTGATACCCTGGACAGGGACAGTATTTTATTGACTATAGAGCGTTTAAAAGATGCGTTTCTATATATGCGTGATGCACAGAGGGATATTTGCACCCTGGCATCAAGAGTAAGTGCGATGTCCATTTCTGCCAGACAGTGGACACGACAGTGGTCAGGTGATGCGGATTCCAAACGGCATATGGCAGTATTGCCGTATAAAGGGGAGGAGTTATTTGGGGTCGGTCTTTCGGACCTGGTGGCCACGGCAACAGCTGGAAAATCCACCTTTTTACCCCAACTCACCTCTCAGCAGAAAAAGACACCGTCTTTTCAGCCTCAGTCCTTTCGTCCCCATAAGGGCAAGCGGGCAAAAGGCCAGTCATATCTGCCCCGGGGTAGAGGAAAGGGAAAAAGACTGCAGCAGACAGCCTCTTCCCAGGAACAGAAGCCCTCCACCGCTTCTGCCAAGTCCTCAGCATGACGCTGGGGCCTTACAAGCGGACTCAGGTGCGGTGGGGGGTCGTCTCAAGAGTTTCAGCGCGCAGTGGGCTCACTCGCAAGTGGACCCCTGGATCCTACAGGTAGTATCCCAGGGGTACAGATTGGAATTCGAGACGTCTCCCCCTCGCAGGTTCCTGAAGTCTGCTTTACCAACGTCTCCCTCCGACAGGGAGGCAGTATTGGAAGCAATTCACAAGCTGTATTCCCAGCAGGTGATAATCAAAGTACCCCTCCTACAACAGGGAAAGGGGTATTATTCCACACTATTTGTGGTACCGAAGCCAGACGGCTCGGTGAGACCTATTCTAAATCTGAAATCTTTGAACACTTACATACAAAGGTTCAAATTCAAGATGGAGTCACTCAGAGAAGTGATAGCAAACCTGGAAGAAGGGGACTATATGGTGTCCCTGGACATCAAGGATGCTTACCTTCATGTCCCAATTTGCCCTTCTCACCAAGGGTACCTCAGGTTCGTAGTACAGAACTGTCATTATCAGTTTCAGACGCTGCCGTTTGGATTGTCCACGGCACCCCGGGTCTTTACCAAGGTAATGGCCGAAATGATGATTCTTCTTCGAAGAAAAGGCGTCTTAATTATCCCTTACTTGGACGATCTCCTGATAAGGGCAAAGTCCAGGGAACAGTTGGAGGTCGGAGTAGCACTATCTTGGGTACTGCTACAACAGCACGGGTGGATTCTAAATATTCCAAAATCGCAGCTGATCCCGACGACACGTCTGCTGTTCCTAGGGATGATTCTGGACACAGTCCAGAAAAAGGTGTTTCTCCCGGAGGAGAAAGCCAGGGAGTTATCCGAGCTAGTCAGGAACCTCCTAAAACCAGGAAAAGTGTCAGTGCATCATTGCACAAGGGTCCTGGGAAAAATAGTGGCTTCTTACGAAGCGATTCCATTCGGCAGATTTCACGCAAGAACTTTTCAGTGGGATCTGCTGGACAAATGGTCCGGATCGCATCTTCAGATGCATCAGCGGATAACCCTGTCTCCGAGGACAAGGGTGTCTCTTCTGTGGTGGCTGCAGAGTGCTCATCTACTAGAGGGCCGCAGATTCGGCATTCAGGATTGGATCCTGGTGACCACGGATGCCAGCCTGAGAGGCTGGGGAGCAGTCACACAGGGAAGAAATTTCCAGGGAACGTGGTCAAGTCTAGAGACTTCTCTCCACATAAATATACTGGAGCTAAGGGCAATTTACAATGCTCTATGCCTAGCAAGACCTCTGCTTCAAGGTCAGCCGGTGCTGATCCAGTCGGACAACATCACGGCAGTCGCCCACGTAAACAGACAGGGCAGCACAAGAAGCAGGAGGGCAATGGCAGAAGCTGCAAGGATTCTTCGCTGGGCGGAAAATCATGTGATAGCACTGTCAGCAGTGTTCATTCCGGGAGTGGACAACTGGGAAGCAGACTTCCTCAGCAGGCACGACCTCCACCCGGGAGAGTGGGGACTTCACACGGAAGTCTTCCACATGATTGTGAACCGTTGGGAAAAACCAAAGGTGGACATGATGGCGTCCCGCCTCAACAAAAAACTGGACAGGTATTGCGCCAGGTCAAGGGACCCTCAGGCAATAGCTGTGGACGCTCTGGTAACACCGTGGGTGTACCAGTCAGTGTATGTGTTCCCTCCTCTTCCTCTCATACCCAAGGTACTGAGAATTATAAGACGGAGAGGAGTAAGAACTATACTCGTGGCTCCGGATTGGCCAAGGAGGACTTGGTACCCGGAACTTCAAGAGATGCTCACAGAGGACCCATGGCCTCTGCCGTTAAGAAGGGACTTGCTTCAGCAAGGACCCTGTCTGTTCCAAGACTTACCGTGGCTGCGTTTGACGGCATGGCGGTTGAACGCCGGATCCTAAGGGAAAAAGGCATTCCGGAAGAGGCCATACCTACCCTGGTCAAAGCCAGGAAGGAGGTGACCGCACAACATTATCACCGCATTTGGCGAAAATATGTTGCGTGGTGTGAGGCCAGGAAGGCCCCCACGGAGGAATTTCAACTCGGTCGATTCCTGCATTTCCTGCAAACAGGAGTGTCTATGGGCCTCAAATTGGGGTCCATTAAGGTTCAAATTTCGGCCCTGTCGATTTTCTTCCAGAAAGAATTGGCTTCAGTTCCTGAAGTCCAGACATTCGTCAAGGGAGTATTGCATATACAACCCCCTTTTGTGCCTCCAGTGGCACCGTGGGATCTCAACGTAGTTCTGGGATTCCTCAAATCACATTGGTTTGAACCGCTCAAATCTGTGGATTTGAAATATCTCACATGGAAAGTGACCATGCTGTTGGCCCTGGCCTCGGCCAGGCGAGTGTCAGAATTGGCGGCTTTGTCTCACAAAAGCCCATATCTGATTTTCCATTCGGACGGGGCAGAACTGCGGACTCGTCCCCAGTTTCTCCCTAAGGTGGTGTCAGCGTTTCACCTGAACCAACCTATTGTGGTGCCTGCGGCTACTAGGGACTTGGAGGACTCCAAGTTGCTAGACGTTGTCAGGGCCCTGAAAATATATATTTCCAGGATGGCTGGAGTCAGGAAAACTGACTCGCTGTTTATCCTGTATGCACCCAACAAGCTGGGTGCTCCTGCTTCTAAGCAGACGATTGCTCGTTGGATTTGTAGTACAATTCAGCTTGCACATTCTGTGGCAGGCCTGCCACAGCCAAAATCTGTAAATGCCCATTCCACAAGGAAGGTGGGCTCATCTTGGGCGGCTGCCCGAGGGGTCTCGGCTTTACAACTTTGCCGAGCTGCTACTTGGTCAGGGGCAAACACGTTTGCTAAATTCTACAAATTTGATACCCTGGCTGAGGAGGACCTGGAGTTCTCTCATTCGGTGCTGCAGAGTCATCCGCACTCTCCCGCCCGTTTGGGAGCTTTGGTATAATCCCCATGGTCCTGACGGAGTCCCCAGCATCCACTTAGGACGTCAGAGAAAATAAGAATTTACTTACCGATAATTCTATTTCTCGTAGTCCGTAGTGGATGCTGGGCGCCCATCCCAAGTGCGGATTGTCTGCAATACTTGTACATAGTTATTGTTACAAAAATCGGGTTATTATTGTTGTGAGCCATCTTTTCAGAGGCTCCTCTGTTATCATGCTGTTAACTGGGTTCAGATCACAAGTTGTACAGTGTGATTGGTGTGGCTGGTATGAGTCTTACCCGGGATTCAAAATCTTTCCTTATTGTGTACGCTCGTCCGGGCACAGTATCCTAACTGAGGCTTGGAGGAGGGTCATAGGGGGAGGAGCCAGTGCACACCACCTAGTCCTAGAGCTTTTACTTTTGTGCCCTGTCTCCTGCGGAGCCGCTAATCCCCATGGTCCTGACGGAGTCCCCAGCATCCACTACGGACTACGAGAAATAGAATTATCGGTAAGTAAATTCTTATTTTTTCCCTCCTATTTTAGCTCTGGTGTACCTCCTGAGTGTGCAGGGATGCTTTTAGGCTAGTTTGGGTTGATTTGGAGCAAGTTTGGTCGGCCATGCGGCCGACATGTGGTGTCGGTTGTATGCCAAACATGTTTTTCCCTCCTATTTTAGCTCTGATGTACCTCCTGAGTGTGCAGGTATGCTTTTAGGCTAGTTTGGGGTGATTTGGAGCAAGTTTGGTCGGCCATGCAGCCGACATATGGTGTCGGTTGTTTGCCAAGCATGTTTTTTTCCTCCTCTTTTAGCTCTGGTGTACCTCCTGAGTGTGCAGGGATGCTTTTTGGCTAGTTTGGGTTGATTTGGAGGAAGTTTGGTCGGCCATGCGGCCGACATGTGGTGTCGGTTGTATGCCAAACATGTTTTTTCCCTCCTATTTTTAGCTCTGGTGTACCTCCTGAGTGTGCAGGGATGCTTTTTGGCTAGTTTGGGTTGATTTGGAGCAAGTTTGGTCGGCCATGCGGCCGACATGTGGTGTCGGTTGTATGCCAAACATGTTTTTCCCCTCCTATTTTAGCTCTGATGTACCTCCTGAGTGTGCAGGGATGCTTTTAGGCTAGTTTGGGGTGATTTGGAGCAAGTTTGGTCGGACATGCGGCCGACATATGGTGTCGGTTGTTTGCCAAACATGTTTTTTTCCTCCTCTTTTAGCTCTGGTGTACCTCCTGAGTGTGCAGGGATGCTTTTTGGCTAGTTTGGGTTGATTTGGAGCAAGTTTGGTCGGCCATGCGGCCGACATGTGGTATCGGTTGCTTGCCAAACATGTTTTTTTCCTCCTCTTTTAGCTCTGGTGTACCTCCTGAGTGTGCAGGGATGCTTTTTGGCTAGTGTGTGTCAGCCATTTTGTGTGTGTCAGCCATTTTGTGTGTCAGCCATGGTTGATTTCCAGTATGTGCAGGGATGCTTGTACAGGGTTTTTTTTAAATACATTTTTTTTTGTTTTTTTTGTTTTGTGCTTTGGTCCTGCTTGAGAACTGGGGTCCCAGCAGCATGACGTGATTGCATTTAATTATGTAATGTGTTAAATTTGTAAATATATATATATATATATTTTTTTTTTTTTTTGTCTTTTTAAAACAGAGATGTCCAGGGACAAGCGGCCCCGATCCCCCCCTTCCCCCACCCACTCGGATCTATCCCTGCATAGCAACGAGGAGTGGGAGCCGACCCAGGAGGAGGATACGACCGACCAGGCATGCAGTGACCAGCCGCGGTCGTCAAGGGCCCATGAGAAGTCTAAGAAAAAGCCTAGTAGAAAGGTACTGACAACACCTGCAGTCACAAATAGCATCCAACTTGACCCACCCTAGTTTGCGCACTGCCATGCACACCTACAGGTATATGTGCGCAATGCCAGGGATACTGACACTCACAGGTACATACCGATCTTATTAAATGCATGGTTTTTTTTCAAACCCTAAAGGCAAGAAGCCAGCCAGAGGAGCAGTCGGATGAGGAAGCTTCTGGTGAAGATGCAGGACCGAAAAAGCCGCGTGGACCCAGATACACTGAGGCGGAAAACTGTGCCCTAGTGGATGGCGTCGACAGGTCCTACGAAGTTCTGTATGGACAAAGGGCACAGACCACAGCAGCTAAGACAAAGCGAAACATCTGGGATGCCATCGCGAGCCAAGTCACTGCAGTATCTGGAAACCGCCGGAGCACCAGAAACTGCATGAAGCGGTACAGTGATTGCCGCAGACAGACCAAGAAGAAGATGGGGATTCAGCGCCGACATGAGAACGCTACGGGAGGTGGCCCGGCTCTCAATCTGAAGTGGCTACCCTGGGAGAACGTTATTAGAAGGCGCATGAACCCTGCCATGGTCGAAGGAGTTCGCGGAGGTGTAGTCTCCAGCCGTCCTGCTGGCTTTCCCCAGGAGGAAGAACCGCCCAGAAGACGGAAGAAGGCGGGAGACAAGCAGTCCAAAAGGAGGCCTGATGGTAAGAATACATTCAGATGAGGTGTACTAACGACAAAATTTTTTTGTATTTGCTAATGTGTTTTTTTTTTTTCAGACACGCCTGCCCAGAGGACATCACCTGCGCGCAGGACATCGCCAGCGCGCGGACCAACACCTGTGCAGCAGGCATCAACAGCAGCGCGCGGACCGTCACCTGCGCAGCAAGCAACAGGAGCGCATAGATCGTCACCTGTGCGCCACAGATCGTCATCGCGCAGTTTGTCACCTGTGCACCAGACTACGTCGGCGCGCAGACTATCACCTGTGCGCCAGACATCAGCGCACAGAACTTCACCTGTGCGCCAGACACCATCGGCGACCACACCACAAGATGGGCGCCAAACTACAGCTCCTGCGCGCAGGCCATCACCAGATCGTCGTCTCTCCAGGAGCTCTGGGACTGTGACTGAAGAGCCTCAAGACACAACCCTTGTGGACCCATCACCCGATCTGTTTGAGTCTACAGGGTTAACAGACGAGACTTTTCTTGGGTTTGAGGACAGCCGTGCAGACGTATCCAGCCAGACCCTTGAAAAGTCTTCAGATACGAGGACAAGTGAAGCTCCTGGAGCAGCTGCACCACAGGATGGAGAAGGTTTGTATTTAATTTTTGGGGGTGTGGGGGGGGGGGGGTGCAGCAGTTTTGTATAGTTTATTAACTTTAAAAAAAATTATTTTGCAAACAGTGGTGCCACGGACCAGCAGCGGACTAGCTTCGGGGATTGGTTCCTACTCAGGCCGGATCTCCTCCTACAGAAGTCGTCAGAGGATGACGAGGTGGAAGTACAGCAGGCTGCAGTTGCTACATCCCTGTGTGAGTAAATAGAATTGTGAGCCTTCAAACAAATGTATGATGAATGTGTATAATATTTTCTAATTTTCTTTTCAGCTGCCCAAATGCAAGTGGTGGCAGACGTCCAGGAAGGGCAGAATCCCTCAACTGTTCAGAGGGTTCACACCCTGGCATCGGAGATTACTTCCCGCCAGGATACATACACAAATGTCGTTGGAGGCAGACTGGACAACATTGAGAGGACAATGGAGAAGATGTCAAACAGTCTGCTTGAAATGCAGAAGGCTCTTGCCGACAGCACGGCCACAATGCTACAGGTCAGAATGGAAGATCATAGGGAGACTATGGACGTCCTTCACATTCTGGCCGAATCCATGAGCCGGCTCGTGGAGAACACAACATGCCTGGCACACAGCAATACCAACATGTCGGAGAGCCATCGACAATCCTCATCCAGCCAACAGCTTATCGCAACAACACTGCAGATGATCTATGACAAGCTCCCAGAACCAGCTCATCAACACGCTGGTGATCCACCATTTCCGCCGTCGCAAGCCACAAGGACGCCTCGTACCCTTCCTCAACTACCATCCCAGTACAGACAGTCACAGATGTACCAGGGATATACAGGGATGTACCCCACCCACCAGATGCCTCCACCACCGGCCGCCACATCTACAGCCGCATGGGCATAGAGGCCCAGTCAACGCACTACCCAGCCTCCCAGGACATCGACACCCCATCAGGAGGAACACCAGGTTCCGGACAGACTTCCACCATAAGCCTGGTCGTATTGTTTTATTTACTTATATGTTTTTCATGTATCCCTTTCTTCCCCTCCCATTAGTTTTTTTTTTTTTCTTACTATTGTTTTTTCTTTGTTGGGCTTCCCCACCCGTGACCGGGTACTACCAAGGAGCTTTGTGTAGGCATACATGCGCGGGCATGTATGCGGGCGCGTGTGGTAACGGATGAAAGCTCCTTGTGGCTACATGTATGATGGGCCAAAGAGCTATTCTGATACCACTTTTTTACCCCAAAAATCCTTTTTGTAATGGTGTACAATAGGCTTTCACTGTTGTGTGAATTTACTATTCACTAGTGTGTGTTTTTGGCTTATTCATAGGATTGGGTGGAAAATTGAAGTGGACGGCATAAGTTCGTGTTGTGCGTACCAAGGTGAGTAGAGCAATGTTTCAATGTATATATTCAAGAAACTTTGGACCGCCTGCCTTTGTGGAACCACACAGCCCAGCAATGGGTCATGCTGGGCTGTGTGGTTCCACAAATGTTAGCGTGTCAAAGTGCTGACCACTGACACCACTATTCCACTTTGGACCGCCTGCCTTTGTGGAACCACACAGCCCAGCAATGGGTCATGCTGGGCTGTGTGGTTCCACAAATGTTCTTGGGAAAGAAATGAACACGACTTTAGTTTAGTTTAGTCTTTACTTAATATACTTTTTTTCTTTTCCCCACAGATATCTATCTACACAAGAAAAGAATATAAAGAATAACAAACTACTTTTTTGTTTTATTAACTTTCAATTTTTATTTCAAAAATAAAATCCAATTTTTCTTCAATAAATTTTTAAAAAGAGAAGTTTTCTTTGGTTTTTATTAAAATGATTTGATATGCAGTTGAATTGTACAGAAGTAGGTCGCACATGGAACATCAGGGGAACTGTGTTGTCTTTTCACATCCACGCCACTTGGGAAGGAAACACCGCAAGACCTGTGGAAGAGAACAGTATGAGGTTCCAGCTATTGGTAAAGTGTCACCCTGGTACTGAAAAGAAGAGGTACAATCAACACGACATAAGCAGGTTACAGTGGGCCCAAATGCAATTCCCCGGCACTTGCGTCACTACACATCCAAACATTCCCTGACCAGCATTGGTGTATCAGGGAATGATTGGATGTGCAGTTTTGCAAATGCCGGAGGGCTGCACTTTGGACATGCCGGGGTGACTTGGACAAGAGGGAGTTTTGGGCAATACATCTCACCTGAGGGGGGTTGTCTGCTACATGGCGGAGGCTCAGGTCCACATCACAAGTAGGTCGCCCATGGTAGAGTTGGATAAAAGGGTCCAATATTTGCAGAAACCCAACAACAGGAGAAAATGGGGTAACGAGTCGTCAACAGGACTAAACTTTAAAAACAGGCCTGGGAAGGTACATCAACAGGACGGAAAACTCTGAAATACATGAATAAAGATGTTTGTTTTTTTGAATATTACAATGTCTGTTTACACGATAATACAAATGTATACTCACAGGCAACAGAAAAAAAGTTTTGGAACACTGTCCGCCGGGAATCATCTCCTTCGTCCATACCCACCAGTAGAGCAGAAGAACATTTCCCGCATCCGAAAGCACTGCGACAAAGAGTCACCGGCAAACGGTTTGCGACACATGTTGTGTAAAATACAACATGCATTTACCATGCCGCAAACCTTCGCCAGGTGACCTCACCGCTAACCGCAAAGTTCCCACCATTGAATATAATGGAGAGGCTTTGTGATGCGCTGTCTGACAGCTTAGAAGTGCAGCCAATCAGCAGAGTGCAAGGACGTTGTGCACGCTGATTGGCCTAAGAGACCTTTCAGTGACAGCAGTCACAAGGGGGTCTCTGCATTCGGGGAAAGGGGTCCATGTGTAAACATGGGTCCCCTTTCAGTCCGCTGGTCCGGGTTTGTCGTGTTATTTTTTAGCCAAGTACGTGGATTTATGTCTGGACACTAGAGATCAGGTGAGTGTTATTTATTTCACAGGTACCCTGGATCGACGGAGACTGTGGCAGTCGGCGGGTCAACATAGGTAAGTATGTGTGTGTTGGCAGTTGTGTAATAAAGTTTTACTGTCAAGGTGTGTCTCCTGTTTTTATTTGGGTATTTTTTTTTCCAGTAGTACTACAGGTACCAGCGGTCCCGTTTTTCTCCCACATGCTGGTACTTGTGGTTCTCCAAGTACCAGCTTGCGGGGGAGGCTTGCTGGGACTTGTAGTACTACTGGAAAAAACAATATTCTTTCAATTTTCTCAAGGCTATCAGCCCCCCATCCGCAGCCCTTGGATGGGGGGGACAGCCTCGGGCTTCACCCCTGGCCCTTGGGTGGCTGGGGGGGACCCCTTGATTGAAGGGGTCCCCACTCCCCCAGGGTACCCCGGCCAGGGGTGACTAGTTGGATATTTAATGCCACGGCCGCAGGGCGCTGTATAAAAGTGTCCCCCGGCTGTGGCATTATCTGTCCAGCTAGTGGAGCCCGATGCTGGTGTAAAAAATACGGGGGACCCCTACTCTTTTTGTCCCCCATATTTTTTGCAGCAGCACCAGGCGCAGAGCCCGGTGCTGGTTTTAAAATTACGGGGTATCCCCTGTCAATTTTTCCCCTGCATTTTTAGAACCAGGACCAGCTCGAAGAGCCCGAGGCTGGTTATGCTTTGGAGGGGGGACCCCACGCCATTTTTTTTCAGAATTTTACCATTTATCAAAATAAAATAAAATATTATTTTAAAAAATATATAAATAATACTTGTGCCTCCAAAAAAGACAATCCTAGTACCTAATCCCTCCTAATATAAATAGATATGCTATTACCAAAAGAAAAATACCAAAAAAAACGTGTTTTAATTTTTTTTTATTAGTTTCACCCACCAAAGTGTGGCGGATTGAAAATGACGAATTTGCTGTCTAAAAGCACTGTTGTCGAATTTCCAAACTTCCATTGAATAGACTTTGGTCGAATTGCAGCATTTGTACCATTGCAAAAAAAGTCGAATTTGACAAAAGTCGAATTTCCAAAAGTCGAATTCTGAATGTCCGTTTCTTGGCGTAAAGTACTGGATTGCATTGTCGATTTTTTTTTTTGGGCGAAAAAGTCCCGAAATTCGACAATTTCAGGAATTCGACAGCAATTGCATATACCCCTATGTATTCAAGGCCCACTCCCAGG
The DNA here is from genome assembly GCF_028390025.1 of Pseudophryne corroboree. NCBI lineage: Eukaryota > Metazoa > Chordata > Amphibia > Anura > Myobatrachidae > Pseudophryne > Pseudophryne corroboree. Next base: position 690,168,673 of record NC_086449.1, read on the forward strand.
GGTCCCTTTGCCTAATCACATTTCCGTACGACGTGCGGGTAGTTCTGCCGGCAGAGACTCCGTGAATGGGGCGCGGGTATAGCTGCGGTGCTGCTGGAAGAGTCCCGCGTGTGCGTGCTGTACACATCTCCCTGTGTGTTATGCCTAATGCCATTATGGTTGAAGCTAGATCCAAGTGGCCTATGTCTAGAACCGGCAGCCCCCCTCACCATTCTCTTGCTCCCAATCATTTCTCTCACTCTCCTTGGCACTCCCCCTTCTCCCCCCCCCCACACTCTATCTCCATGACACCTTCTCGCTCTCTCACTCTGACACCCTTTGTCTCTCTCACACCTCCCCTCTCTTGCTAGCACTCCCTCTCTCAACTCTCCTCCCTCTCCCTCTGACTTTCTCACTCTCTCCCCTCTCTTTTAAATAACACAGATAAAACAGAATAGCTTGTGTGTAGCGTATATCTGTTGCTATATCTAGTGTTCCCCTCTAGGAATTTTTTAGGGCAGGGCGCCGGTCTGTGGGGGCACTTGTGCACGCTGCTGAAAATGGGTCGTGACTATGCAAATTGCGGGACGGCAGCGTCGGCGTCACTAAAGGGGGTGTGGGCAGGCGGAGGTGTTACTAAAGGGGGCGTGTGTGGCTGGTGGCATCATTAAAGGGGGCGTGGGCGGCTGGCGGCGTCACTAAAGGGGTCATGGGTGGCTGGCGGCGTCACTAAAGGGGTCGTGCCTTGCACCTACGGAGGTGCTGGGCTTCCCCCAAGCACTCTCCGGTAGCGTGAATCGATGCTGTGCACATGCGCATGCCATCTATACATGCTGGGAGAGCAGGAAGCGGGCAGGCTGTTTAGCAGGGTGCCGCAGAAAGGGCAGGGCGGATTTTGCCTTTAAAAAAATCGGGCAGGGGGCGGCGCCCTGCTAAAACAGCCTAGCGTAAACACTAATATCTAACCTGTCCTGCTAGCAATTCACATCAGAGTTATATGCAGGGGCGTAGCTATGCCATTTGGGGCCCCATAGCATAATTCCACGCCCTCCCATCCCCCTCCCAACTGCACAGAGGCGCCCCATATGGATTACTCAAAGATACTCTCCACCCCCCAGACTACTTAAAGATCCCCTTTCCTAGTGGCCTATCACCAGCACTCACCATTGGTGCCCCAGTGTGCTGCTGCAGTGTCACCATATCTGCTCTCACAGCCGGCCCGTCTTTGTCTCCTCACAGACGCTGGGAGGAGGTGTGGCCGCATATTTATACAACACTGTGGGGGTAGGTTTTCTAAGGCACGATTTATGAAAACTGGCCTTGATGGTGACCTTGATAAACTGTGTCTTTTTGGGGTGTGGCCTGGATGGGCATGGCGTAAGATGTAAGTCTTACTGCTTTCCAGCCCGATAACTCTGTTTACCTATCCTCTGGCCACTGAAAGACTCATCCATTTTTCTCTTACATCCTAGAGGTTGCTGGGGACTCCAAAAGGACCAGGGGTATAGACGGGATCCGCAGGAGACATGGGCACACTGTAAGACTTTGAATGGGTGTGAACTGGCTCCTCCCTCTATGCTGGCTACAGGCTCCCTGCTTCGTGGGAGTGAGGGGAGAGAAGTCAGACCTACTTCTTCTGAGTTAAAGGCTCTGCTTCTTAGGCTACTGGACACCATTAGCTCCAGAGGGTTCGATCACTTGGTCCGCCTAGCTGCTTGTTCCCAAGCCGTGCCGTCAACCCCCTCACAGCAGCCAGAAGAAAGAAGCCGGGTGAGTATATAGAAGAACAGAAGACTTCAGTGACTGCAGAAGACTTCAGTAAGAGGTACAGCGCAGCGGTTGCGCTGTGCGCCATGCTCCCACACATACTTCCAACGGCACTTACAGGGTTCAGGGCGCAAGGGGGGCGCCCTGGCCAGCATGTTACTGAAAGTCAGACTGGCTATAAAAGTTATAAGTGCCTAGGCACTAAATATGAGCCCCCGCCAGTATAAATATTCAAAATCGAGCGGGACTACAGCGCGCCGGGAGGGGACGTGGCTTAGCCCGCACAGCTTACCAGCGCCATTTTCCCTCTTCACAGACTTGCAGAGACGCTGGTGTTTAAGTACAGGGAGCAAAACGGGGGGGGGGGGGGTGTCACAGTAATTTGGTGCTATTATAACAGCGCAGACATCATATATTCTTTCTCAGTATTATATGGGCGCTGGGGTGTGAGCTGGTAAACTCCCTCTGTGTTTCTCTAACAGGCTTCCCTGTAGGTCTGTCTCCTATAGCCAGTGTGAGTGTGTGCGTGTCGGTACGGTGTGTCGACATGTCTGAGGCTGAGTGCTCCTCCCTGGAGGAAGTTACTGGGGGCGCAGAGAAGGATCTGGGAGTGACTCTGTCGGCACCGCCGACTGCTGATGGGTTAAATATGTTGAGTACATTGAATGCAAACGTGGAGAAAATACATGGAGGATGCCTTGTCCCAGGTACAGGTCCCCTCAGGGTCACAAAAGCGTCCATTTACCCAAATAGCTGATACGGATACCGACACGGACTCTTACTCCAGTGTCGACTATAGTGAGGCCAGTTTACATCCTAAATTGGTTAAGAGTATTCAGTACATGATTGTGGCTATTAAAGATGTTTTACATATTTCTGAAGTACCTGCTGTTCCTGATACAAGGGTTTGTTTGTATAAGGGAAAGAAGCCTGAGGTGACGTTTCCCCCCTCTCATGAACTGAACGCTCTTTGTGAAAAGTCTTGGGAATCCCCTGATAAAAGGTGGCAGGTTCCCAAGAGAATTTTTATGTCATATCCTTTCCCCTCTGACGACAGGGAAAAGTGGGAGTCATCTCCAAATGTGGACAAAGCTCTGTCACGGTTGTCCAAGAAAGTGGCGCTTCCGTCTCCCGACACTGCTGCCCTCAAGGACCCTGCGAATCGTAAGCAGGAAACGACATTAAAGGCCATTTATGTCACTACGGGTGCACTCCTCAGACCTGCCGTGGCGTCGGCATGGGTGAGTAGTGCTATAGCTAAGTGGGCTGATAATTTGGCATCTGACACGGATACCCTGGATAGGGATAAAATTATTTTGACTCTCGGTTATATCAGGGACGCTGCAGCTTACCTAAAGGATGCGGCGAGGGATATTGGCCTCTTGGGATCAAGGTCCAATGCCATGGCAGTCTCGGCCAGGAGAGCGCTGTGGATTCATCAATGGAATGCTGATGCCGACTGCAAGAAAGCTATGGAAGCTCTCCCATGTAAAGGTAGTGTCTTGTTTGGTGACGGCCTCGCTGACCTGGTGTCTACCGCTACAGCGGGTAAGTCATCTTTTCTTCCTTATGTTCCAGCACAACAGTCTAACTTCCAGGACCAGAATATCTCTCCTGTGGTGGCTGCAAAGTTCTCACCTTCTAGAGGGACGCAGGTTCGGGGACAAGGATTGGGTCCTGCTGACCACGGATGCAAGGCTGGGGAGCAGTCACACAAGGAAGAAGTTTCCAGGGAAAATGGTCAAGCCAGGAAACTTGTCTCCACATAAACGTTCTGGAGTTAAGAGCCATTTACAACGGCCTTCTGCAAGCGGAACACCTTCTTCGAGGTCTACCTGTCCTGATTCAGTCGGACAACGTAACAGCGGTGGCTTACGTAAACCGCCAGGGCGGAACAAAGAGCAGAGCGGCGATGGCGGAGGCCACAAGAGTTCTTCGCTGGGCGGAAAAGCACGTGAGCGCTCTGTCAGCAGTCTTCCTTCCGGGCGTGGACAACTGGGAAGCAGAATTCCTCAGCAGACACGATCTCCATCCAGGAGAGTGGGCTCTTCATCAAGAGGTATTTGCAGAAGTGACAAGTCGTTGGGGAATTCCTCAAATAGACATGATGGTGTCTCGCCTCAACAAGAAGCTTCTAAGGTATTGTTCCAGGTCGAGGGACCCCCAAGCCAGTGCAGTGGACGCCCTGGTAACTCTGTGGGTGTTTCAGTCGGTATATGTGTTCCCTCCATTTCCTCTCATTCCAAAAGTGTTGAGGATCATAAGACGAACAAGGGTTCCGGCAGTACTCGTCGTTCCAGATTGGCCACGGAGGGCCTGGTATCCGGATCTTCAGGAATTGCTCATAGAAGATTCTTGGCCGCTTCCTCTCAGAGAGGACCTGTTACTGCAGGGGCCATGCATATTTCAAGATTTACCGTGGCTGCGTTTGACGGCGTGGAGGTTGAACGCCAAATCCTAGCTCGAAAGGATATTCCCGGGGAAGTCATCCCCACTCTCCTTAAGGCTAGAAAGGAGGTCAGGGCAAAGCATTATCACCGTATTTGGAGAAAATATGTGTCATGGTATGAAGCCAAGAAAGCTCCTACGGAGGAGTTTCAGCTGGGTCGTTTCCTCCATTTTTTGCAGGCAGGCGTGGATGCAGGCCTGAAATTGGGTTCCATCAAAGTGCAGATTTCAGCTTTATCTATTTTCTTTCAAAAAGAATTGGCCGCCCTTCCTGAAGTTCAGCCTTTCGTGAAGGGTGTGCTGCATATCCATCCTCCGTTTGTGCCACCCGTGGCACCGTGGGATCTTGACGCAGTGTTACAATTTCTTATGTCTCACTGGTTTGAACCTTTGCGAAAGGTGGAGTTGAAATTTCTCACTTGGAAAGTGGTCATGCTTTTGGCCTTGGCGTCCGCCAGACCGGTGTCGGAATTGGCAGCTTTGTCTCACAAGAGCCCATATTTGATTTTCCATGTGGATAGAGCGGAATTGAGGACTCGTCAACAATTTCTGCTGAAGGTGGTTTCTTCGTTTCACATAAATCAACCTATTGTGGTGCCTGTGGCTACGGAGGCCGTGACGGTGCCAAAATCTCTCGATGTCGTAAGAGCTTTGAAAATTTATGTTGCCAGAACGGCTCTTGTTAGGAAAACGGAGGCTCTGTTTGTCCTGTATGCTTCCAACAAGATTGGAAATCCTGCTTCCAAGCAGACTATTGCACGCTGGATTTGTAATACGATTCAGCACGCTCATACTACGGTTGGATTGCCGTTGGCGAAGTCAGTGAAGGCCCATTCTACTAGGAAGGTGGGCTCATCTTGGGTGGCTGCCCGAGGGGTCTTGGCACTTCAACTTTGCCGAGCAGCTACGTGGTCGGGTTCAAACACTTTTGCTAAGTTCTACAAGTTTGATACCCTGGCTGATGAGGACCTCATGTTTGCTCAATCGGTGCTGCAGAGTCGTCCGCACTCTCCCGCCCGTTCTGGAGCTTTGGTATAGACCCCATGGTCCTTTTGGAGTCCCCAGCATCCTCTAGGACATAAGAGAAAATAGGATTTTAATACCTACCGGAAAATTCTTTTCTCCTAGTCCGTAGAGGATGCTGGGCGCCCATCCCAGTGCGGACTGTTACTTGCAGTTGTATTGTTAGTTGTTGCTTTCGGTTACACGAAGGTTGTGTATCGGTTATGTTCAGCTTGTTGCTGTCTTTCATTCATACTGTTATCTGGTGTTCCTGGTAATCCAGTTGTACGGTGTGTTGTGGTGTGAGCTGGTATGTATCTCACCCTTAGTTTAACAAGAATCCTTTTCCTCAAAATGTCCGTCTCCCTGGGCACAGTTCCTATAACTGAGGTCTGGAGGAGGGGCATAGAGGGAGGAGCCAGTTCACACGCATTCAAAGTCTTATAGTGTGCCCATGTCTCCTGCGGATCCCGTCTATACCCCATGGTCCTCTTGGAGTCCCCAGCATCCTCTACGGACTAGGAGAAAAGGATTTACCAGTAGGTATTAAAATCGATTTTCTCTGACGTCCTAGTGGATGCTGGGACTTCCGTAAGGACCATGGGGAATAGCGGCTCCGCAGGAGACTGGGCACAAAAGTAAAAGCTTTAGACTAGCTGGTGTGCACTGGCTCCTCCCCCTATGACCCTCCTCCAAGCCTCAGTTAGATTTTTGTGCCCGAACGAGAAGGGTGCAGGCTAGGTGGCTCTCCTGAGCTGCTTAGAAGTAAAAGTTTAAATAGTTTTTTTATTTTCAGTGAGTCCTGCTGGCAACAGGCTCACTGCATCGTGGGACTAAGGGGAGAAGAAGCGAACTCACCTGCGTGCAGAGTGGATTGGGCTTCTTGGCTACTGGACATTAGCTCCAGAGGGACGATCACAGGTTCAGCCTGGATGGGTCCCGGAGCCGCGCCGCCGGCCCCCTTACAGAGCCAGAAGAGCGAAGAGGTCCGGAGAAAGCGGCGGCAGAAGACGTTCCTGTCTTCAAATAAGGTAGCGCACAGCACTGCAGCTGTGCGCCATTGCTCTCAGCACACTTCACACTCCGGTCACTGAGGGTGCAGGGCGCTGGGGGGGAGCGCCCTGAGACGCAATAAAACACTATAAAAACCTTATATGGCTAAAGAAATGCATCACATATAGCTCCTGGGCTATATGGATGCATTTAACCCCTGCCAGTTTTCCTGAAAAAAGGGGGAGAAAAGGCCGCCGTGAAGGGGGCGGAGCCTTTCTCCTCAGCACACAAGCGCCATTTTCTTTCACAGCTCCGCTGGAAGGACGGCTCCCTGACTCTCCCCTGCAGTCCTGCTACAAGAATCAGGGTAAAACAAGAGAGGGGGGGCACTATTGGCAGCAAATATAAAACAGCAGCTATAAAGGGAGAAACACTTATATAAGGTTATCCCTGTATATATATAGCGCTCTGGTGTGTGCTGGCAAACTCTCCCTCTGTCTCCCCAAAGGGCTCGTGGGGTCCTGTCCTCTATCAGAGCATTCCCTGTGTGTGTGCTGTGTGTCGGTACGTTTGTGTCGACATGTATGAGGAGAAAAATTATGTGGAGACGGAGCAGAGTGTCTGTAACAGTGATGTCACCCCCTAGGGGGTCGACACCTGAGTGGATGTACTGTTGAAAATTACGTGACAGTGTCAGCTCTGTATAACAAAAACAGTGGTTGACATGAGACAGCCGGCTACTCAGCTTGTGCCTGTCCAGACGTCTCATAGGCCGTCAGGGGCTCTAAAGCGCCCGTTACCTCAGATGGCAGATACAGACGCCGACACGGTTACTGACTCCTGTGTCGACGGTGAAGAGAAAACCGTGATTTCCAGTAGGGCCACACGTTACATGATTGAGACAATGGAAAATGTTTTATACATTTCTGATAATACGAGTACCACCAAAAAGGGGTATTATGTTCGGTGAGGGAAAAACTACCTGTAGTTTTCCTGAATCTGAGAAATAAAATGAGGTGTGTGATGATGCGTGGGTTTTCCCCCGATAACAATTGATAATTTCTTAAAAAGTATTGGCTGTATACCCTTTCCCGCCAGAGGTTAGGGTGCGTTGGGAAACACCCCCTAGGGGGGATAAGGCGCTCACACGCTTGTAAGAACAAGGGCTCTACCCTCTCATGAGATGGCCGCCCTTAAGGATCCTGCTGATAAAAAGCAGGAGGGTATCCAAAAATGTATTCACACACATACTGGTGTTATACTGCGACCAGCAATCGCCTCAGCCTGGAGGTGCAGTGCTGGGTTGGCATGGTCGGATTCCCTGACTGGAAATATTGATATCCTAGATAAGGATAGTATATTATTGCCTATAGAGCATTTAAAAGATGCATTTCTATATATGCATGATGCACAGCGGAATATTTGCCGACTGGCATCAAGTATAAGTGCGTTGTCCAATTCTGCCAGTAAAATGGTCAGGTGATGCGGATTCCAAACGGCATTTGGAAGTATTGCCTTTGAAAGGGGACATTTGGGGTCGGTCTTTTAGACCTGGTGGCCACGGCAACAACTGGGAAATCCACGTTTGTACCCCAGGTCGCCTCTCAAAATAAGACGCCGTATTATCAGGCGCAGTCCTTTGTTGGCAAGCGGACAAAAGGTTCCTCTTTTCTGCTCGTGACAGAGGGAGAGGAAAAAGGCTGAAGAGATTAGCCAGTTCCCAGGAACAGAAACCCTTTCCCGCCTCTGCCAAGCCCTCAGTATGACGCTAGGGCCTTACAAGCTCAGGCACGGTGGGGGCCCGTTCTCAATGAATTTCAGTGCGCAGTGGGCTCACTCGCAAGTAGACCCCTGGATCCTTCAGGTAATATCTCAGGGGTACATATTGGAATTCGAGACGTCTCCCCCTCGCCGTTTCCAAAAGTCGGCTTTACCGACGTCTCCCTCTGACAGGGAGGCAGTTTTGGAAGCCATTCACAAGCTGTATTCCCAGCAGGTGATAATCAAGGTACCCCTCCTGCAACAGGGAACGGGGTATTATTCCACACTATTGTGGTACCGAAGCCAGACGGCTCGGTGAGACCGATTCTAAATCTAAATCTAAAATCAAAAATCTTTGAACGCTTACATACAGAGGTTCAAATTCAAGATTGAGTCACTCAGAGCAGTGATTGCGAACCTGGAAGAAGGGGACTACATGATGTCTCGGGACATCAAGGATGCTTACCTTCATGTCAAAATTTACCCTTCTCACCAAGGGTACCTCAGGTTATGGTACAGAACTGTCACTATCAGTTCAGACGCTGCCGTAGGGATGGTCCACGGCACCCTGGGACTTTACCAAGGTAATGGCCGAAATGATATCCCTTCGAAGGAAGGGAATTTTAGTTATCCCTTACTTGGACGATTCCCTGATAAGGGTAAGATCCAGGGAACAGTTGGAAGTCGGTGTAGCACTATCTCAGGTAGTGTTGCGGCAGCACGATTGGATTCTCAATATTCCAAAATCGCAGCTGGTTCCGACGACTTGTCTTCTGTTTCCTAGGGATGATCCTGGACACAGTCCAGAAAAAAAGGTGTTTCTCCCGGAAGAGAAAGCCAGGGAGTTATCCGAGCTAGTCAGGAACCTCCTAAAACCGAACCAAGTCTCAGTGCATCAATGCACAATGGTTCTGGGTAAAAATGGTGGCTTCCTACGAAGCAATCCCATTCGTTAGATTCCACGCAAGAACTTTCCAGTGGAACCTACTGGACAAATGGTCCGGGTCGCATTTTCAGATGCATCAGCGGATAACCCTGTCACCAAGGACAAGGGTATCCATCCTGTGGTGGTTGCAGAGTGCTCATCTTCTAGAGGGCCGCAGATTCGGCATTCAGGACTGGGTCCTGGTGACCACGGATGCCAGCCTGCGAGGCTGGGCAGCAGTCACACAGGGAAGGAATATCCAGGGCTTAGGGTCAAGCCTGGATACATCACTTCACATAAATATCCTGAAGCTAAGGGCCATTTACAATGCTCTAAGCTTAGCAAGACCTCTGCTTCAAGGTCAGCCGGTGTTGATCCAGTCGGACAACATCATGGCAGTCACCCACGTAAACAGACAGGGTGGCACAAGAAGCAGGAGGGCAATGGCAGAAGCTGCAGGGATTCTTCGCTGGGCGGAAAATCATGTGATAGCACTGTCAACAGTATTCATTCCGGGAGTGGACAACTGGGAAGCAGACTTCCTCAGCACGACCTCCACCCGGGAGAGTGGGGACTTCACCCAGAAGTCGTCCACATGATTAAAAAACTCGACAGGTATTGCGCCAGGTCAAGAGACCCTCAGGCAATAGTTGTAGACGCTCTGGTAACACCGTGGGTGTACCAGTCAGTGTATGTGTTCCCTCCTCTGCCTCTCATACCCAAGGTACTGAGATTGATAAGATGGAGAGGAGAAAGCACTATATTCGTGGCTCCGGATTGGCCAAGAAGGACTTGGTAACCGGAACTTCAAGAGATGCTCACGGAGGATCCGTGGCCTCTACCTCTAAGAAAAGACCTGCTCCAGCAAGGACCCTGTCTGTTCCAAGACTTACCGCGGCTGCGTTTGACGGCATGCCGGTTGAACACCGGATCCTGAAGGAAAAAAGGCATTCCGGATGAAGTCATCCATATCCTGATCTAAAGCCAGGAAGGATGTAACAGCAAAAACATTATCACCGCAATTGGCGAAAATATGTTGCGTGGTGCGAGGCCAGTAAGGCCCGATGGTGGAAATTCAACTGGGTCGATTCCTACATTTCCTGCAAACAGGAGTGTCTATGGGCCTGAAATTGGGGTCCATTAAGGTTCAAATTTCGGCCCTGTCAATTTTCTTCCAAAAAGAAATAGCTTCAGTCCCTGAAGTTCAGACGTTTGTAAAAGGGGTACTGCATATACAGCCTCCTTTTGTGCCTCCAGTGGCACTTTGGGATCTCAATGTAGTTTTGGGTTCCAAAAGTCACATTGGTTTGAACCACTTAAATCTGTGGAGTTAAAATATCTCACATGGAAAGTGGTCATGCTGTTGGCCCTGGCCTGGGCCAGGCGCGTGTCAGAATTGGCGGCTTTATCCTGAAAAAGCCCTTATCTGATGTTCCATTCGGACAGGGCGGAATTGAGGACTCGTCCTCAGTTTCTCCCTAAGGTGGTTTCAGCGTTTCACCTGAACCAACCTATTTGTGGTGCCTGCGGCTACTAGGGACTTGGAGGACTCCAAGTTGCTAGACGTTGTCAGGGCCCTGAAAATATATGTTTCCAGGACGGCTGGAGTCAGAAAATCTGACTCGCTGTTTATACTGTTTGCACCCAACAAGCTGGGTGCTCCTGCTTCTAAGCAGACGATTGCTCGTTGGATTTGTAATACAATTCAGCTTGCACATTCTGTGGCAGGCCTGCCACAGCCAAAATCTGTTAAAGCCCATTCCACAAGGAAGGTGGGCTCATCTTGGGCGGCTGCCCGAGGGGTCTCGGCTTTACAACTTTGCCGAGCAGCTACTTGGTCAGGGGCAAACACGTTTGCTAAATTCTACAAATTTGATACCCTGGCTGAGGAGGACCTGGAGTTCTCTCATTCGGTGCTGCAGAGTCATCCGCACTCTCCCGCCCGTTTGGGAGCTTTGGTATAATCCCCATGGTCCTTACGGAAGTCCCAGCATCCACTAGGACGTCAGAGAAAATAAGAATTTACTTACCGATAATTCTATTTCTCGTAGTCCGTAGTGGATGCTGGGCGCCCATCCCAAGTGCGGATTGTCTGCAATACTTGTATATAGTTATTGTTACAAAAAAATCGGGTTGTTTATTGTTGTGAGCCATCTTTTCAGAGGCTCCTACGTTTATCATACTGTTAACTGGGTTCAGATCACAGGTTGTACGGTGTGATTGGTGTGGCTGGTATGAGTCTTACCCGGGATTCAAAATCCTTCCTTATTATGTACGCTCGTCCGGGCACAGTATCCTAACTGAGGCTTGGAGGAGGGTCATAGGGGGAGGAGCCAGTGCACACCAGCTAGTCTAAAGCTTTTACTTTTGTGCCCAGTCTCCTGCGGAGCCGCTATTCCCCATGGTCCTTACGGAAGTCCCAGCATCCACTACGGACTACGAGAAATAGAATTATCGGTAAGTAAATTCTTATTTTTTTTTTTTGTGCAAGCGTGTCTACCTGCCACTCTATACTGACCAAAGGGTCTCCTCCAGACGACTGGTCGCCGTCTTTCCGGGCTCTTCTGCTCAGGCTTGGACTGGGCTGCTTATGGGTATTTAGGGTAATCCCTGTGGGCCAATGAAATTCATAACCACTTTCTCTACCGCTGAAGGGCGATGCCTAGTTGAGGTCACCGAGGTGGTTCATTATAGCAGGCTGCACAGTGCAGCTGCTTGCCGGGCAGTCATCGGGCTGTTGACTGACCCGGTAGATGGGTGTGAATGAAATATTCTTATTAAATACTTTGTTCTTTACATAGTTGAATGTGCTGACAACAAAATCACACAAAAATGATCAATGGAAATCAAAGTTATTAACCCATGGAGGTCTGGATTTGGAGTCACACTCAAAATTAAAGTGGAAAAACACACTACAGGCTGATCCAACTTTGATGTAATGTCCTTAAAACAAGTCTAAATGAGGCTCAGTAGTGTGTGTGGCCTCCAAATCCAGACCTCCATGGGTTAATAAATTTGATTTCCATTGATCATTTTTGTGTGATTTTGTTGTCGGCACATTCAACTATGTAAAGAACAAAGTATTTAATAAGAATATTTCACTCATTCAGATCTAGGATGTGTTATTTTAGTGTTCCCTTTATTTTTTTGAGCAGTGTATATATATATATATATATATGTGTGTGTGTGTGTACTATTTATGTATTTGTATACTATGTATACAATGTATATGTTTGTGTATACTATGTATTGTTATGTATACTATGGGGTCGACTCAATTCGGCAATAGATGAAAAGCGCCGGGAATTAGCTCCAGACGCTATTCAAATTAGCTACTAATTACTCGCAATTGTCGGGAATTCTTCTCTCACCCCCGGGGGGTGAGAGTAGAAAACCGACAAAAGTGCTGCCGCGTGGCTGGCGTGAGGCTGATTCTGTTGGGAATCAGCATCGCCGCGGGTAGTTAAGTCGGAGAATGCCCGTTCTCCCGACAAAACTACCTGTTAAGTCGGCGAGAATGGGCATTCACCGACTTAACTTTGCTGAATTGAATAGCGTCAGGAGCTAATTCCTGGCGCTATTCATCTGTTGCCGAATTAAATCAACCCCTATGTATATGTATGTTACGTTTAGCATTTCAGTTGCTATGTCATGTCACATCGCAGCATGCCTTGCCACAGTTTTGCTGTTAGAGCAAGCTGTAACTGTAGCAGGGCATACTGGTATGTTCATTTCCATAGCAACTCGAGTCCTGGACATTGCATACGCCTGCTGTATATGTATGCATACTGAGTCTGTGCACATATACAGATGGAGCCATGCTCATCTGAGGCGACTCCATCGCAGGCGTGCACTCACGGCGTGACTAGGTAATCTGTCCGCCTAGCCCCGCAGGAGTGCACAGAGACACTCTCCCATTCTCTAGTGAATGGGGCGCATCTCCATCACGGAAGCGCGCTCGCCCCGGATGGAGACACTCTCCCATTCTAGTAAATGGGTTGAGTCTCCGTCAAGGACGCGCGGACGGAGACGCTCTAGCGATAGGCACAGACGGAGCCACGGTTAGCGTGGCTCCATCTGTACTGTAAGTATGTATATGTACACTATGTATAGGTGTGTTTACTATGTTTATGTGCTGGTCACACCCTTTCAGCAAACCCCTGTCATGGCATTCCCCTGTGGGCCCTTTAGGACCCAGTCCGACACTGCCTCCTCTGACCGCGAAGGTCTCTCTGGCTGTTTGGTCCCCACTGATGGTGTATAGTCTCCCCCTGAGTCCTGCCGTTGCCTGTGCCAGTGTTGCTCTTGATCCCCCGTGGTGCCGTGTCGCTGCACGATTCTCCTGCATGCCGCAGCCTTCTTGGATCCTGAGCTCTGCTCCAGAGTGCTTCCGTGTGCTGTGCCGGGTACAGTTGCTCCGCTGACCTGCTGGCTTGAGGGATATCCTCTACCGCTTGGCGGCTCCTGATTGCAGCTTCCTCTATGGTGACTGCTGCTGTCCCATGGCTGCGCTTGCATTGGGGTTCGGTTCTGCTGACCTGCTTCTCTGCTGCTGGGGTCTTCTGTCTGTTTCCATTTTGAATGCCGTATAATGTGTCTTTGGGGCCCTGGTGACTGCTTTCCCGCTTTCTCGCTCCTGTGATGCTGGACACCCTGATCTTCTTGAGGTCTGCTGGTTTTAAGCTGTCATTAGTTCCTTCTCTGTTGATCTAGTCATCCCAGCCTCAGTTTCAGTGCTATTCTGTAGAGTCCTGCTCCTGAAACTTACCTGCTGCAGCCTGGTTGTCTTTTGCTTTAACTGTTCTCTTCGCTCGTTCATCTCTCTCGCTGACTCTATATTTCCGTCTTCAGTTCAGTGTGACCCTATGTAGCTCCTGACTATACCTTCAGTCTCCTGTTCCAGTTATCCTGTGGATTTCTCTAGCATCCATAAGGGATATTGGGGAGACGTAGTACTGTTGATTTGGTCACTCCAGTCTCCTGTCCAGGGCTACCCTGTGCAACTTTTCTGTTCTCCTACATCGGCTGTCCCTTCTGACCATGCTATGGAACAGCTTCTCCAAGCCATTTTCTAGTCTTATAACAGACTGACGGCTCAGATAGCTGAATTATCTGTGGCTGTCCGTTTCATGTTAAAATATGCAGGAGATGGGGAATGGGTCTGATTAGCCCGAGTACTGCTTTTCTGTCCTGGAGGACTTTGGTGTCACTGTCCCTCACCAATTGGTCTCCTTGGACTCTCACTTAACATACCGGTCCAATCTTCTGGGATGTTTTGGGTCAACTTCGCTGCGATGGTTGAACTTTTTATGTTCTGTTTTATTTTTATGGTTTTGTATTCTGTTTTGATTTGAGTGCACCTGCGCTGCTATTGGTTCTTCTTTACTCTGTTATGGCAAGGTTCTGTCCGTTATGCTCTTACATTTTACTTGAATGTTTATATACGGTCCATTCCTGTTTATGTGTGTATGAATTTTTCCAGTATGTATAGTTTTCTCCCAATACTTTTTATTATTTTTTTAGATATATTTTTGTATAGATTTATATATTTTTTTAGATATATATAGTATATATTTTATTTTTCTATTTTATTATATATTTTATATGTCATTTTAGATTTATATAGACTGTAAGCTCCTATGGGGCAGGGACTGATATGGATGACATGTGTTCTATATATAGCACTGCATTTATTTGTGGTACTATATAAAGAAACAATAATAAATATGCATGTATATCAGGAACATATTATCACGCCTCTAATTTTTTTTTTCAGGTGGACCATCTCCATGATTGAATTGTGAGGTCATCAGCCACCAACCTTCATCTCTGGGCTTCGGTGAGATCATCTTTACTACATACTCTGAAGATAGAATGGCAGGAGTAGTTGACCCAAGACAGGTAATTAATATTATAATTAATTACCGATAACCCTCAGGCTAGATTTCAGTTCTAGACCTGTAGAGGCATGGTAATATGTTTCTGGTGTACATGGATATTTAATATGTATGTTTTCTAGTAGGTGAAAAATTTCATTTTCACCTACCTTTGTAGAAATGTAGGGATAATAGGCCCCTTAGTGCGAAATCACCCTGCCAAAATGCAAGCCAGTTTGTGTTTGAGCACTTGTGTGTTAGGACACCTGCAAGGACATATTTATACAACACTGTGGGGGTAGGTTTTCTATGGCACGATTTATGAAAACTGGCCTTGATCGTGACCTTGATAAACTGTGTCTTATTGGGGTGTAGCCTGGATGGGCATGGCGTAAGATGTAAGTTTTACTGCTTTTCAGCCCAATAACTCTGTTTACCTATCCTCTGGCCACTGAAAGACTCATCGATTATTATTTTTTGTGCTAGCGTGTGTCTACCTGCCACTCTATACTGACCAAAGGGTCTCCTCCAGACGACTGGTCGCCGTCTTTCCGGGCTCTTCTGCTGAAGCTTGGACTTGGCTGCGTATGGGTATTTAGGGTAATCCCCGGTGGGCCAATGAAATTCATAGCCACGCCCTCTACCACTGGAGGGTGAGGCTTAGTTGAGGTCACCGAGGTGGTTCATTATAGCAGGCTGCACAGTGCAGCTGCTTGCCGGGCAGTCATCGGGCTGTTGACTAACCCGGCAGATGGCTGTGGATGGTAAGATCAGTCTCTGTACTACCAATCACCCCACTTGCACTGGGCTGTCTGGCCTAATGTGTGTGTATATACATATATATACATATATGTGTGTGTACTATTTATGTATTTGTATACTATGTATATAGTGTACAGTGATCGCGCTGAGCCCAAAATAAAGTGGGTCCCAAGGACCCCTCACTTTTAAAAATTGGGGTCCTATCGGACCTTTTCTGTGTCCCATCGGAATGAAGGTTCTTATTAATCTTAATATTATTTGGACACTACAAAAGTGTTGCAAGGCGGGGGGATGGGTGACAGTCCTGCTGAGCTGTGTAGCATGCAGGACACCCTGCACCAGAGCTGTAACTAGACATTTTGGTGCCCTTTGGCAGAAAGTGAATTGTCGCTCCACCTCCCAGAATCGAAAACATAGGCAATGCGTGCCTAAGGAGCGTTGCAAAAATTTAGGGGCATGGCTTTATGGGGAAGGGGCGTGACTACATAATAGTGCCAATTCACATTACACCACACAGTAGTGCCGCTTATACACATTGCACCAGGTAGAACCTCCTATACACACTGCGCCAGGTAGACCACTTTGTACATATTGCGCCAGATAGAGCACGTTATACACTTTGCTCCAGGTAGAGCATGTTATACACTTCACTTTGCTCCTGGTAGAGCACGTTATACACTTTGCTCCAGGTAGAGCACATTATACACTTTGCTCCAGGTAGAGCACGTTACACACTTTGCTCCAGGTAGAGCTCGTTATACACTTTGCTCCAGGTAGAGCACGTTATTAGCACCAGGCAGAGCACGTTATACACTTAGCGCCAGGCAGGGGATATTATACATATTGCACCAGATAGATGACAATATACCCATTGCGCCAGGTAGAACACATTGTACACATTGCACCAGGTAGAGCACTTTATACACATTGTGCCGGGTAGAGCACGTTATACACAATGCACCAAGTAGAGTACTTATACATATTGCACCAGGTGGAGTACTTATACATATTGCACCAGGTTGAGTACTTATACACATTGCACCAAGTAGAGTGCACCATGTAGAGCAGTGGTGGCCAACGCGTGGCTCTTGAGCCACATGCGGCTCTTTCTTTATTCAAATGTGGCTCCCAACACTCAGTCATGTGACCACAAGAGATCTGTAAACCGCTGCACTCCAGCCAGACATGCAGCAGCACTACGTAGACTGAGAACGGAGGGAGCCAAATACACATGGGGGAGCGGTCTGGAGTGACACATGCGGGTGCTGGCTGGAATGACACATGGAGGAATTGAAGTATTATGTGAATCTGACTTTTTCAATATATATTATGTGGATCTGGCTAATCAATTATTTGATGTAGAAGTGGCTTTTTCATTGTATTTTATGTTGGATCTGGCTTTTTCAATGTATTTTATATCAGGGGCCTGGCCTAGCAGGCACAAGGTTACACCCCATTTTTGCAAGTGCGTCTTCGGCTCGTAGTCGGCTCCTTGATATACCTAACAAAATTTCTTGCCTCTTTGTCTCTGACTGGTTGGCCACCCCTGATGTAGAGCATGTTATACACATTGCACCAGGTAGAGCATGTTATACACATTGCACCAGGTAGAGCACGTTATACACAATGCACCAAGTAGAGTACTTATACATATTGCACCAGGTAAAGCACATTATACACTTCACACCAGGCAGAGCATATTATACATATTGCACCAGGTAGAGGACACTTTACACAGTGAACCAGGTAGAGCCAAGGTTCCCCCTCCTCTTTTAAAAGCAAAAGGATCCATCAATCAATGAATTGACAGCCTGTAATTGGCTGCAGCAGAGCGCGTCCCCGGGGACCCTCCCATTTTAGAAAAGGGAGTCCCCGGTCTTCAAAACGGGGTAAAATACTCGCCATAGCACATTTATGCGATCACTGGTTTGTGTATATATTTGTGTATACTATGTATGTGTATACTATGAATTGTTATGTTTACTGTGTATATGTATGTTACGTTCAGCATTTCAGTTGCTATGTAATGTCACATCTCAGCATGCCTTGCCACAGTTTTGCTGTTAGAGCAAGCTGTAACTGTAGCAGGGCATACTGGGATGTTCAGTTCCATAGCATCTGGAGTCCTGGACATTGCCTACGCCTGCTGTATATGTATGCATACTGAGTCTGTGCACATATACAGATGGAGCCATGCTCATCTGGGGCGACTCCATCGCAGGCGTGCACTCACGGCGTGACTAGGTAATCTGTCCGCCTAGCCCCGCCGGAGTGCACAGAGACGCTCTCCCATTCTAGGGAATGGGGTGCGTCTCCGTCACAGACGCGCGCGTGCCCCAGATGGAGACGCTCTCCCATTCTAGTAAATTGGTTGAGTCTCCGTCACGGACGCGCGGACGGAGACGCTCTAGAAATAGGCGCACCCATGCACAGACGGAGCCACGATTAGCGTGGCTCTATCTGTACTGTAAGTATGTATATGTACACTATGTATAGGTATGTTTACTATGTTTATGTGCTGGTCACACCCTTTCAGCAAACCCCTGTCATGGCATTCCCCTGTGGGCCCTTTAGGACCCAGTCCGACACTGCCTCCTCTGACCGCGAAGGTCTCTCTGGCTGTTTGGTCGCCACTGATGGTGTACAGTCTCCCCCTGGGTCCTGCCGTTGCCTGTGCCATTGTTGCTCTTGATCCCCCGTGGTGCCGTGTCGCTGCACGATTCTCCTGCATGCCGCAGCCTTCTTGGATCCTGAGCTCTGCTCCAGAGTGCTTCCGTGTGCTGTGCCGGGTACAGTTGCTCCGCTGACCTGCTGGCTTGAGGGATATCCTCTACCGCTTGGCGGCTCCTGATTGCAGCTTCCTCTATGGTGACTGCTGCTGTCCCATGGCTGCGCTTGCATTGGGGTTCGGTTCTGCTGACCTGCTTCTGACTGCTGGTCGCTTCTCTGCTGCTGGGGTCTTCTGTCTGTTTCCATTTTGAATGCCGTATAATGTGTCTTTGGGGCCCTGGTGACTGCATTCCCGCTTTCTCGCTCCTGTGATACTGGACACCCTGATCTCCTTGAGGTCTGCTGGTTTTATGCTGTCATTTTCTCTGACGTCCTAGTGGATGCTGGGTACTCCGTAAGGACCATGGGGAATAGACGGGCTCCGCAGGAGACTGGGCACTCTAAAAGAAAGATTAGGTACTATCTGGTGTGCACTGGCTCCTCCCTCTATGCCCCTCCTCCAGACCTCAGTTAGAATCTGTGCCCGGCTCGAGCTGGTTGCACACTAGGGGCTCTCCTGAGCTTCTAGTAAAGAAAGTATTTGTTAGGTTTTTATTTTCAGTGAGATCTGCTGGCAACAGACTCACTGCTACGAGGGACTAAGGGGAGAGAAGCGAACCTACCTGCTTGCAGCTAGCTTGGGCTTCTTAGGCTACTGGACACCATTAGCTCCAGAGGGATCGAACACAGGCCCAGCCTCGGTCGTCTGGTCCCGGAGCCGCGCCGCCGTCCCCCTTGCAGAGCCAGAAGCAAGAAGAACATCCTGAAAATCGGCGGCTGAAGACTCCGGTCTTCATTAAGGTAGCGCACAGCACTGCAGCTGTGCGCCATTGCTCCCTATGCACACCACATACTTCGGTCACTGATGGGTGCAGGGCGCTGGGGGGGGGGGGGGGGGCGTCCTGGGCTGCAATTAGAGTACCTTACATTGGCAAACAGCACATAATATAGTCTAAAAAACTATATTTCTCCTTCATTCACTAGGGGCCACTGGAGTGTAGTTACAATGGGGAAATAGTAGGCAGTAATTGGGAGATGGCACTTTAAAATTCTCACACTGTGGCTAGCTCCTCCCCTACTATCTCCCCTCCAAGCCAGTCTTAGTTAGTGCCCGATGTGAGCTGGTTCACTTGGGTTTAGCTGAAGAATTTTTTCTTTTTTCTTTATTATTTTATTTTTCTTTCACACACACACAGACTGGCAGCTCTGCCACTGCCAGTCTGCACCGCGGGAGCTGCCGGCGGGGTCCCATCGCAGCTGCGTGCGGCTCGGGGTGGGAACCGGCTGAGGGAGACACTGAGCTCTCCTGAGTTGGCCGGACACCGCTGCGTGCGGCGCGTGTCGGGGCCGCTCCAGCAGCAGAAGATTCCGGCAGCACGGCAGCGGTGAGTATCAAAAGTGGCCGGACACCGCTGCGTGCGGCGCGTGTCGGGGCCGATCGGTTGCCTGACAGAACTACATCAGGACAGCGGTGAGTACAAGAGGCGAAACTTGGCGCCATTATGTAGACGGAGCTTCAGCCCGCTCTGTAAGCGGGCTCAGCGCTCTTCACTCCCCGGCTGCAGCAAAGCTAATCCTTGTTAGCAGGAGACCAGGGTTTGATTCCCAAATGTGGAGGTTTATTTTGGGGCGATAGTGTGATTTTTAATATGAAAGTGGCGTCCCGCTCCGTTCGGCGGGCTCAGGCTCTCTCCCCGGCCGCAGCATACAGGCGGCCGGGGGTTACATTACAAGTGAGGGCTCTCCGTTCCCCGGCCGCAGCATACAGGCGGTCCAGGGATACATTTACAAGTGACGAGTAGATAACCGCTCCCCGGCCGCAGCATACAGGCGGCCGGGGGGGATACATTTACAGCACCGCTCCCACCAGACAGCCGGGGAATATTTACATCTCCGCTCCCCAGCCACAGCATACAGGCGGCCGGGGAATACATTTACATCTCCTCTTCCCGACCGCAGCATACAGGCGGCCGGGGAATGCATTTGCATCTCCGCTCCCCGGCCGCAGCATACAGGTGGCCGTGGGAGACATTGGCGCTTTCCGCTGACTTTGCAGCGGATTTGAATTTGGCGCCGAAGCGGGGGGGCGGAGCTAACTCCCTCTCTGTACGGCGGGCTCTCTCCGCTCCCCGCGCCGCTGCAGCATGACACGCCGCTCCACAGTCTCCCGCTCCCCTGGCCGCTGAAGGCT
This sequence comes from Pseudophryne corroboree, assembly GCF_028390025.1. Classification (NCBI taxonomy): domain Eukaryota; kingdom Metazoa; phylum Chordata; class Amphibia; order Anura; family Myobatrachidae; genus Pseudophryne; species Pseudophryne corroboree. The sequence continues at coordinate 690,189,146 of NC_086449.1, forward strand.
CCTTTCCTCTCCTGGCTGTGCAGGGAGGATGCTTTACATGTATAAGGTATGATGGGGGGGGTGAAGGCTATTCCCGCTTTACTCAGCGGGCTCCCCGGCGGCGGCTCCCAGCTCTCACTGTCGCTAGGCAACAGATCCTGTCTCTGGGTTTTTTTTTAGCTTTTCCATGCATTGGGCTGCTGAAATATAGCTACATTCCTCCCTGCAGTAGAGTCCTCTGCCCGGCATTTCATACATGTAGATCAGGAAACCTGCTCTATTACAGGAGCTGGGGCTCAGCTCATTAATAATTAAAAATCTACTGTGCAGTATTTCTTTACCCTACAAATACACAGTATTTATCTACCCTATTAGACAGTGTATGTGTGTATATGTATATATGTGTATATGTATATATGTGTGTGTATATATATATATATATATATATATATATATGTGTGTAGATATATATGTAGATATGTTTGTATATATATTTAAGTGTGTGTGGGTATGTATATAGATATATGCATACAATACCATATATAGGGGATAAAACAAACGCTTCCGCAAGGTTTTCTAATAACAAAATACCCCACCTGGCCACATAACATTTTCCCCCATCTTTTCTCACAGGCTGGTCACCATTTTGAAAAGCCAGCGGAACCTCCGAGAAACATCTGGTGCACCTAAATTAGCGGTACACTACATACAGGGCGGGGTGTTGCCTTCCCTTTATTATTCCTTGGTGTCACTAGTTACATGCTATTTGTAATTTGGGGAATGTGTGTAAGGCATCAGACAAATAGCGCTGCGGCTCAGTACGCTAGTAGCGGGTATCTGAAGGGAGATCCTATAGCCTAGGGCTCAGACTCCTGTCCCACAGCGCAGCGCTACTGATTCAGGTCTCCGCTGCTCCAGGAAGTTTATTTGAATCGTGTCGGTCACTACACGTTATAGTGCAGACCTTACATAGGGCTGTGTTTATTTAACCCACCTTTTCTCCTTTCGTTTGTCTCACCTGGGATAGTCAAAGAATTCCCTCTTAGGTGTGAAATATGCGGTGGAGCATCTGCTTAGCCCTCCACGCACCTGCAGGACACTCCTGTTTGAACAGCTCAGATTATGCAGGTAATGTCACTATTAACCAGAGACCTTGTACGTCATTTCACCTCTCCAGGTTTCTAAAGGAACCTTGCTAACCTTCCATGTTACAATACTGATGATGTCTGTTTTCTGTGGAGTCGGAACCAGTGTCTCAGAATATCCTGGTGCATTATACAGCAGTTTGTCTGCTACTGCAGGTAAAGAAGGCAGACACGTCAAGTCCATCAAGGTTCGAAGCCAATGACGAAATGACAGCGACTGGTCCAGTTTCGGATGAGCTGGGCAGGCTCCGGTAGGCGGCCGGCAGACACCCGAATACACAATTTCAGGTATCAAACAATGTTTGTTTTCCTATCCTTTCCCCGCAGACGGCAGGAAATGGTATCAGAACCTCTCCAGGGTATACCCCTCGATGTCTCGCCGGTCCAACAAGCTGCCGTTTTCCTGAGGCAACCTTGCTCAGGGATCCATCGAAGACACATATACGGCAGCGGGGTTTCTACCTTGTCCGGAGCAGGTAGGTTGTGGAACAATTGTCCTCTAGGTTACAGGATGTTTCGCATCAGGATCAATTGATACTTTGGTACAGGTCAGAATCACGATTCTGCTTTATGTTCTTTGGAGGTCTCCACGTCTGCAGACTCGGAACCTGCATTTTCACTTGGGATGTCTTAACCAGACGACCTCTGGGGCAGTGACAGTGCAAGATGAACATGAAAACCTATGGGGCAGAGGGTTCAGGGGAAGGAACTTTCTGCATGATTTCTTGAACCATTGGAGGTAAGTCCACTTTGCTTTCTACTACTACTGCCCCAGCTCCAAGACAGACCTTTACCGGTCTTACCTTTAGATTTTTCCGTGCCCCTTCAAGCTTTCGACTCCACACGGGCGATATCTCCGTCGCCGGGGGATCTCAGGGTAAAAAAGCTGAAGCAGAGGTTCAACATCCTCGGTCCAGTCTGATTTTGGTTCATCCTATACACCCACTACAGGTCAGACTTTCCTACCACCTGGAGGGTCCCAGGGTAGGCGCAGGTCGGTGGGAGAAGGCTTGGGCGGTTACAAACTAGATTTTGGAGTACAACCGTCTCAGGAGTCCGTCGACATGGGTCGGCCGATTTACGATGACAAGAGAGTCATACTGCAGGCGGCGCTCCATATGCTTCTAACCGCAAAGGGTGTTGATCCCTGTTTTTCACATATCATTTGAATCGGGATAGTTCTCAGGCCTTTGTTTTCTTTTCACGTTCCGAAGCCAGTTGGCTCGGCCAGGCCTATTCTGGCCTTAGAATCCTTTCAGTCTGTGATTGCTAGTTTGAACAAGAAAGGGCGTTTTAAGTGTCTCTTGTCTTCAGAGATGCCTGTTTACTGATTTCCGTTGGGTTTTTCCTCAACGGGCTTTTCTCAGATTCGCATTACAGGATTCTCATTTTCACTGTCAATCCTTTCCTTTCGATCTCTCTTCCGCTCCCACAGAGTTCAGGAAGTTCACAGAATAACTCTTTTTCAAGGGCAGTAGGTGACGTTGGTTCCCTAATGGGACAATCTACTGCTACTATCCCACTCTGTACATTAGGTGGCTTCTGCATATACGGAGGATCCAGGAGCTTCTGGTTCGACACAGAGCCAATTTATGCTCCTCGTAGACGTTTCTCAACACGGTCCGTCAGAGGATTGTTCCTTCCTTGGCACCAGGTACTCTATCCCTTCAGTCAAGTTGCGACGCAATGAGTGGTCGCCTATATTCCTCTCTGAGCGGGGGACAACGATCTTCTTTCCAGGTCAAGCCACCAGGTCAGACTCCCGGGTGAGGGAACATTCCCCGGAGTTTTGTCAGCTGGTCCACTGTGGGCGAAGATTTCGGATCGACCTCAGGGCGTTCTGACTGACTCTTTAACCTTCACTACTCTCGGACGTGAGCTCTGGCGGCAGTAGCCGAGGATGCCCTCAGGGCTCCGGGGAGTTTTCTGGTTATTCCATCCTGCCTCCTTTTCTATTTCTACCTCATGTTCGGTAACACAGGAGGGGATTATGCGTGCTAGTCCTCTCGGTGGCTCTGGTTGGGCCACGCATGACTTGAAGATACAGATACACCTGTTGTCAGTAGAGGAGCCTTGGCTCCTACCTCGACTGGACTGTCTACTTCAACAGGCTCCTTTTTTCTTTGTTCAATCTTACACTGGTTTCGTTTAACCGTGTGACTGTTCTCGAGACCTCAGAAGGGAGGAGTTCCCTGGTTCGGTTAGGCCTACTGGGCCCCGATTTCAGAAGTCTGTTACCTCTTCTCGCTTTTGCCACTTTTGGAAGACTTTATGGGACATAATAAGGATGAACGGGGTTTTCCCCTTCTTTCAGTTACCATTCATCTTTGGTTTCTCTGGGAGGTTTTGCTCCGCTGCGCTTCAAACCACACTGACCTGTATTTTAGGTCTCTGCCTTTTTCAGTTTTTCTTCCAAAAGAGATTAGCCTAGCGGCCGTAAGTTCGGCCTCTTTTTCAAGGAGTACTCTATTGGCAACTCCCCCGGCTGAGCTTCGGCCTCAGCGGTCGTTTCTTCCAGAGGGGTTGTCCATTTTTCATATAAATCTGACACTAGTGTTTTTCGGTCCTCTTTGAATGTTGTCAGGGCTCGCCGACTCTCTCTACAGAGGTCTTAGGCTATTCAACGAAGTGTTTTTCTTCTTTGTTCTGTACGATGCTCCCGTGCTAAATAGCCGGGGTCCCAGCATACGCTGGGCTGCTGGATACATCTGACCATCAGACAGTCTTCTTGGCGGTTGCTAGGGAGCCTCCATTTTCCATTTCAGCGCACTTTACGCGCGATGTAAGACCTTTGTGGGCGGCTGCCCGTGGGGTCTCCATGAATACTTTGTCGGGCGGCTACTTGGTCGGACCGACATTCGTTTTGTCAAATTCTACAAGCTTGACACTTTTGCGGCCTCTGCATCACAGTTTGGCCGAGCAGTTTTTACAGGACTCTCAGCGCTCTCCCACCCGTTTTTGGGAGCTCTGGGACGTCCCCATTGTAACTACACTCCAGTGGCCCCTAGTGGATGAAGGAGAATCAGGATTTTGGTACTTACCGATAAATCCCTTTCTCCAATTCCACAGGGACCACTGGATGCCCGCCCAGCGCTGTTCCTCCTTGTTTTTTGCTTAAAGGTTTGCAGGTCACCATATGACTGCTTGTTGAGTTAAGGCTAGCCTGGTTTTTGTCAGGTTCTGTTCCAGGTTTAGTTTGGGTTATCCTGGTTTACAGGGCGTCATTAACCTCCTCTACCTTAAGGGTTGTTTATTCCATCTCTCATCGGGCACAGTTTTACGTAGACTGGCTTGGAGGGGAGATAGTAGGGGAGGAGCTAGCCACAGTGTGAGAATTTTAAAGTGCCAGCTCCCAATTACTGCCTACTATTTCCCCATTGTAACTACACTCCAGTGGCCCCTGTGGAATCGGAGAAAGGGATTTATCGGTAAGTACCAAAATCCTGATATGTGCAAAAATCCCCCGCCATAATATAAATATAAGAGCGGGAGAAGTCCGCCGAGAAAGGGGCGGGGCTATCTCCCTCAGCAAACTGGCGCCATTTCCTCTTCACAGCTCCGCTGGAAGACAGCTCCCCAGGCTCTCCCCTGCAGTTTCCAGGCTCAAAGGGTAACAAAGAGAGGGGGGGCACTAAATTTAGGCGCAAACTGTATATGTAAAGCAGCTATAGGGAAAAATCACTTTGTGTTAGTGAAAATCCCTGATTAAATTACGCTGGGGTGTGTGCTGGCATACTCTCTCTCTGTCTCCCCAAAGGACTTTGTGGGGTCCTGTCCTCAGTCAGAGCATTCCCTGTGTGTGTGCGGTGTGTCGGTACGGCTGTGTCGACATGTTTGATGAGGAGGCATATGTGGAGGCGGAGCAGGTGCCGATAAGTGTGATGTCACCCACTGCGGGGCCGACACCAGAGTGGGTGGATATGTGGAAGGTATTAACCGACAGTGTCAACTCCTTACGTAAAAGGCTGGATGACGTAACAGCCGTGGGACAGCCGGCTTCTCAGCCCGTGCCTGCCCAGGCGTCTCAAAGACCATCAGGGGCTCACAAACGCCCGCTACCTCAGATGGCAGACACAGATGTCGACACGGAGTCTGACTCCAGTGTCGACGAGGATGAGACATATATACTCAATCCACAAGGGGCATCTGTTGCATGATTACGGCAATGAAAAATGTGTTACACATTTCTGACATTAACCCAGGTACCACTAAAAAGGGTATTATGTTTGGTGAGAAAAAGCAGCCAGTGTTTTTTCCCCCATCAGATGAGTTGAATGAAGTGTGTGAAGAAGCGTGGGGTTCCCCCGATAAGAAACTGGTAATTTCTAAAAAGTTACTGATGGCGTACCCTTTCCCGCCAGAGGATAGGTCACGTTGGGAGATATCTCCTAGGGTGGATAAGGCGCTCACACGCTTGTCAAAAAAGGTGGCACTGCCGTCTCAGGATACGGCCGCCTTGAAGGAGCCTGCTGATAGAAAGCAGGAGGCTATCCTGAAGTCTGTATATACACACTCAGGTACTATACTGAGACCTGCAATTGCTTCAGCATGGATGTGTAGTGCTGCTGCAGCGTGGTCTGATACCCTGTCAGATAATATTGATACCCTCGACAGGGATACTATTTTGCTAACCATAGAGCATATTAAAGACGTCGTCTTATATATGAGGGATGCACAGAGGGATATTTGCCGGCTGGCATCTAGAATTAATGCAATGTCCATTTCTGCCAGGAGGGTATTATGGACCCGGCAGTGGACAGGTGATGCTGATTCTAAAAGGCACATGGAGGTTTTGCCTTATAAGGGTGAGGAATTGTTTGGGGATGGTCTCTCGGACCTCGTATCCACAGCAACAGCTGGGAAATCGAAATTTTTACCTCAGGCTCCCTCACAACCTAAGAAAGCACTGTACTATCAGGTACAGTCCTTTCGGCCTCAGAAAGGCAAGCGGATCAAAGGTGCTTCCTTTCTGCCCAGAGGCAGGGGGAGAGGAAAAAAGCTGCACCAGACAGCCAGTTCCCAGGAACAAAAATCCTCCCCTGCTTCTACTAAGTCCGCCGCATGACGCTGGGGCTCCACAGACGGAGCCAGGTGCGGTGGGGGCGCGTCTCCGGAACTTCAGCGACCAGTGGGTTCGCTCACAGGTGGATCTCTGGGTTCTACAAGTGGTATCTCAGGGATACAAGCTGGAATTCGAGGCGTCTCCCCCTCGCCGTTACCTCAAATCAGCCTTGCCAGCTACTCCCCAGGAAAGGGAGGTAGTACTGGCGGCAATTCACAAGCTGTACCTCCAGCAGGTGATAATAAAAGTTCCCCTCCTTCAACAGGGACGGGGTTACTATTCCACAATGTTTGTGGTACCGAAACCAGACGGTTCGGTGAGACCCATTCTAAATTTGAAATCCTTGAACACTTATATAAGGAAGTTCATGTTCAAAATGGAATCGCTCAGGCGGTTATTGCAAGCCTGGAAGAGGGGGATTACATGGTATCACTGGACATCATGGATGCTTACCTACATGTCCCCATTTACCCACCTCACCAGGAGTACCTCAAGGTTGTGGTACAGAACTGCCATTACCAATTCCAGATGTTGCCGTTTGGTCTGTCCACGGCACTGAGGGTGTGTTCCAAGGTAATGGCCAAAATGATGATACTCCTTCGAAAGAAGGGAGTTATAATTATCCCGTACTTGGACGATCTCCTTATAAAGGCGAGGTCCAAGGAGCAGTCATTTATCGGAGTAGCACTATCTCAGGAAGTGCTACAACAGCACGGCTGGATTCTGAATATCTCAAAGTCGCAGCTGGTTCCTACGACGCGTCTGCTGATATTGGGCATGTTTCTGGACACAGAACAGAAGAAGGTGTTTCTCCCGGAGGAGAAGGCCAAGGAGTTGTCATCTCTGGTCAGAGACCTCCTGAAACCAAAACAGGTGTCGGTGCATCATTGCACGCGAGTCCTGGAAAAGATGGTAGCTTCTTACGAAGCAATTCCCTTCGGCAGGTTCCATGCAAGGAACTTTCAGTGGGACCTGTTAGACAAGTGAGGATCGCATCTTCAGATGCATCGGCTGATCACCCTGTCCCCGAGGGCCAGGGTGTCTCTGCTGTGGTGGCTGCAGAGAGCTCATCTTCTCGAGGGCCGCAGATTCGGCATTCAGGACTGGGTCCTGGTGACCACGGATGCAAGCCTCCGAGGTTGGGGAGCAGTCACTCAGGGAAGAAATTTTCAAGGACAATAGTCGAGTCAGGAGACTTCCCTACACATAAATATTCTGGACCTAAGGGCCATTTACAATGCCCTAAGGCAAGCAGAACCCCTGATTCAAAACCAGCCGGTGCTGATTCAGTCAGACAACATCACGGCTGTCGCCCATGTAAACCGACAAGGCGGCACAAGAAGCAGGATGGCGTTGGCAGAAGCCACAAGGATTCTCCGATGGGCGGAGTATCACGTGCTAACACTGTCAGCAGTGTTCATTCCGGGTGTGGAAAACTAGGAAGCAGACTTCCTCAGCAGGCACGACCTCCACCCGGGAGAGTGGGGACTTCATCCAGAAGTCTTCACGCAGATTGTGAACCGTTGGGAACGGCCACAGGTGGACATGATGGCGTCCCGCCTCAACAAAAAGCTAAAAAAGTATTGCGCCAGGTCAAGAGACCCTCAGGCGATAGCTGTGGACGCACTAGTGACACCGTTGGTGTACCAGTCGGTTGATGTGTTCCCTCCTCTTCCTCTCATACCCAAGGTACTGAGGATAGTACGTAAAAGAGGAGTAAGAACTATACTCGTAGTTCCGGATTGGCCAAGAAGAACTTGGTACCCAGAACTACAAGAAATGATCTCGGAGGACCCATGGCCTCTGTCTCTCAGACAGGACCTGTTTCTGCAGGGGCCCTGTCTGTTCCAAGACTTACCGCGGCTGCGTTTGAAGGCTTGTCGGTTGAACGCCGGATCCTAACGGAAAAGGGCGTTCCAGATGAAGTGATTCCTACGCTGTTAAAGGCTAGGAAAGACGCTGCCTGAAGTTCAGACGTTGTTAAGGGAGTGCTGCATATTCAGCCCCCTTTTGTGCCTCCAGTGGCACCTTGGGATCTCAACGTAGTGTTGGATTTCCTAAAATCACATTGTTTTGTGCCACTTCAGAACGTGGAGTTGAAGTATCTCACGTGGAAAGTGGTCATATATATATTTGGCCTTGGCTTCGGCTAGGCGTGTGTCAGAATTGGCGGCTTTGTCATGTGAAAGCCCTTATCTGATCTTCCATAGGGACAGGGCAGAATTGAGGATTCGTCCCCAATTTCTCCCTACGGTGGTATCAGCGTTTCATTTGAACCAACCTATTGTGGTGCCTGCGGCTACTCGGGACTTGGAGGCCTCCAAGTTGCTGGACGTAGTCCGGGCCCTGAAAATCTATGTATCCAGGACGGCTAGAGTCAGAAATACTGACTCGCTGTTATCCTGCATGCACCCAACAAGCTGGGTGCTCCTGCTTCTAAGCAGACTATTGCTCGCTGGATCTGTAGCACGATTCAACTTGCACATTCTGCGGCTGGACTGCCGCATCCTAAATCAGTAAAAGCCCATTCCACGAGGAAGGGGGCTCTTCTTGGGCGGCTGCCCAAGGGGTATCGGCATTACAACTTTGCCGAGCTGCTACCTGGTCGGGGTCAAACACGTTTGCAAAATTCTACAAGTTTGATACCCTGGCTGAGGAGGACCTTGAGTTTGCTCATGCGGTGCTGCAGAGTCATCCGCACTCTCCCGCCTGTTTGGGAGCTTTGGTATAATCCCCATGGTCCTTACGGAGTACCCAGCATCCACTAGGACGTCAGAGAAAATAAGAATTTACTCACCGGTAATTCTATTTCTCGTAGTCCGTAGTGGATGCTGGCAGCCCGTCCCAAGTGCGGACTCTCTGCAATACGTGTATATAGTTATTGCTTAACTAAAGGGTTTTGTTATGAGCCATCTGTTAGTGAGGCTCATTTGTTGTTCATACTGTTAACTGGGTATAATTATCACAAGTTGTACGGTGCGATTGGTGTGGCTGGTATGAGTCTTACCCTGGATTCCAAATCCTTTCCTTGTAGTGTCAGCTCTTCCGGGCACAGTTTCCCTAACTGAGGTCTGGAGGAGGGGCATAGAGGGAGGAGCCAGTGCACACCAGATAGTACCTAATCTTTCTTTTAGAGTGCCCAGTCTCCTGCGGAGCCCGTCTATTCCCCATGGTCCTTACGGAGTACCCAGCATCCACTACGGACTACGAGAAATAGAATTACCGGTGAGTAAATTCTTATTATTTCCTTCTCTGTTGATCTAGTCATCCCAGCCTCAGTTTCAGTGCTATTCTGTAGAGTTTTGCTCCTGAAACTTACCTGCAACAGCCTGGTTGTCTTTTGCTTGAACTGTTCTCTTCGCTCGTTCGTCTCTCTCGCTGGCTCTATATTTCCGTCTTCAGTTCAGTGTGACCCTATGTAGCTCCTGACTATACCTTCAGTCTCCTGTTCCAGTTATCCTGTGGATTTCTCTAGCATCCATAAGGGATATTGGGGAGACTTAGTACTGTTGATTTGGTCGCTCCAGTCTCCTGTCCAGGGCTACCCTGTGCAACTTTTCTGTTCTCCTACATTGGCTGTCCCTTCTGACCATGCTATGGAACAGCTTCTCCAAGCCATTTTCCAGTCTTATAACAGACTGACGGCTCAGATAGCTGAATTATCTGTGGCTGTCCGTTTCATGTTAAAATATGCAGGAGATGGGGAATGGGTCTGATTAGCCCGAGTACTGCTTTTCTGTCCTGGAGGACTTTGGTGTCACTGTCCCTCACCAATTGGTCTCCTTGGACTCTCACTTAACATACCGGCCCAATCTTCTGGGATGTTTTGGGTCAACTTCGCTGCGATGGTTGAACTTTTTATGTTCTGTTTTATTTTTATGGTTTTGTATTCTGTTTTGATTTGAGTGCACCTGCGCTGCTATTGGTTCTTCTTTACTCTGTTATGGCAAGGTTCTGTCCGTTATGCTCTTACATTTTACTTGAATGTTTATATACGGTCCATTCCTGTTTATGTGTGTATGAATTTTCCCAGTATGTATAGTTTTCTCCCAATACTTTTTATTATTTTTTTATATATATTTTTGTATAGATTTATATATATTTTTATATATATATATATATATATATAGTATATATTTTATTTTTCTATTTTATTATATATTTTATATGTAATTTTAGATTTATATAGACTGTAAGCTCCTATGGGGCAGGGACTGATATGGATGACATGTGTTCTATATATAGCACTGCATTTATTTGTGGTACTATATAAAGAAACAATAATAAATATGCATGTATATCAGGAACATATTATCACGCCTCTAATTTTTTTTTTCAGGTGGACCATCTCCATGATTGAATTGTGAGGTCATCAGCCACCAACCTTCATCTCTGGGCTTCTGTGAGGTCATCTTTACTACATACTCTGAAGATAGAATGGCATGAGTAGTTGACCCAAGACAGGTAATTAATATTATAATTAATTACCGATAACCCTCAGGCTAGATTTCAGTTCTAGACCTGTAGAGGCATGGTAATATGTTTCTGGTGTTCATGGATATTTAATATGTATGTTTTCTAGTAGGTGAAAAATTTCATTTTCACCTACCTTTGTAGAAATGTAGGGATAATAGGCCCCTTAGTGCGAAATCACCCTGCCAAAATGCAAGCCAGTTTGTGTTTGAGCACTTGTGTGTTAGGACACCTGCAAGGACATATTTATACAACACTGTGGGGGTAGGTTTTCTAAGGCACGATTTATGAAAACTGGCCTTGATCGTGACCTTGATAAACTGTGTCTTATTGGGGTGTAGCCTGGATGGGCATGGCGTAAGATGTAAGTCTTACTGCTTTCCAGCCCAATAACTCTGTTTACCTATCCTCTGGCCACTGAAAGACTCATCGATTATTATTTTTTGTGCTAGCGTGTGTCTACCTGCCACTCTATACTGACCAAAGGGTCTCCTCCAGACGACTGGTCGCCGTCTTTCCGGGCTCTTCTGCTCAAGCTTGGACTTGGCTGCGTATGGGTATTTAGGGTAATCCCCGGTGGGCCCATGAAATTCATAGCCACGCCTTCTACCACTGGAGGTTGAGGCTTAGTTGAGGTCACCGAGGTGGTTCATTATAGCAGGCTGCACAGTGCAGCTGCTTGCCGGGCAGTCATCGGGCTGTTGACTAACCCGGCAGATGGCTGTGTATGGTAAGATCAGTCTCTGTACTGCCAATAACCCCACTTGCACTGGGCTGTCTGGCCTTATGTGTGTGTATATACATATATATACATATATGTGTGTACTATTTATGTATTTGTATACTATGTATATAGTGTACAGTGATCGCGCTGAGCCCAAAATAAAGTGGGTCCCAAGGACCCCTCACTTTTAAAAATTGGGGTCCTATCGGACCTTTTCTGTGTCCCATCGGAATGAAGGTTCTTATTATTCTTAATATTATTTGGAAACTACAAAAGTGTTGCAAGGCGGGGGGATGGGGTGACAGTGCTGCTGAGCTGTGTAGCATGCAGGACACCCTGCACCAGAGCTGTAACTAGACATTTTGGTGCCCTTTGGCAGAAAGTGAATTGTCGCTCCACCTCCCAGAATCGAAAACATAGGCAGTGCGTGCCTAAGGCGCGTTGCAAAAATTTAGGGGCATGGCTTTATGGGGAAGGGGCGTGACTACATAATAGTGCCAATTCACATTACACCACACAGTAGTGCCGCTTATACACATTGCACCAGGTAGAACCTCCTATACACACTGCGCCAGGTAGACCACTTTGTACATATTGCGCCAGATAGAGCACGTTATACACTTTGCTCCAGGTAGAGCATGTTATACACTTCACTTTGCTCCTGGTAGAGCACGTTATACACTTTGCTCCAGGTAGAGCACATCATACACTTTGTGCCAGGTAGAGCACGTTATACACTTTGCTCCAGGTAGAGCTCGTTATACACTTTGCTCCAGCTAGAGCACGTTATTAGCACCAGGCAGAGCACGTTATACACTTAGCGCCAGGCAGGGGATATTATACATATTGCACCAGATAGATGACAATATACACATTGCGCCAGGTAGAACACATTGTACACATTGCACCAGGTAGAGCACTTTATACACATTGTGCCGGGTAGAGCACGTTATACACAATGCACCAAGTAGAGTACTTATACATATTGCACCAGGTGGAGTACTTATACATATTGCACCAGGTTGAGTACTTATACACATTGCACCAAGTAGAGTGCACCAGGTAGAGCATGTTATACACATTGCACCAGGTAGAGCATGTTATACACAATGCACCAAGTAGAGTACTTATACATATTGCACCAGGTAGAGCACATTATACACTTCACACCAGGCAGAGCATATTATACATATTGCACCAGGTAGAGGACACTTTACACAGTGCACCTGGTAGAGCCAAGGTTCCCCCTCCTCTTTTAAAAGCAAAAGGATCCATCAATCAATGAATTGACAGCCTGTAATTGGCTGCAGCAGAGCGCGTCCCCGGGGACCCTCCCATTTTAGAAAAGGGAGTCCCCGGTCTTCAAAACGGGGTAAAATACTCGCCATAGCACATTTTTGCGATCACTGGTTTGTGTATATGTTTGTGTATACTATGTATGTGTATACTATGAATTGTTATGTTTACTGTGTATATGTATGTTACGTTCAGCATTTCAGTTGCTATGTAATGTCACATCTCAGCATGCCTTGCCACAGTTTTGCTGTTAGAGCAAGCTGTAACTGTAGCAGGGCATACTGGGATGTTCAGTTCCATAGCATCTGGAGTCCTGGACATTGCCTACGCCTGCTGTATATGTATGCATACTGAGTCTGTGCACATATACAGATGGAGCCATGCTCATCTGGGGCGACTCCATCGCAGGCGTGCACTCACGGCGTGACTAGGTAATCTGTCCGCCTAGCCCCGCCGGAGTGCACAGAGACGCTCTCCCATTCTAGGGAATGGGGTGCGTCTCCGTCACAGACGCGCGCGTGCCCCAGATGGAGACGCTCTCCCACTCTAGTAAATGGGTTGAGTCTCCGTCACGGACGCGCGGACGGAGATGCTCTAGCAATAGGCGCACCCATGCACAGACGGAGCCACGATTAGCGTGGCTCTATCTGTACTGTAAGTATGTATATGTACACTATGTATAGGTATGTTTACTATGTTTATGTGCTGGTCACACCCTTTCAGCAAGCCCCTGTCATGGCATTCCCCTGTGGGCCCTTTAGGACCCAGTCCAACACTGCCTCCTCTGACCGCGAAGGTCTCTCTGGCTGTTTGGTCGCCACTGATGGTGAACAGTCTCCCCCTGGGTCCTGCCGTTGCCTGTGCCAGTGTTGCTCTTGATCCCCCGTAGTGCCGTGTCGCTGCACGATTCTCCAGCATGCCGCAGCCTTCTTGGATCCTGAGCTCTGCTCCAGAGTGCTTCCTTGTGCTGTGCCGGGTACAGTTGCTCCGCTGACCTGCTGGATTGAGGGATATCCTCTACCGCTTGGCGGCTCCTGATTGCAGCTTCCTCTATGGTGACTGCTGCTGTCCCATGGCTGCGCTTACATTGGGGTTTGGTTCTGCTGACCTGCTTCTGACTGCTGGTCGCTTCTCTGCTGCTGGGGTCTTCTGTCTGTTTCCATTTTGAATGCCGTATAATGTGTCTTTGGGGCCCTGGTGCCTGCTTTCCCGCTTTCCCGCTCCTGTGATACTGGACACCCTGATCTCCTTGAGGTCTGCTGGTTTTAAGCTGTCATTATTTCCTTCTCTGTTGATCTAGTCATCCCAGCCTCAGTTTCAGTGCTATTCTGTAGAGTCCTGCTCCTGAAACTTACCTGCTGCAGCCCTGTTGTCTTTTGCTTGAACTGTTCTCTTCGCTCGTTCGTCTCTCTCGCTGGCTCTATATTTCCGTCTTCAGTTCAGTGTGACCCTATGTAGCTCCTGACTATACCTTCAGTCTCCTGTTCCAGTTATCCTGTGGATTTCTCTAGCATCCATAAGGGATATTGGGGAGACTTAGTACTGTTGATTTGGTCACTCCAGTCTCCTGTCCAGGGCTACCCTGTGCAACTTTTCTGTTCTCCTACATCGGCTGTCCCTTCTGTCCATGCTATGGAACAGCTTCTCCAAGCCATTTTCCAGTCTTATAACAGACTGACGGCTCAGATAGCTGAATTATCTGTGGCTGTCCGTTTCATGTTAAAATATGCAGGAGATGGGGAATGGGTCTGGTGAGCCCGAGTACTGCTTTTCTGTCCTGGAGGACTTTGGTGTCACTGTCTCTCACCAATTGGTCTCCTTGGACTCTCACTTAACATACCGGCCCAATCTTCTGGGATGTTTTGGGTCAACTTCGCTGCGATGGTTGAACTTTTTATGTTCTGTTTTATTTTTATGGTTTTGTATTCTGTTTTGATTTGAGTGCACCTGCGCTGCTATTGGTTCTTCTTTACTCTGTTATGGCAAGGTTCTGTCCGTTATGCTCTTACATTTTACTTGAATGTTTATATACGGTCCATTCCTGTTTATGTGTGTATGAATTTTTCCAGTATGTATAGTTTTCTCCCAATACTTTTTATTATATTTTTAGATATATTTTTGTATACATTTATATATATTTTTTATATATATATATATATATATTTTATTTTTCTATTTTATTATATATTTTATATGTCATTTTATATTTATATAGACTGTAAGCTCCTATGGGGCAGAGACTGATATGGATGACATGTGTTCCATATATAGCACTGCATTTATTTGTGGTACTATATAAAGAAACAATAATAAATATGCATGTATATCAGGAACATATTATCGCGCCTCTAATTTTTTTTCTTCAGGTGGACCATCTCCATGATTGAATTGTGAGGTCATCAGCCACCAACCTTCATCTCTGGGCTTCTGTGAGGTCATCTTTACTACATACTCTAAAGATAGAATGGCAGGAGTAGTTGACTCAAGACAGGTAATTAATATTATTATTAATTACCGATAACCCTCAGGCTAGATTTCAGTTCTAGACCTGTAGAGGCATGGTAATATGTTTCTGGTGTACATGGATATTTAATATGTATGTTTTCTAGTAGGTGAAAAATTTCATTTTCACCTACCTTTGTAGAAATGTAGGGATAATAGGCCCCTTAGTGCGAAATCACCCTGCCAAAATGCAAGCCAGTTTGTGTTTGATCACTTGTGTGTTAGGACACCTGCAAGGACATATTTATACAACACTGTGGGGGTAGGTTTTCTAAGGCACGATTTATGAAAACTGGCCTTGATCGTGACCTTGATAAACTGTGTCTTATTGGGGTGTAGCCTGGATGGGCATGGCGTAAGATGTAAGTTTTACTGCTTTCCAGCCCGATAACTCTGTTTACCTATCCTCTGGCCACTGAAAGACTCATTGATTATTATTTTTTGTGCTAGCGTGTGTCTACCTGCCACTCTATACTGACCAAAGGGTCTCCTCCAGACGACTGGTCGCCGTCTTTCCGGGCTCTTCTGCTCAAGCTTGGACTTGGCTGCGTATGGGTATTTAGGGTAATCCCCAGTGGGCCCATGAAATTCATAGCCACGCCCTCTACCACTGGAGGGTGAGGCTTAGTTGAGGTCACCGAGGTGGTTCATTATAGCAGGCTGCACAGTGAAGCTGCTTGCCGGGCAGTCATCGGGCTGTTGACTGACCCGGCAGATGGCTGTGTATGGTAAGATCAGTCTCTGTATTGCCAATCACCACACTTGCACTGGGCTGTCTGGCCTTATGTGTGTGTATATACATGAATATACATATATGTGTGTGTACTATTTATGTATTTGTATACTATGTATATAGTGTACAGTGATCGCGCTGAGTCCAAAATAAAGTGGGTCCCAAGGACCCCTCACTTTTAAAAATTGGGGTCATATCGGACCTTTTCTGTGTCCCATCGGAATGAAGGTTCTTATTAATCTTAATATTATTTGGACACTACAAAAGTGTTGCAAGGCGGGGGGATGGGGTGACAGTCCTGCTGAGCTGTGTAGCATGCAGGACACCCTGCACCTGAGCTGTAACTAGACATTTTGGTGCCCTTTGGCAGAAAGTGAATTGTCGCTCCACCTCCCAGAATCGAAAACATAGGCAGTGCGTGCCTAAGGCGCGTTGCAAAAATTTAGGGGCATGGCTTTATGGGGAAGGGGCGTGACTACATAATAGTGCCAATTCACATTACACCACACAGTAGTGCCGCTTATACACATTGCACCAGGTAAAACCTCCTATACACACTGCGCCAGGTAGATCACTTTATACATATTGCGCCAGATAGAGCACGTTATACACTTTGCTCCAGGTAGAGCATGTTATACACTTCACTTTGCTCCAGGTAGAGCACGTTATACACTTTGCTCCAGGTAGAGCACATTATACACTTTGCTCCAGGTAGAGCACGTTATACACTTTGCTCCAGGTAGAGCACTTTATACACATTGTGCCGGGTAGAGCAGGTTATACACATTGCGCCGGGTAGAGCACGTTATACACTATGTGCCAGGTAGAGCACGTTATACACAATGCACCAGGTAGAGCACGTTATACACAATGCACCAGGTAGAGTACTTATACATATTGCACCAGGCAGAGCACGTTATACACAATGCACCAGGTAGAGTACTTATACATATTGCACCAGGTGGAGTACTTATACATATTGCACCAGGTAGAGTACTTATACACATTGCACCAAGTAGAGTGCACCAGGTAGAGCATGTTATACAAATTGCACCAGGTAGAGCATGTTATACACATTGCACCAGGTTGAGCACGTTATACACAATGCACCAAGTAGAGTACTTATACATATTGCACCAGGTAGAGTACTTATACACATTGCACCAGGTAGAGCACGTTATACACAATGCACCAAGTAAAGTACTTATACATATTGCACCAGGTAGAGCACATTATACACTTCACACCAGGCAGAGCATATTATACATATTGCACCAGGTAGAGGACACTTTACACAGTGCACCAGGTAGAGCCAAGATTCCACCTCCTCTTTTAAAAGCAAAAGGATCCATCAATCAATGAATTGACAGCCTGTAATTGGCTGCAGCAGAGCGCGTCCCGGGGACCCTCCCATTTTAGAAAAGGGAGTCCCCGGTTTTCAAAACGGGGTAAAATACGCGCCATAGCACATTTTTGCGATCACTGGTTTGTGTATATGTTTGTGTATACTATGTATGTGTATACTATGAATTGTTATGTATACTGTGTATATGTATGTTACGTTCAGCATTTCAGTTGCTATGTAATGTCACATCTCAGCATGCCTTGCCACAGTTTTGCTGTTAGAGCAAGCTGTAACTGTAGCAAGGCATACTGGGATGTTCAGTTCCATAGCATCTGGAGTCCTGGACATTGCCTACGCCTGCTGTATATGTATGCATACTGAGTCTGTGCACATATACAGATGGAGCCATGCTCATCTGGGGCGACTCCATCGCAGGCGTGCACTCACGGCGTGACTAGGTAATCTGTCCGCCTAGCCCCGCCGGAGTGCACAGAGACACTCTCCCATTCTAGGGAATGGGTTGAGTCTCCGTCACGGACGCGCGGACGGAGACGCTCTAGCAATAGGCGCACCCATGCACAGACGGAGCCACGATTAGCGTGGCTCTATCTGTACTGTAAGGTTGTATATGTACACTATGTATAGGTATGTTTGCTATGTTTATGTGCTGGTCACACCCTTTCAGCAAGCCCCTGTCATGGCATTCCCCTGTGGGCCCTTTAGGACCCAGTCCGACACTGCCTCCTCTGACCGCGAAGGTCTCTCTGGCTGTTTGGTCCCCACTGATGGTGTACAGTCTCCCCCTGGGTCCTGCCATTGCCTGTGCCAGTGTTGCTCTTGATCCCCCGTGGTGCCGTGTCGCTGCACGATTCTCCTGCATGCCGCAGCCTTCTTGGATCCTGAGCTCTGCTCCAGAGTGCTTCCGTGTGCGGTGCTGGGTACAGTTGCTCCGCTGACCTGCTGGCTTGAGGGATTATCCTCTACCGCTTGGCGGCTCCTGATTGCAGCTTCCTCTATGGTGACTGCTGCTGTCCCATGGCTGCGCTTGCATTGGGTTCGGTTCTGCTGACCTGCTTCTGACTGCTGGTCGCTTCTCTGCTGCTGGGGTCTTCTGTCTGTTTCCATTTTGAATGCCGTATAATGTGTCTTTGGGGCCCTGGTGACTGCATTCCCGCTTTCTCGCTCCTGTGATACTGGACACCCTGATCTCCTTGAGGTCTGCTGGTTTTAAACTGTCATTATTTCCTTCTCTGTTGATCTAGTCATCCCAGCCTCAGTTTCAGTGCTATTCTGTAGAGTCCTGCTCCTGAAACTTACCTGCTGCAGCCTGGTTGTCTTTTGCTTGAACTGTTCTCTTTGCTCGTCCGTCTCTCTCGCTGGCTCTATATTTCTCTTTCATCCATCTGGGGGACGCTGCGCCGTTACTTGTGGGGTTAGAGGTGTGTGGTTGTGGAGTTTGGCACAGAACTATTATAATCTAACTCCTCCCCCCTCTAACCCCTCCCATCTCCTTCCTGCCTAGCCAGTACCCCAGTCTTAGTTTTGTGCCTGTGGAGTACAGACACAGTTCTTTTCTTTCTCCTTAGATAGTGAGGTTTTATTATTTTTAGACTTTTCTGAAGTACCTAGTCCCTGTTTACAGGTGGCAGGTACTGCTGGAGTGGATTTAGTTAGTTTTGTTCCACTCTGCGCTGCCGCTGGAGGCCACCACACTCCGGTCACTGGGGCCTCGTTTTACTCTACACAGGATGCGGCAGGGATAAGGTACACAGCCACAATCTGTCACTGACAGTATTGGGCTGTCCGCTCTATTACTATATATATTTGTACTTTTGTCAGCCTCCCTATACACTACTACCACGCGCGCCCCCCTCCCCCTTCCACCTTCTCTCCTCCAACACGGGACTCGTTCCGGGGCTGGACAGTCAGCTTTATTTGGGGGTTTACTGTCAGGGGCTGTGGTAGTGATACTGCTCAGGGGCCGGGAGAGTGGTGTCGCGCTCCCTGGGGCTTACATTCAGTTGCCGTACAAGCCGCTCTGTACAGCGGCGCGCGGGAGAGACTGACTTCCGGTTAGTAGTCTCTCCCTGTAAGCAGCCGCGGCTTTTACATAATTGTACAGGGACGGCTTCCCGCCCTGCTCTGCTGCTCGCGCGCTCCCCTCCAGCGTACAGAGGGCTCCGGGCGCCATCTTCTTCTACTGCTGACAGGGGACGCTGTGCTGCTCAACACGGAGAGAAGTTTCTATAAGAAGCAACAGCACTTCTCACTTTGTCTTCTCAAATGGAGATAAGCTAACTGCAAGTATATTTGTGGGTTTTTGTTTCTCCAGCCATGGTGTGAGCTAACAGTCATCACCTTAGGTGTCACTAGTGTAGAGATGTGCCCTGTGGGCACATCTGTGGTGGTGTCCCTAGCTGGGGACAGCGCTGGGGCAGCTTGTCTGTCCCCAGCGCTGGGTGCGTGGCGGCGGGTGTCCGGTGCAGGGATTACCCTTTTCCCTGCACCGGACCAGAGGCTTTTGAATCTTGGCGCCCTCCGGGAGCCAATCGCGGCTCCCGGAGCGGCAGCCAATCAGAGAGGGACACGGCGAGCCAATCGGCGGACGCCGGGCGGGAGCCGAAGAGACCGCGCGCGCGGAAGAGCACGAAGAAAGAAGACGGGCGGGAGAAGAAGAAAGAAGACGCCGCGCGGAGGAGCCAGAAGAAGTCGTCGCGGTCGGAGTTCGGGTGGCCGCGGAAGAGGCCTGAAGACGTCCGGCGGCAGGAGGATGTCCAGCGGCGGCTGAACGCGGCGAGGCGACGGCGGCGCCGCTGGCCAGGACGGGCCAGCGGCCGAAGAGGGCACCGAAGATCCCTGGAGCAGGTGAGGCCTCAGTGAGGCAACTTCACCCCCTCCCCTCTTCCTCCCTCGACCACCAGGGACGGGCATTAGGCCCAAGCCACCCTATCCCTGTGCGCAGTTAGGCGGGCACTAGGCCCGGGGGCAAATCAGGCAATAGGCCTGTGGGCGTTAGAGGGCGTTAGGCCCTAGTGTATTTTTGGCCATTAGGGATACGATAAGGTGACCTTGGGCACAAGGCCCAGGTCACCCAACGGGCAGCATGTTAGGCGGGCGCTAGGCCCGTGGGCGAAGTCAGGCCTCCGGCCTGTGTGCAGTTAGGGGGCGCTAGGCCCAGTGAATAAGAGCCCCCGAGGTGAGTACAGGTGGCCCTGGGCACTAGGCCCAGGCCACCCCGAGGTATTTAGGAAGGCAGAGCTGAGGCCCACATGAGGGAAGGCACAGGAGGTGGGTAGGCCGTGCGGTGCCCACCCCCTTCCAGCGGCAGGTAGGGATTAAAAAGGGACAGCACCGTTTTATATTGTATTTCCGATGTGTGTTGTTACCGTGCAGGGCGAATTGCTGTTATAATGTTTGTGCATAGTTATGTCGCACCACACCCACAGAGCTAGTTTGAGGGCTCTGCCGTTATAGTTAGTATAAGGTGTGACACTAGGTCTAGTTAGGCCCTGCACGGCTGTTTCTTTCTTTTGCCTCCTTACAGGGACCTGTACTGGAGAAGATCGGAGTACCGGAGTGTAAGACGGTGAGTAACCACGGTCTGAGTGTTTGGTTGTGTTTCTTTCTATCTCCCTTCCTTCAGGGCAACGGTGAGCCTTGCACGGCTGTGCAAGGCGGAATTTCCACCTGGTGCGAAAGTGCCGATAGGTGAAATTCGGGCTCTGAGGCGGACGCCGGTGATGACCCCCACCTAGCCCGAAAGCACTATTTTTCTAGAGGTCGGAGGGCGTTTCGGTCCACAGGTAGGAGGACGGCACTCAGCAATCTCTTTCCTCCTAGGTCGTCGTGTCCGGGTCCGACGGAAGAGTTGCCAGGTCCGTTGAAGGTTCCGGTACCTGAAGGTGAGAGAGAGCGGCGCCTGGTGAGTACAGAGTCTACACCTGCACGGCAGCAGGCACCACCACCACACAGCAGCCGCACCTCTCACACTAGCATTATGGGTTCACTGCTAGGTCACTGTTATAGGGGATTTATAGTGCATTTATAGTATTATTAAAGATTGGTTTATTTTTCTTGTTCAAGGGACACTACCCTCCATTTCTGAATTGCGTCAGTCTAGATCGGTGACTGAGTCCGGTCAGACTCGGGTGTAGCCTGTCATGACTGAGGTTTTTGTGAACCCGGTGTAGTGAAGTCTGTGCGGGCGACTGGAGAATTATGTGAATACTACCACTGACCTGGTTTGGAAATGTTGTGGACTCGAGTATTCTTCCGATGACTGGGAAGAGGAACCGCGGCAGAGATGACCGAATCTAGGCTCTCCTCATACAGGATTAGGTCGGCAGACAGGAAGCACGTGGGGGCGCTGAAGGTCTCCTGAAAGACAGAACTGGAAAGGCGCTGATGAATCAGTGAAGAATACCAGGTTCAACTGTGCTAAAGGGCACGGGATGCTTGGAGACACTGAGGTGCTTGGAGACACTGAGGTGCTTGAGGACACTGAGGTGCTTGAGGACACTGAGGTGCTTGAGGACACTGAGGTGCTTGAGGACCTCAGGGACACTGAGGTGCTTGGGGACACTGAGGTGCGTAGAGGCACTGGGATGCGTGGAGGCACTGGGATGCGTGGAGGCACGGAGGTACTAAGGCACGGAGGTGCTGGAAGCATGGAGGTACTGAGGCACGGAGGTACTGAGGCACGGAGGTACGGAGGTACTGAGGTACGGAGGTACTGAGGCACGGAGATGATGAGGCACTGAGGTACTGAGTCACGGAGGTGCTGGAAGCACGGAGGTACTGAGGCACGATGTGCTGGAAGCACGGAGATGCTGAGGCACGAGGTACTGAGGCACGGAGGTATGGAGGTACTGAGGCACGGAGATGATGAGGCACTGAGGTGCTGAGTCACGGAGGTGCTGGAAGCACGGAGGTACTGAGGCACGAGGTGCTGGAAGCACGGAGATGCTGAGGCACGAGGTACTGAGGCACGGAGGTACTGAGGCACTGAGTCACGGAGGTGCTGGAAGCACGGAGGTGCTGGAAGCACGGAGATGCTGAGGCACGAGGTACTGAGGCACGGAGGTACTGAGGCACGGAGATGATGAGGCACTGAGGTACTGAGTCACGGAGGTGCTGGAAGCACGGAGGTGCTGGAAGCATGGAGGTACTGAGGCACGGAGGTACTGAGGCACGGAGGTACTGAGGCACAGAGGTACTGAGGCACGAGGTGCTGGAAGCACGGAGATGCTGAGGCACGAGGTACTGAGGCACGGAGGTACTGAGGCACGGGGCACGGAGATGCTGAGGTGCTGAGGCACGGAGATGCTGTGGCACGGAGGTGCTGTGGCACGGAGGTGCTGGAAGCACGGAGGTACTGAGGCACTGAGGCACGGAGATGCTGAGGCACTGAGGTGCTGAGCCCTGGAGATCCCAACTACAACAGTAGTAAAACTGAAACACGACAGTTGTGGTTTTCAATGGAGAACACGGAATTCAGTACTGTGCCTTTAAGACGAAACATTGCAGCTGTACCTTTACATTGAGACTCAGGGAAATGGTGAAATCAAATAGCAACACACAAATAAACCAAACGGTAACAAGGGAACAGAGTTTCCACAGGAACTTAGGTACAAAGGTTACCTTTAGGGAGCTCAGCTTAAGACCCACACAAAGCTGTATGTGACACAAGGAACTGGCCCAGATTCCAACTCAGCCTCCTGATTTATACTTCCTGGTCCTTGATGATTGGTGGGCAGGATTAGGTGATGTCACTGTCATGTGACTACTCTAGCCAAGGCTGTGATGTAGAATGAGGCCTAGCAGGCCAAGAGAACACTGAAGCCTGGACTTCTGCAAAACACAGGATGCTTGCTTTTAGATTACTGAATTCAGCCTCATACAGGAGATCACCACAGGTGGAGCTGATTACCTATTACCTCTCAGGCAGAGAACTCAGGAAAACTGACAAGCTGTTTAACTCCGTGAGTGAAAAGACACAGGATCCAGGACAGATGGCAGGGGTAAGTCACCAAATATAAAACCTACAGTCAGGATTGTGACAGTATCCCCCTCTTCAAGGGTGGACTCCGGACACCCATCTTGAATCTTAGAGGAACTTGAGAAATTCATACAGAAGAATTTAGGACCTTCGTTGATGCAGATTCCAAAGGTTTAGGACTAAATTCTTTAACTACAGCGTTACTGAAAGTCTGTAAGTCATGGAACACAGGATCATTACTCTCAAAGAGCATGTTGGCCCACTCCAAAGCTCTTCCTCTGAATGCCAGGAACAGATATCGAGTAACGTTGGAAAGAGTTACTGCACCTGAAGGATCAGACTCCATCCGAGAGAGAAATTGTTCAACCAGAGCGGCATATTGCAATAAATCTCCATCAAAGTAAATAGGTGGAAAACCATCAGACGAAAGCTTAGAGGATGAAACTGAAGAAAGCTTTGGCTGGACGAGTAGGACTGGATTGGATCCGAGGATACTTGGATTGGCTGGAGCCAAAGGAGACGGACCAGGCTGGTCCTGGAGTATTGCTGGACCGGCTGGAACCGGGACGGACTGACCAGGCGGAGCCTGGAGTATTGATGGACCGGCTGGAACCGGAACGGACTGGCCAAGCTGGGCCTGGAGTATTGCTGAACCGGCTGGAACCGGGACGGACTGACCAGGCGGAGCCTGGAGTATTGATGGACCGGCTGGAACCGGGACGGACTGACCAGGCGGAGCCTGGAGTATTGCTGGACCGGCTGGAACCGGGACGGACTGACCAGGCTGGGCCTGGAGTATTGCTGGACCGGCTGGAACCGGGACGGACTGACCAGGCAGGGCCTGGAGTATTGCTGGACCGGCTGGAACCGGGACGGGCTGAGCCCTTTCTTCACAGGGCTGGGCTGAGGCAAGAGCCCCCACTTCACGGGGCTGGGCTGAGGCAAGAGCCCCCACTCCACGGGGCTGGGCTGAAGCAAGAGCCCCCTCTTCACGGGGCTGGGCTGAGGCAAGAGCCCCCTCTTCACGGGGCTGGGCTGAGGCAAGAGCCCCCTCTTCACGGGGCTGGGCTGAGGCAAGAGCCCCCTCTTCACGGGGCTGGGCAGCACTCTGTAGACTCTCTGGCTGGGCAGCACTCTGTAGACTCTCTGGCTGGGCAGCACTCTGTAGACTCTCTGGCTGGGCAGCACTCTGTAGAATCTCTGGCTGGGCAGCACTCTGTAGAATCTCTGGCTGGGCAGCACTCTGTAGAATCTCTGGCTGGGCAGCACTCTGTAGAATCTCTGGCTGGGCAGCACTCTGTAGAATCTCTGGCTGGGCAGCACTCTGTAGAATCTCTGGCTGGGCAGCACTCTGTAGAATCTCTGGCTGGGCAGCACTCTGTAGAATCTCTGGCTGGGCAGCACTCTGTAGAATCTCTGGCTGGGCAGCACTCTGTAGAATCTCTGGCTGGGCAGCACCCTGTAGACTCTCTGGGGCTAGGCGCTCTGAACCCCTCACTGGGGCTGGACGCTCTGAAGACGCCCCTCCTGGGGCTGGACGCTCTGAAGACGCCCCTCCTGGGGCTGGACGCTCTGAAGACGCCCCTCCTGGGGCTGGACGCTCTGAAGACGCCCCTCCTGGGGCTGTGGACACGGACTCCTCTGTGACTGTAAATGGCTTGAACATTCTTCTCTGGACACCCAACTTGGGATAAGGTCTTTTAACCACCGGACCCCAGTCATAAATTTGAGTCTCTCTCAGAAGAGTAGCCTTCTTGATACCCCCGTCAGCAGCAGATGGATCGGATACTGTGGATGACTTGTAGACATGAGCACTATGATACTGAGATTTGTCACTATTACCTGGCTTGCGAAGAATACAGTCTTTAACAAAATGACCAGAATTTCCACAGTAAAGACAGAGATGTAGCTCCTTACGCCGCTGACGTTCAGCTTCAGAGAGCTTGGGCCGTGGATTGCTCTGATGAAAAACTTTCCCTTGCGCAGAGGAAGAGACTCTATTAACTGAATGGGACAAAACAGGATCAACAACGTTGGTAGTATTCCTGAGGAGATCAGGCATCACAGAGAGAATACTAGGCAAAAGTTCTTGTAACTGTAGTAACATCTGGTAGAAAATCTGCAGTTGGTCAGGAGTCTTAGAGCAGAAGGTCATAGAATCTCTGGAGGACGAATTCCGCTGCAGACACTGTGCCAATCGATGCTGAGTCGACTCCAGACCTCCCAAGCGTCCTGCAATATTGCTTAGGAGGTCATGCGTCAGACAAACACTTTCGGCCGGGTCCATGTGGCCAGTTCCTACTGTCATGACTGAGGTTTTTGTGAACCCGGTGTAGTGAAGTTTGTGCGGGCGACTGGAGAATTATGTAAATACTACCACTGACCTGGTTTGGAAATGTTGTGGACTCGAGTATTCTTCCGATGACTGGGAAGAGGAACCGCGGCAGAGATGACCGAATCTAGGCTCTCCTCATACAGGATTAGGTCGGCAGACAGGAAGCACGTGGGGGCGCTGAAGGTCTCCTGAAAGACAGAACTGGAAAGGCGCTGATGAATCAGTGAAGAATACCAGGTTCAACTGTGCTAAAGGGCACGGGATGCTTGGAGACACTGAGGTGCTTGGAGACACTGAGGTGCTTGAGGACACTGAGGTGCTTGAGGACACTGAGGTGCTTGAGGACACTGAGGTGCTTGAGGACACTGAGGTGCTTGAGGACCTCAGGGACACTGAGGTGCTTGGGGACACTGAGGTGCGTAGAGGCACTGGGATGCGTGGAGGCACTGGGATGCGTGGAGGCACGGAGGTACTAAGGCACGGAGGTGCTGGAAGCATGGAGGTACTGAGGCACGGAGGTACTGAGGCACGGAGGTACGGAGGTACTGAGGTACGGAGGTACTGAGGCACGGAGATGATGAGGCACTGAGGTACTGAGTCACGGAGGTGCTGGAAGCACGGAGGTACTGAGGCACGAGGTGCTGGAAGCACGGAGATGCTGAGGCACGAGGTACTGAGGCACGGAGGTATGGAGGTACTGAGGCACGGAGATGATGAGGCACTGAGGTACTGAGTCACGGAGGTGCTGGAAGCACGGAGGTACTGAGGCACGAGGTGCTGGAAGCACGGAGATGCTGAGGCACGAGGTACTGAGGCACGGAGGTACTGAGGCACTGAGTCACGGAGGTGCTGGAAGCACGGAGGTGCTGGAAGCACGGAGATGCTGAGGCACGAGGTACTGAGGCACGGAGGTACTGAGGCACGGAGATGATGAGGCACTGAGGTACTGAGTCACGGAGGTGCTGGAAGCACGGAGGTGCTGGAAGCATGGAGGTACTGAGGCACGGAGGTACTGAGGCACGGAGGTACTGAGGCACAGAGGTACTGAGGCACGAGGTGCTGGAAGCACGGAGATGCTGAGGCATGAGGTACTGAGGCACGGAGTTACTGAGGCACGGGGCACGGAGATGCTGAGGTGCTGAGGCACGGAGATGCTGTGGCACGGAGGTGCTGTGGCACGGAGGTGCTGGAAGCACGGAGGTACTGAGGCACTGAGGCACGGAGATGCTGAGGCACTGAGGTGCTGAGCCCTGGAGATCCCAACTACAACAGTAGTAAAACTGAAACACGACAGTTGTGGTTTTCAATGGAGAACACGGAATTCAGTACTGTGCCTTTAAGACGAAACATTGCAGCTGTACCTTTACATTGAGACTCAGGGAAATGGTGAAATCAAATGGCAACACACAAATAAACCAAACGGTAACAAGGGAACAGAGTTTCCACAGGAACTTAGGTACAAAGGTTACCTTTAGGGAGCTCAGCTTAAGACCCACACAAAGCTGTATGTGACACAAGGAACTGGCCCAGATTCCAACTCAGCCTCCTGATTTATACTTCCTGGTCCTTGATGATTGGTGGGCAGGATTAGGTGATGTCACTGTCATGTGACTACTCTAGCCAAGGCTGTGATGTAGAATGAGGCCTAGCAGGCCAAGAGAACACTGAAGCCTGGACTTCTGCAAAACACAGGATGCTTGCTTTTAGATTACTGAATTCAGCCTCATACAGGAGATCACCACAGGTGGAGCTGATTACCTATTACCTCTCAGGCAGAGAACTCAGGAAAACTGACAAGCTGTTTAACTCCGTGAGTGAAAAGACACAGGATCCAGGACAGATGGCAGGGGTAAGTCACCAAATATAAAACCTACAGTCAGGATTGTGACATAGCCTCTGTGGGCTCAGATTATGGGCAAGACGAATTATGGGCGGACGCGGATACCCTCTGTGCTTCATGCTCTGGTGCATCTGTGGTGGACCAACAGAGAGGTTCCGTGGATCAGACTATGTCTTCTAGGGCCAGGAACATCCGGTGTGGACTCAAAATCTGGACAGATGTCTTGCTGATTTAACTCAATCCCTAAACAAGTTTGTAAACTCTGCCGGCAGTTCTTCTGCTACAAAAAAAAAAAACCGACACAGACGTTGCCCGCTATAACTTTCTGGGGGAGGAGTTGGAGTCATTCCCGTTGGAGGATGGGGAACTAGACCCAGAGTAGGATGAGGTTTCGGTCTGGGAGGATGATTTTTCTACTAGCTTAGGTGTTAGATAGACACCATCCTTCAGACTCTTAATAACAGGGATAATTTAAAGGAGCCCTCACTTAAGCCGGATTCCCGTTTCCAAGCCCTAAGAAATTAAAAATTTCTATAGCCTTTTGCAGAGGAGGCTATGAGATTTTGGGAAACAGCCCAAAAGGTAGACGCTCCCATTTCACATTTAGCAGGAGCTACGGTTATTTCTTTTATACTGTCTGTGACGTTGAAAGATCCTACAGATGGGAAGATTGATACAATGCCTAAATCTGTTTTCTTTATAACAATTCTAGATGGCGCTTGGGTCCTCGAGGCCGCAGACGACTGACTAGCACAGGTCATAACTGGAATGCAGTCTGACGATCCATCGGACATTCAATTAACAGAACAGATTTCGGAAGCTCTTACTTATGTGGGTAAGGCCTTGGTTGATTCTACAATCCCGTATTTCTGCCTTGACCGTGACAGGAAGACGGTCTCTTTGGCTTCGGGTTTGGAATGCCGATTTTGACTCCAAACAGACCTTTTTGGCGGTACCCTTTAAAGGTGAGTTCTCTTGGGGTCGGAATCAAGAAGATTATTTCAGATACTACAGGAGGGCAAGAGCCCTTTCTTCCAGTTGCTCCTACGAAACCGAATGCTACAAGGTTTCGGTCCTTTCGTATACAAGGAAAAAGGTAGTTTCCATTCCTTTCGTGTTTTTTCCAGATACCCACGAAGAGAGGCATTCAGAGGTAGAAGTAAACCTGCCGACAAACCTACTGCATGACGGTTCAGGATCTCCGGAGGGATCAGTGACGGTTGGGGCTCGGTTACTACAGTTCAAAGAAGTGTGGCTCCCGTCGAAACCAGATCGGTGGGTGACGGAGGTCATATCCAGAGGATATCTGTTAGATCTCGAGGAACCAGTCCCACATCGTGTGTTCATCACTCCTCTTCCAAGCAGTCCCTCCAGATGTCGAGCTCTTCGTCATGCAACAGCCACTCTTTTACGAAATGAAGAAATTCTTCTAGTTCTCGCTCAGCAGAGGGGTCGGGGATTTTACTCGTGGACAACCTGGACGGTTCATTTCAACCCAAAAGTTCAAGATGGAATCCATCCGCTCGATTATCGTCACCATGGAACCAAGGTGATATTTGGCCTCTTTAGACATAAGACGCCTATCTGCTTGTCTCTATTTGGACGGGCCATCAATCTCTTCTGAGATTCGCAGTCGGCCTTGACATTTTCAGTTCAGGCTCTTCCCTTGGGTCTATCCACGACTCCTCGGGTATTCACAAAGGTCATGGGCCATGTGGTGGCAGTTTTGCAGTGTCAGGGAGTCATCATGACTATATATTTGGATGATCTGTTGATCAAGGCCCCGTCAGAGTTAATTCTTCACAAGAGCTTGCGTTTCACAAGAGAGACTCTACAGTCATTGGGATGAATAATAAATAGTTCGAAGTCTTCTTTGCTTCCTTCCCTGAAAATGATGTTTCTGGGACATTTATTCAACGCCAACAACCAGAAAGTGGTTCTTCCTTAGGACAAGATTCAGGACATACAGTCCAGAATTCGAGCATGGCTGCATTTACCGGTGGTTTCGGTTCTCCGATGCATGCAGGTATTAGGCAAGATGGTGGCAACCTTCGAGGCAGTTCCATATGCCAAGTTTCATGCTCAACCCCTTCAGGGCTCCGGTTTCTCAAGTGTTGGACTCTGATAGGGCCTCATTTCGAAATGCAGCTGGCCTGCTTGTCTATACAGAATCGTCAGTCGCGTCGCTGGTGGCTTCACAGTTCCAATGTGACCAAAAGCTGTTCCTTTCACAATTTGGTCTTGGGTGATGGTCACTACAGACGCCAGCCTCAGAGGTTGGGGGCAGTGTTTCAGACTCATCAATTTCCAGGGCTCTGGACCAGTTAACAGTCAAAGTTGCAGATCAACATGTGGGCGCTACTTCGGATTCGTACCATGGTTCAGGGTCATCCAGTGCGGATTCAGTCCGACAACGTCACGGCAGTGGCTTACATAAACAAGCAAGGCGGCACTCGAGGCTACTCCGCCAGGAAAGAAGTCGCTCAGATTCTCACAGGGGCGGAACATTGGGTTCCGACCATATCCGCGATTCACATTCCAGGAATCGAGAACTGGGAAGCGGTTTCTTAAGCCGTCACACAGTGCTTCCGGGAGAGTGGGAGTTTCACCAGGAGGTGTTTCTGACTCTAGTAGCCCGATGGGGGATGCCCGATGTAGATCGGATGGCGTCTCGCCTCAACAACAAACTTCCTCTCTACGGGTCATGTACTCAGGACCCTCCAGCAGTTCTAATCGATGCACTGTCAGCGCCGTTGCACTTTCAACTGGGATATGTGTGTCCACCGTTGCCATTGTTTCCACGTCTGCTTCAACGCATTCAGAGAGACGGTCTTCCTATCATCCTGGTGGCCCCAGATTGGCCACGCTGACAGTGGTACACTCTTCTGCGCAAGATGGTCATCGAGGAGCCATTCCGACTCCCTCTGCGCCCAGATCTTCTGATTCAGGGACCATGTCACCACCCAGGTTTGGTCGGCTGGCTTTGACGGCTTGGTTCTTGAATCCAACTTTTTAAGGGAAAAAAGGTTTTTTTCTCGCTCTGTTGGGTAAACGATGATTTAGGCTAAAAAGCCGGGGACTTATGGAATTTACCACAGAGTGTGGCGTATTTACATTGCTTGGTGTGAAAAGCGTGGTTTAACACCGGATTTGTTTAGAGTCCCTCGTCTGTTACCCTTCCTTCGGGAGGGTCTCAATAAGGGTCTGAGACTTTCTTCACTGGAGGGTCAAGTTTCTGCCTTGTCGGTTCTTTTTCAAAGCTATCATTCCAAAAGTTCAGACGTTCCTTCAGGGAAGTTCTTCGGATTCAGCCACCTTTTGTTCCTCCGGTTCCTCTCTGGGAATTTCACTTAGTCCTTACGGCTCTTCAGAAGTCTCCATTTGATCCTTTGGAATCTGTAGAATAGCGGTATCTAACGTTCAAAAGTTGTTTTCTTATTGGCAATTGCCTCCGCAAGACGAGTATCTCAATTGGCAGCTCTCTCCCTTTTTTCTTGCAGACCACCCTTGTTGGTGTTTCATGATGACCGGGTGGTTCTGCGAACAAGACCTGCCTTCCTTCTAAAAGTTGTGTCAGCGTTTCATCTAAATCAGGACATTGTCCTTCCAGCGTTTACTCCTTCTCCTTCCGGGGAGGATTCCCATTTGGTTCTTTTAGATATGCTTAGGGCCTTACGGATTAATTATCTCGTACGGATCATATCTGTCGTACGGATGCATTGTTGGTCTTTAATTGATGCGTCCAAACGAGATTGGCCGGCTTCCAAGAACACAGTGGCTCGTTGGGTGACTTCGACCATCAAACAGTCTTCTGATGTTTCAGTTCCTGACTCAATTCCAGCTCATTCGAGTTGGTGCTTCTTGGGCTGCTCGCGGGGGTGCATCTATTGAGCAGCTGTGTAGGGCGACGACCTGGTCGTCGGTGCATACGTTTAAAAAAAAAAAAAAAAGTTTTACCGTTTTCATACTTTCGGTTTGGAGACTGCCTCTGTTGGGAGTCAGATGTTACGGACGGCTATGCCGTCTACTTCTCCCTCCTCTCATTAGCTTGCTTTGGGAAATCCCACACGTAATGGCGCAGCGTCCCCCAGATGGATGAAAGAGAAATAGGGATTTTTGTTTACTTACCGTAAAATCTCTTTCTCTGATTCCATCTAGGGGACGCTGCGATCCCTCCCATATGTTTGTCTGGTTTAACCAGTTAATTTTTTTCGGTCTATCTCCTTTGGCTTGGCTAAACGTTAACTGAGGTACTGGCTACGCAGGAAGGAGATGGGAGGGGTTAGAGGGGGGAGGAGTTAGATTCTAATAGTTCTGTGCCAAACTCCACAACCACACACCTCTAACCCCACAAGTAACGGCGCAGCATCCCCCAGATGGAATCAGAGAAAGAGATTTTACGGTAAGTAAACAAAAATCCCTATTTCCGTCTTCAGTTCAGTGTGACCCTATGTAGCTCCTGACTATACCTTCAGTCTTCTGTTCCAGTTATCCTGTGGTTTTCTCTAGCATCCATAAGGGATATTGGGGAGACGTAGTACTGTTGATTTGGTCACTCCAGTCTCCTGTCCAGGGCTACCCTGTGCAACTTTTCTGTTCTCCTACATTGGCTGTCCCTTCTGACCATGCTATGGAACAGCTTCT
The DNA here is from genome assembly GCF_028390025.1 of Pseudophryne corroboree. NCBI lineage: Eukaryota > Metazoa > Chordata > Amphibia > Anura > Myobatrachidae > Pseudophryne > Pseudophryne corroboree. The sequence continues at coordinate 690,221,222 of NC_086449.1, forward strand.
CCAAGCCATTTTCCAGTCTTATAACAGACTGACGGCTCAGATAGCTGAATTATCTGTGGCTGTCCGTTTCATGTTAAAATATGCAGGAGATGGGGAATGGGTCTGGTGAGCCCGAGTACTGGTTTTCTGTCCTGGAGGACTTTGGTGTCACTGTCCCTCACCAATTGGTCTCCTTGGACTTTCACTTAACATACCGGCCCAATCTTCTGGGATGTTTTGGGTCAACTTCGCTGCGATGGTTGAACTTTTTATGTTCTGTTTTATTTTTATGGTTTTGTATTCTGTTTTGATTTGAGTGCACCTGCGCTGCTATTGGTTCTTCTTTACTCTGTTATGGCAAGGTTCTGTCCGTTATGCTCTTATATTTTACTTGAATGTTTATATACGGTCCATTCCTGTTTACGTGTGTATGAATTTTTCCAGTATGTATAGTTTTCTCCCAATATTTTTTATTATATTTTTAGATATATTTTTGTATAGATTTATATATTTTTATATATAGTATATATTTCTGCTGCGGGGTACACTGGGCTCCACAAGGAATGGACAATGGGGTGTAGAGTAGGATCTTGATCCGAGGCACCAACAGGCTCAAAGCTTTGACTGTTCCCAGAATGCATAGCGCCGCCTCCTATATCACCCCACGCCTCCCTGCACAGGATCTCAGTTTTGTAGTTGATGCTGCAGTAGCAGGCACATAACAGAGGGGCTGCTCCAGGCAGCCCAAGAAGAGCTTTTTTTCTGAGGAAAAAGTGAAGACTTCAAGGGCAGCTGCAGTGTTACATGTCAGTGGACATTCACGGCTGCAGCTCCGGCTCTCCCCAGCGGCGCTGTATACTCCCGAGCCCTGGTTGCCGGGTAACTTCAGCAGGAGGCTCCGGTTTTCTTCTTGTCAGGCACACACGACGGGGGCTCTCCGGGATCACGTGGCCGCGCTTCGGGAGGTGGTAAGCGGGACCCGGTCTTTATCGCGATCCGGCGCGGTCAGTGGGAGGCGGGCCGCGCGCGCTGGCGGTGGACACTGTGGCAGTACAGGCGATCCCACTAGATCACCAGGGCATGGGACAGGTCAGGTTTTCTCTATAAACCGCTTTATTAGAGCCCGCAGTACCCAGTGGTTTTGCCAGCAGGGGTATAGAGCTTGGACCTGAAGCCCCTCCCCCAGCCCCAGGGCGCCATTTTCTGCAAATGTTCCCGCCCTGGAGCTGCATATCTGTCTCTCCCTCACTCCCTGGCAGTGTCTGCGGCGCTATTATCCCTCAGCTCACTGTTCCTGGGAATGCTTTGGCAAATCCTCCTATGTAAAGCCTGCTGCTTGTCAGTGCTGTGACTTTACAAGACACTTAAGTATTCTACCTGCCTTTTTTAGTCAGTGTTAGTAAGAAAGAGTGCACTTAGTCAGGGTTTTATAGTACAATTACCCTGTGATATACATCCATTTCTTACTGTGTACTGTTATATCTATTGTTGTATAGCTGTGTAAGCTAGTCCAGTGCAGTATTATTGTTAGTAATAACCTCTGCTTTGTACAGACTGTGACTATTTGTGTGTGCATTTGATAGCTGAGTGGTGTCCATTTCGTGTCTTTCACTCAACCTGCTATCCCTATATTCTATAACCTGAGGGGGCTTGGTGCGTCAGGTTTTATCTAATATAGAATTTTCACAAAGATATACTGTATTACGTATTTTTCTCTGTGATTTAGTCACCATATCTCTCCTTTATCTCTGCTGGTGCTGACTACACTGCGCAGGGGTTTGGGCTAGGGGTATTGTGCTGCTGACAAATTCTACTATGTTACCTGATACTGCAAGTTATATCATGTCTGCTTATAAGGGTAACGGTTCTGGGGCCGATCACACTGCCGGTGTTGCTGAAGCCGCAGATACCTATGAGGAGAATATAGCAGCTTTGGGCTCTGGTTCTGGGGACTCCTTGCCCCCAGTGGGACGGTGGCAACGGGGGCAAATAATGACCCGCCGTGGCCCGCTTTTCCACGCTTCTGCATACGCTAGTTCATAAACTAACACCCCCTATGGGACCCCCAATGCCGGTGCAACCGTTTGTGGTCCCTGCAGGTAACCCGCCATGGGCGAAAGATTTATCTGCTCAAATAAAGAAGTTGAACCAGTCCCTGACTACTAAAAAGTCTGACCGTCGCTCGCCTACGTCCAAGGGGTCCTCTAAGCGAGCGTTTATCTCCTCACAATCCACTGCTGTCACTGACACCTCGTCGGATGAAGACGGCACTTACACTGACCCCACAGGTTCTGACTCAGATACGGCTTTTGGGGAGGGTGGTTCACATGTGGATGTTCCTGATCTTTTAGAGGCTATTAAGTTAATTTCTCTTACGTCCTAGAGGATGCTGGGGACTCCGTAAGGACCATGGGGTATAGACGGGCTCCGCAGGAGACATGGGCACTCTAAAGACTTTAGAATGGGTGTGCACTGGCTCCTCCCTCTATGCCCCTCCTCCAGACCCCAGTTAGATCCTGTGCACAGAGGAGACTGGGTGCATTGCAGGGGAGCTCTCCTGAGTTTCTCTGAAAAAGACTTTTGTTAGGTTTTTTATTTTCAGGGAGCACTGCTGGCAACAGGCTCCCTGCTTCGAGGGACTGAGGGGAGAGAAGCAGACCTACTTAAATGATAGGCCATGCTTCTTAGGCTACTGGACACCATTAGCTCCAGAGGGTCGGAACGCAGGTCTCACCCTCGCCGTTCGTCCCAGAGCCGCGCCGCTGTCCTCCTCACAGAGCCGGAAGATAGAAGCCGGGTGAGTATAAGAAGAAAGAAGACTTCAAAGGCGGCAGAAGACTTCAGATCTTCACTAAGGTAAAGCGCGGCGGTAACGCTGCGCGCCATTGCTCCCACAAGTACACACACAGCGGGCACTGTAAGGGTGCAGGGCGCAGGGGGGGCGCCCTGGGCAGCAATATTAACCTCAAAGGGACACTGGTAGATGAATTAGATACTGCAGAGGCGGGACCGAAGCCCGCCGGTCAGGGGGCGGAGCTTGATCCTCCAGCACTAACCAGCGCCATTTTCTCCACAGCACACTGCAGAGAAGCTGGCTCCCCGGACTCTCCCCTGTTGTACACGGTTACAGAGGGCAAAAAAGAGGGGGGGGGGCACATTTAATTGGCGCAGTGAGTGTATCTATATATTTTTATAAAAGCGCTGTACTAACTGGGATTTTATTCCAGTGTCCGGTGGCGCTGGGTGTGTGCTGGCATACTCTCTCTCTGTCTCTCCAAAGGGCCTTATTGGGGTACTATCTCCATATAGATATATCCCTGAGTCAGGCCCGGCGACAGGGGGGGTCAAAGGGGACACCCGTACCGGGCCCCGACGTTGTGAGGGGCCCCAAGGATCTGGGCATCAACCATGGCATCAAGCTGTGGCAGTGCAACACGTAGGATGGGGTATAATTTAAACGGATTGCACTGGCCGGAAGAGAGCTGTGGCACTGTATAGTTGATAACTCCGTCGGTGGCACTGCCCCCCCCCCCCCTTCTGCGGCGGTAACCCAGCCACTGCCCACAGTCACCTGTCCGTGTCCCACTGTGTGCGTAGATATCACATGACGCATCCATACGACGCTACACCCTTCACTTACTCCCCGCCTTTCTCAGTTCACTTCAGTCTTTGCAGTGGCGACGGTCCTAAGAGGAGCCCAGTCCAGTGCCCAGGAGAAACACTGGACTGCAGGAGAAACAGCCCAGGCAGCTTGGAACTGGAGGATAGCAGTGGTATTTTGGTAAGTGACAGAAGTCAGAGTGTAGAAACGCTGTCACGCAGTGTCTCTCATGAGCCAGAGCATACAATGTTTTAAAAAACAAACAAACCAGTCAGATAATATTCACAATGCAATGCTATTTCAAAGTAATGCAGCATATTTTTATTAAAGTGCATAGTGAATATTATCTGTTTTTTTTTATAATATTTAAAAAAACATTCAATATGCAATGTTATAAAAATATACTGCACTACTGCTGAGGATATGCTATAACACTATCTGCATTTTCAATAGAACGTCTCTACCTGATAGCAGTGACATTAGTGGTTTTTATTAATATTGTTGAATTGTCGGCATGTTATTTTAGAATTAAATAACATTCTGCCAGCAATTCAACAATATTAATAACAAATACTAATTTCACTGGTAGAGGACTTCTATTCAAAGTGCAGATAATATATTATGGTCCACTTTGCTCAGCAGTAGTGCAGTGTACTGTATGTATAGTAATATCCCTAACTGTGTGGAGTTTGTATATTCTCCCCATGCTTGTGTGGGTTTCCTCTGGGTACTTGAGTGTCCTCCCACACTCCAAAGATATACTGTGTGTAAATCAGTGTGTGTACACGTGTTTAGGGCAGACTAAATGGGCCAAGTGGTTCTTATCTGCCGTCAAATTCTCTATTTCTTTGTGTACACCTGAACAATACACCTATATGGCAATACATTTATTTGTTACATGCAAGGGACGGATGTGCGGGTCTGGTATCCGGGGAGGGGGGGGGGGGGGGCGGGGGAGGTGGTTGGAGGGAAGAGGGGGGCCCCAGAGGTATCAGTGTACCGGGCCCCGAGATTTCTGTTGCCGGCCCTGCCCTGAGTGTGTGGGGGTGTGGGTACGTGTGTGTTGGCATGTCTGAAGCGGAAGGCTCATCTAAGGATGAGGTGGAGCAGATGATTGTGGTGTCTCCGTCGGCAATGCCGACACCTGATTGGTTGGACATGTGGAATGTTTTAAATGCAAATGTGGCTTTATTACATAAGAGATTAGACAAAGCAGAGTCCAGGGATAATACAGGGAGTCAATAAATGGCTTTGACTGTGTCACAGGGCCCTTCAGGGTCTCAAAAACGTCCCCTATCCCAAATAGCAGACACTGATACCGACACGGATTCTGACTCCAGTGTCGACTACGATGATGCGAGGTTACACCCAAGGGTGGCCAAAAGTATTCATTATATGATTATTGCAATAAAAGATGTTTTTCATATCACAGATGACCCCTCTGTCCCTGACACAAGGGTATGCATGTTTAAGGAAAAGAAACCTGAGGTAACCTTTCCCCCATCTCATGAGCTTGACGAGTTATTTGAAAAAGCTTGGGAAACTCCAGATAAAAAACTGCAGATTCCCAAAAGGGTTCTTATGGTGTATCCTTTCCCTGCACAGGACAGGGTACGTTGGGAATCCTCTCCCAGGGTGGACAAGGCTTTAACACGCCTGTCCAAGAAGGTGGCGCTACCGTCTCCGGACACGGCAGCCCTCAAGGATCCTGCTGATCGCAGACAGGAGACTACTTTAAAGTCTATTTATGCGCATACAGGTGCTTTGCTCAGACCGGCAATAGCATCGGCATGGGTATGTAGCGCAGTTGCAGCTTGGACAGATACCATGTCAGCTGGCCTTGATACCCTAGACAGGGATACCATTTTATTAACCTTAGCCCACATTAAAGATGCAGTCTTATATATGAGGGACGCTCAAAGAGACGTTGGGCTGCTGGGTTCCAGAGCCAATGCCATGGCTATTTCTGCGAGACGAGCTCTATGGACCCATCAATGGACGGGTGATGCAGACTCAAAGAAGAATATGGAGGTTTTACCTTACAAGGGTGAAGTGTTGTTTAGGGAGGGACTCGCGGACCTGGTTGCCACAGCTACCGCGGGTAAATCTACCTTTTGTTCCCCAACAGCAAAAGAAAACTCCACAGTATCAGATGCAGTCCTTTTGGTCGCATAAGTCCAGAAGAGGTCGGGGCTCCTCCTTCCTTGCCAGAGGTAAAGGTAGAGGAAAGAGAACACCTGCCTCGGCAAGTTCCCAGGAGCTGAAGTCTTCCCCGGCTTCTACAAAATCCACCGCATGACGCTGGGGCCCCCCTAAGGGAGTCCGCACCTGTGGGGGCACGCCTTCGACTTTTCAGCCAAATCTGGATTCTTTCAGAAGTGGATCCTTGGGCGATGGAAATTGTTTCCCAAGGCTACAAGCAGGAATTCAAAGAGGTGCCCCCTCATCGATTTTTCAAGTCGGCCTTGCCAGCTTCACCACAGGAGAGGGAAGTAGTGTTAGCTGCAATTCAAAAGCTGTGTCAACAGAAAGTGGTGGTCAAGGTTCCCCGGGTCCAACAGGGAAAAGGGTATTATTCAACCCTGTTTGTGGTCCCGAAGCCGGATGGTTCGGTCAGACCCATTTTAAATCTAAAATCCCTAAACCTGTACTTGAAAAAGTTCAAATTCAAGATGGAATCGCTCCGAGTGGTAATATCCAGCCTGGAAGGGAGGGATTTTATGGTGTCACTAGACATAAAGGATGCATACCTTCATATCCCCATATACCCTCCTCATCAGGAGTACCTGAGATTCGCTGTACTGGACTGTCATTACCAGTTTCAGACGTTGCCGTTTGGGCTTTCCACGGCCCCGAGGATTTTCACCAAGGTAATGGCGGAGATGATGGTGCTCCTGCGCAGGCAGGGAGTCACAATTATCCCATACTTGGACGATCTCCTGATAAAGGCAAGATCGAGAGACCAATTGCTGAAGAGCGTGTCGCTCTCCTTGAAAGTGCTGCAACAGCACGGTTGGATTCTCAATCTGCCAAAGTCACAATTGGTTCCAACGACTCGGCTATCATTACTAGGCATGATTCTGGACACGGAACAAAAGTGTTTTTTTCTCCCATTGGAAAAAGCCCAGGATCTCCAGAACATGGTCAGAGACCTGCTAAAACCAAAAAGAGTGTCTGTTCATCAATGCACTCGAGTTCTGTAAAAAAATGGTGGCAGCCTACGAGGCCATCCCCTTCGGCAGGTTTCATGCGAGGACTTTTCAGTGGGACCTTCTGGACAAGTGGTCCGGGTCCCATCTACAATTACATCAGAAAATAACCCTGTCCCCCAGGGCCAGGGTGTCTCTCCTGTGGTGGCTGCAGAGTGCTCACCTTCTAGAGGGTCGCAGGTTCGGCATTCAAGACTGGGTTCTGGTGACCACGGACGCGAGCCTCCGAGGATGGGGAGCAGTCACACAAGGAAGAAATTTTCAGGGACTATGGTCAAGCCAGGAGGCTTGTCTACACATCAACATACTGGAATTGAGGTCCATATACAACGGCCTACGACAAGCGGAGAATCTTCTTCGCGGCCTGCCGGTTCTGATTCAATCAGACAACGTCACAGCCGTGGCTCATGTAAACCGCCAAGGCGGGACAAGGAGCAGAGTGGCGATGGCGGAAGCCACCAGGACTCTTCGCTGGGCGGAAAATCACGTAAGCGCTCTGTCAGCTGTCTTCATTCCGGCATTGGACAACTGGGAAGCAGACTTCCTCAGCAGACACAATCTCCATCCAGGAGAGTGGGGACTTCATCAAGAAGTTTTTGCAGAGATAACAAGTCTTTGGGGAATTCCTCAAATAGACATGATGGCGTCACGCCTCAACAAGAAGCTTCTGAGGTATTGTGCCAGGTCACGGGACCCTCAGGCAGTAGCAGTAGACGCCCTAGTGACACCATGGGTGTTTCAGTCGGTCTATGTGTTTCCTCCTCTTTCTCTCATCTCCAAAATATTGAGAATCATAAGACAAAGAAGAGTGCAGGCAATACTCATTGTCCCAGATTGGCCTTGAAGGGCCTGGTACTCAGATCTTCAGGAAATGCTCACAGAAGATCCGTGGCCTCTTCCTCTCAGGGAGGACCTGTTACAGCTGGGGCCATGTGTGTTCCAAGACTTACCGCGGTTACGTTTGACGGCATGGCGGTTGAACACCGAATCCTAGCTGGGAAAGGTATTCCGGAGGAAGTCATCCCTACTCTGCTAAAGGCTAGGAAGGAGGTGACGGCGATACATTATCACCGTATCTGGAGGAAGTATGTATCTTGGTGTGAAGCCAGGAATGCTCCTACGGAAGATTTCCACCTGGGCCGTTTTCTCCACTTTCTACAGACAGGAGTGGATATGGGCCTGAAGTTAGGCTCCATTAAGGTACAGATTTCGGCCCTATCTATATTCTTTCAGAAGGAATTGGCTTCTCTCCCAGAAGTCCAGACTTTTGTAAAGGGAGTGCTACACATCCAGCCTCCTTTTGTGCCCCCAGTGGCACCATGGGACCTTAACTTGGTGTTACAGTTCCTAAAATCTCACTGGTTTGAGCCTCTTCAAACAGTTGAATTAAAATTTCTCACTTTGAAGGTGGTCATGTTGTTGGCCTTGGCATCTGCAAGGCGGGTGTCTGAATTGGCGGCTTTGTCTCACAAAAGCCCCTATATGATTTTCCATGTGGATAGAGCAGAGTTGAGGATGAGTCCTCAATTTTTGCCTAAGGTGGTTTCATCGTTTCATATGAACCAACCTATTGTGGTGCCTGTGGCTACGGGGGGCGGGTTCCGGCTGACTCGCCGACAAGAAGAATACAGACAGCGAAAAGACCGACAACAGAAGACAGAAAGACACTAGTTAGACAGTAGTGAGAGACCGACAGTTAAAAGTTTAGACAAAGTTAAAATAAAGACAAAGGAAAACACGACAAGACCAACAGTCCGACAGAACAAAGACCGACAGTTCATAAGTTAGACAACAGTCACATCGACCACCCCTAAACCGACATCGCATAAATTGACAACAAAACAGTCCGACAAGTCCTTCATGAGACAAGATTTATACCGAAACACAACAGACCGACAGTATATATACAGACACACAAAAGACCGACAAAACACAAGTCAGACGTGCATTTGACCGACATGACAAAAACCCGACAGTGCATACATAGACAGTAAAAAAGACCGACAATTAATCAAACAGACCTCGATAATATCGACAAGTAAAAGACCGACAGTGTATGCATAGACAGGCAAATGATCGACAAATCATAAAACAGACAGCAATAATACCGACACATAAAAGACCGACATCATATACCTAGACAATACATACATATAAAAGAATAAAATAATACCGGCACGCAAAAGACCGACAGATTATTAGGACAGGGGCCAATATATCGATATCATAGACTTCTGCGACTTTCATTTCCCCAAGACTACCCTCCTACATACATGTCGCCGCGTACACACCTGTACCCTCAGCTCCAAATAGGTTAGGTGGGTGGACGGTTGTCACCCCAACAGCCCACGGCGCTACCCTAATCCGTGGAACTACAGGTCCCAGTCACACCTGTCAGCTTTACAGCTACCAAGTCCAAACCATACAGTCCAAAGTCATGAGTGCAAGGCCAAACCCCCCCCCCCACACACACACACACACACACACACCCCTCTTCCGTCCGTCCCCCCGCGATGTCTGGGCGCCCTGTCCTGGACGCCTCCATCGTCACGCCAGCAACGGCACCATGCCGTCTAACCTCAGACGCGCCTACGCTAACAGCGTTACTCCCGGCGCTACCCTCATCCGTGGAACTAGAGGTCCCAGCCACACCTGTCAGCCTTACAGCTACCAAGCACAAACCATACAGGCCAAAGTCATGAGTGCAAGGCCAAATCACCCACACCCCCACCCTTCCTTCCAAAACACACCATCCCCACAGTCACCCCTCTTCCGTCCGTCCCCCCGCAATGTCTGGGCGCCCTGTCCTGGACGCCTCCATCGTCACCCCAGCAACGGCACCATGCTGTCTAACCTCAGACGTGCCTACGCTAACAGCGTTACCCCCGGCGCTACCCTCATCCGTGGAACTACAGGTCCCAGCCACACCTGTCAGCCTTACAGCTACCAAGCACAAACCATACAGGCCAAAGTCATGAGTGCAAGGCCAAACCCCCCACACACACACCCCTCTTCCGTCCGTCCCCCCGCGATGTCTGGGCGCCCTGTCCTGGACGCCTCCATCGTCACCCCAGCAACGGCACCATGCCGTCTAACCTCAGACGCACCTACGCTAACAGCGTTACTCCCGGCGCTACCCTCATCCGTGGAACTAGAGGTCCCAGCCACACCTGTCATCCTTACAGCTACCAAGCACAAACCATACAGGCCAAAGTCATGAGTGCAAGGCCAAACCCCCACACACACACACACACACACACACCCCTCTTCCGTCCGTCCCCCCGCGATGTCTGGGCGCCCTATCCTGGACGCCTCCATCGTCACCCCAGCAACGGCACCATGCCGTCTAACCTCAGACGTGCCTACGCTAACAGCGTTACTCCCGGCGCTACCCTCATCCGTGGAACTAGAGGTCCCAGCCACACCTGTCAGCCTTACAGCTACCAAGCACAAACCATACAGGCCAAAGTCATGAGTGCAAGGCCAAACCCCTCACACCCCCCCCCCCCACACACACACCCCTCAGTAGCTATTGCTGGCGATGGGGGCCGTCCAAGACGAGACGCTATGAGTCCCGTCCACCCGCAATAGCTATTGAGAGCGTTGCGTCCAGGAATGGTGGCGACGCCGTGACTGAGTGTACAGGGGTGGTTAGGAGAACTACAAGTCTCAGGACAGATGATAAGGGCCTGTTTTGGAGTAAGAATACTTGTCTAAGAACTGTCTGTTATGTGTAATATTATTTTTTGATAATGAATGTGTGTCGGTCTTATGTGTGTCGGTCTTGTTCTTATCTGACATGTGGCCTATCTGATTTTTAAATGTCTATATATGTTTTGTCGGTCTTTTGTTTGTCGGTCTTGAGCTTATCTGACTTATGTCCTGTCGGACTTTAAAATGTCTACATATGTTTTGTCGGTCTTTTGTTTGTCGGTCTTGAGCTTATCTGACTTATGTCCTGTCGGACTTTAAAATGTCTATATATGCTTTGTCGGTCTTCAACAGTGTCTGTGTAATACGTATCTAATTTATAATTGTCGGGCTTTTTTAATGTCTGCATACACGCTGTCGATCTTCGAGAGGTCTGTTTACTTTCATTGTCTAAGTTATCTATGTCGAGGTATGATTAATGTCGAACCATAGTTTGACGGTAAAACTACATTGTCTGACAATCACTGTCGGACTAATCTTTGTCGGGAAAAATAGATTCGAACCACTATAAATACCACACCCACGGGGGACTTGGAGGATTCCAAGTTCCTTGATGTAGTCAGGGCCTTATAAATTTACGTAGCCAGGACGGCTCGGGTTAGGAAAACAGAGGCACTGTTTATCCTGTACGCAGCCAACAAGGTTGGCGCTCCTGCTTCTAAGCAGACTATTGCTCGCTGGATCTGTAATACGATTCAGCAGGCTCATTCTACGGCTGGATTGCCGTTACCGAATTCGGTAAAGGCCCATTCCACTAGGAAGGTGGGCTCCTCCTGGGTGGCTGCCCGAGGTGTCTTAGCATAACAGCTTTGCCGAGCGGCGACTTGGTCGGGTTCAAACACTTTTGCTAAATTCTACAAGTTTGATACCTTGGCTGAGGAGGACCTCATGTTTGCTCAATCGGTGCTGCAGAGTCATCCGCACTCTCCCGCCCGGTCTGGAGCTTTGGTATAATCCCCATGGTCCTTACGGAGTCCTCAGCATCCTCTAGGACGTAAGAGAAAATAAGATTTTAAACCTACCGGTAAATCTTTTTTTCCTAGTCCGTTGAGGATGCTGGGCGCCCGTCCCAGTGCGGACATATTTCTGCAAGGCTTGTATATAGTTGTTGCTTACATAAGGGTTATGTTACAGTTAAGATCAGTCGTTTGGCTGATGCTGTTTTGTTCATACTGTTAACTGGTTGTGTATATTCCAGGTTATACGGTGTGGATGGTCTGGGCTGGTATGAATCTTGCCCTTAGATTAACAAAAATCCTTTCCTCGTACTGTCCGCCTCCTCTGGGCACAGTTTCTCTAACTGAGGTCTGGAGGAGGGGCATAGAGGGAGGAGCCAGTGCACACCCATTCTAAAGTCTTTAGAGTGCCCATGTCTCCTGCGGAGCCCATCTATACCCCATGGTCCTTACGGAGTCCCCAGCATCCTCTACGGACTAGGAGAAAAAGATTTACCGGTAGGTTTAAAATCTTATTTTTACAGATTACGGATGATCCCGAGCCATCCGTTCCTCCTAAGAAACCAGATAGGTTCAAGCGTCAGAAGGTGGTTAAACAAGTTTTACCTCACTCTGACCACCTAGGTACGAAGTTTGTGCCTCAAAAGAAGATGCTGGCTCGCTATCCCCTCGCACCAGAGCTGTCTAAGAATTGGGAAACGCCTCCTCCAGTAGACTCACATGTGGCTAGGATGGTGGTTTCCTCAGCTCTACCTGTCACTACCGTCACGTCTCTAAAAGAGCCTATGGATAAACGTGTGGAGGGTTGTCTGAAAGCGATTTACACCCTCACGGGTGCTGCACAAAGGCCCACTATTGCAGCAACATGGGCTGCAGAGGCCATTGAAGCATGGGCCTCGGAGTTAGATGCTGAAATCTCCTCTGACCATGCTAGACAATGCTTGTCTTATATTGTCACAGCTTCTCGTTATATTAAAGAGGCGGCTTCTGATGCCGGTATCCTGGAAGCCAAGGCCTCTACTACGTCAGTCTTGGCTCGCCGGATATTGCGGCTGAGATCCTGGTCTGTGGATCTGGACTCTAGAAAAACCCTGGAGGTACTCCCTTTTAAGGGAGATATTCTGTTTGGGGAGGATTTAAATAAGATTGTGGTTGACTTGGCTACTGACAAAACTGCCTGTCTGCCAAGTACTGCTCCTTCTGTGTCGAAGGCTAAAGGTTCTTTCTTTCGCCCCTTTCGTCCTTCAGGTAGAGCAAAAGATCAGGCGTACAACAAGCAGGCCCGCACTTCCAAACCTGGTAAGTCTGGGCCCAAAAGAGCCTGGGCGGCCCGTCAGCCAGCTTCCAAGACAGATAAGCCTGCCGCATGACGGGGCGGGCCTCCCTCTGGGGGATCCCAGGGTGGGGGGCCGGCTTCTAGGGTATACCTAGGAATGGTTGAAGACCACTTCAGATGCCTGGGTACGGGAAGTCGTCACTCGAGGTTACGCCATAGCCTTCAAAAACCGACCCCCTCATCGATTTTGCCAGACAGATGTCCCGTTGGACAAGACAAAGGCAAACACTTCGGTGGTACAGACCCTCCTGGATACAGGAGTCGTACAGGTGCCTCTTGCGCAGAGGGGCCGGGGGTACTATTCTCCGCTGTTTCTAATCCCGAAACCGAATGGGTCCTCCCGGCCCATTCTCAACCTCAAGGCACTGAACAGGTTTGTGAAGGTTTCCAAGTTCCGGATGGAAACCCTTTGCTCTATAGTTCTGGCCTTGGAACCTGGGGACTTCATGGTCTCCCTGGATATACAGGATGCTTACCTGCATATTCCTATAGCAGTGTCTCATCAGCAATACCTGAGATTTGCGATTGGCAACTGCCATTACCAGTTTTGGGCGTTACCTTTTGGTTTAACAACGGCTCTGCGAGTCTTTACAAAAGTCATGACGGTGATAACGGTGGTACTCCGCCGTCAGGGTGTCAGGATAGTGCCGTATTTGGACGACTTGTTAATCCTGGCAAATTCCCCAGACCTTCTCCTGCGTCATCTAGATGTGACGGCCCGGTTTCTGCAAGCCCGCGGGTGGCTCATCAACTGGAAGAAGTCATCCCTGATCCCTGCTTAGAGCATGGTGCATCTGGGAGCACTATTGGACACTCACAACCAGCGGTTGTTCCTGTCTCAGGAGAAAGTCCTGAAACTTTAGGACAGGATTCGTTGCTTCCTATCTCGTCCACAAGTGTCGATATATTCGGCGATGCAGGTGCTGGGCCTCATGGTGTCAGCATTCGACATGGTGGAGTACGCTCAATTTCACTCTCGCCCTCTCCAGACGCTGATTCTTGCCAAATGGGATGGCCTGTCTCACCGGATCAGGTCTCAAATGATCTCATTGACTCCAGAGGTCCGTCTGTCGCTGCTCTGGTGGCTCCGGGACCAACAACTGTGCAGGGGCCGTCCGTTTTGGATATCCGACTGGGTCCTGTTGACGACAGATGCCAATCTAAGAGGTTGGGGCGCGGTGCTGGAGCAACACTCCCTTCAGGGGCGGTGGACCAAGGAGGAGTCCCTCCTCTCGATCAATATTCTGGAGTTGCGGGCGGTCTTCAACGCCTTGAACCTAGCCCAGCATTTAATTCAGAACCGTCCTGTTCAAGTACAGTCGGACAACGCCACCACAGTGGCTTACATAAATCATCAAGGCGGCACTCGAAGCCGCCTAGCAATGAAGGAAGTCTCACGGATTCTACAGTGGGCAGAACGCCATCTACCGGCCATATCGGCAGTATTCATTCCGGGAGTCCTGAATTGGGAAGCTGACTTTCTCAGTCGTCAGGACGTGCATGCCGGCGAGTGGGGCCTCCATCCAGAAGTGTTTCAACTCCTAATGGAAAGGTGGGGCCTTCCAGACGTAGATCTGATGGCGTCTGGACACAATCACAAGGTTCCAGTCTTTGGAACAAGGACAAGGGATCCTCAAGCAGCATTTGAGGATGCGCTGGCGGTACCGTGGAGGTTTCGGCTGCCGTACGTGTTCCCTCCGGTGTCACTCCTGCCCAGGGTAATTCGGAAGTTCAAGCCAGAAAAAGAAATTCTGCTTCTCATAGCTCCAGCGTGGCCCAGACGGCACTGGTTCTCAGACCTGCAAGGCCTATCGTCAGAGCGTCCAATTCTACTTCCACAACGCCCAGACCTCCTCGTTCAGGGCCCCTGTGTCTACCAGGACCTAGCCCGGCTGTCTTTGACGGCGTGGCTCTTGAAGCTTCCGTCTTAAGGGCTAAAGGGTTTTCTGAGGCGGTCATTCAAACTATGTTGCGGGCCCGCAAACCGCCTTCGGCTCGGATTTACTATAGGGTCTGGCATTCTTACTTTGGTGCGCATCTAACGATTATGACGCTTCCAAGTTTAGTATAGCCAAGTTGTTGGCTTTTCTTCAGCAGGGCCTGGACTTAGGCCTGCGTCTGGCCTCCCTCAAGGTTCAAATATCTGCCTTGTCGGTGTGGTATCAGAGAAAAATTGCGACCTTACCTGATGTGCATACCTTTACTCAGGGCTTGTCGCGTATACAACCTCCTTATATCACCCCTGTGGCTCCTTGGGACTTGGTGGTTTTGGAGGCGTTACAAGAGTCTCCGTTTGAACCTTTTGGTTCAGCTGACCTTAAGTGGCTTTCCCTTAAGGTGGTGTTTCTGCTGGCTATCGCTTCAGCTAGAAGAGTGTCGGATTTGGGTGCCTTGTCCTGTAGTTCCCCATATGATATTTCACCGTGACCGGGTGGTTCTTAGGACTCGTCCCGGCTATCTACCTAAGGTGGTTTCATCGTTCCACCTTAATCAGGAGATTGTAGTTCCGGCACTTGTTTCTCCTTATCTGTCTCCCAAAGAGCAATCTTTGGATGTGGTACGGGCTCTCCGTATCTATGTGAAGAGAACTGCTCCTATTAGGAAATCTGATTCTCTCTTTGTACTGTTTGGATTTCACAAACGTGGCTGGCCTGCTCACAAGCAAACTTTGGCCAGGTGGATTAGGATGGTGATTGCACATGCTTATGTGAAGGCTGGTCTCTCTGCTCCTGATCACATTAAGGCCCATTCTACTCGGTCTGTTGGACCTTCTTGGGCGGCCCAACATGGTGCGACCCTTGAACAATTGTGCAAGGCGGCTACGTGGTCCTCTGTGAACACGTTCACAAGGTTCTATGCCTTCGATACTGTCGCTTCCCAGGATGCTTCCTTTGGACGCCGGGTTCTTGTGCCCGCTACAGTGCGTCCCCTCCCATAAGGAACTGCTTTAGGACATCCCCATTGTCCATTCCTTGTGGAGCCCAGTGTACCCCGCAGCAGAAAACGAGTTTTATGGTAAGAACTTACCTTTGTTAAAACTCTTTCTGCGAGGTACACTGGGCTCCATAAGGCGCCCACCCTGACGCACTTAGCTTCTTTGGGTTGGTATGGCATTAGCCGCTGACACGTCTCCTGTCGTGAGAATGCGGTGTTGTGGCTACTAACCGTTGTCGTCTCTTTTCCTGCTACTGCATTGGACTGGTTAACTAAAAACTGAGATCCTGTGCAGGAAGGCGGGGTGATATAGGAGGCGGTGCTATGCATTCTGGGAACATTCAAAGCTTTGAGCCTGTTGGTGCCTCGGATAGAGATCCTACTCTACACCCCATTGTCCATTCCTTGTGGAGCCCAGTGTACCTCGCAGAAAGAGTTTTAACAAAGGTAAGTTCTTACCATAAAACTTGTTTTAATTTTTCTATTTTATTATATATTTTATATGTCATTTTAGATTTATATAGACTGTAAGCTCCTATGGGGCAGGGGCTGATATGGATGACATGTGTTCTATATATAGCACTATATTTATTTGTGGTATTATATAAAGAAACAATAATAAATATGCATGTATATCAGGAACATATTTTCTCTAACATCCTAGTGGATGCTGGGGACTCCGTAAGGACCATGGGGAATAGACGGGCTCCGCAGGAGACTGGGCACTCTAAAGAAAGATTAGGTACTATCTGGTGTGCACTGGCTCCTCCCTCTATGCCCCTCCTCCAGACCTCAGTTAGAATCTGTGCCCGGCCAGAGCTGGGTGCTCCTAGTGGGCTCTCCTGAGCCTGCTAGTAAAAGAAAGTATTTGTTAGGTTTTTTATTTTCAGTGAGCTTCTGCTGGCAACAGACTCACTGCTACGAGGGACTGAGGGGAGAGAAGCAAACCTACCTGTCTACAGCTAGGTTGCGCTTCTTAGGCTACTGGACACCATTAGCTCCAGAGGGTTCGAACACAAGCATCTGTCCTCGATCGTCCGTTCCCGGAGCCGCGCCGCCGTCCCCCTCGCAGAGCCAGAAGAACAGAAGCTTGAAGACGGCGAAAACGGCGGCTGAAGACTCCTGTCTTCATTTAAGGTAGCGCACAGCACCGCAGCTGTGCGCCATTGCTCCCAGCACACTTTCACACTCCGGTCACTGTAGGGTGCAGGGCGCTGGGGGGGGGGCACCCTGGACAGCAATTGAAGTACCTTTTTGGCATAACATACATATATACAGTCAGGCACTGTATATATGTAAAAAAACCCGCCATTTTTTTCACACAGAAGCGGGACAGAAGCCCGCTGCTGAGGGGGCGGGGCCTTCTTCCTCAGCACACCAGCGCCATTTTCTCTTCACAGCTCTGCTGGAAGGACGCTCCCCAGGCTCTCCCCTGCAGTATCCAGGTACAAAAAGGGTAAAAAAGAGAGGGGGAACACATAAATTTAGGAGCAAAAGACATAAAATCGGCAGCTATTGGGTAATCACTTATTATAGTGAATATCCCTGGGTTATATAGCGCTGTGGTGTGTGCTGGCATACTCTCTCTCTGTCTCCCCAAAGGCCTTTGTGGGGTCCTGTCCTCAGTCAGAGCATTCCCTGTGTGTGTGCTGTGTGTCGGTACGGCTGTGTCGACATGTTTGATGAGGAGGGTTACGTGGAGGCGGAGCAAGTGCGGATAAATGTGGTGTCGCCACCGTCGGGACCGACACCTGATTGGATGGATATGTGGAAGGTCTTAAATGATAATGTAAGCTCCTTGCATAAAAGGTTTGATGACGCTGCAGCCTTGGGACAGCCGGGGTCTCAACCCGGGCCTGCCCAGGCGACTCAGAGGCCGTCAGGGTCTCATAAACGCCCACTATCTCAGATGGTTGACACAGATGCCGACACGGAGTCCGACTCCAGTGTCGACGATGATGAGGCGCAATTACAGCCTAAGATGACCAAGGCCATCCGCTACATGATTATTGCAATGAAAGATGTATTGCACATTTCAGAGGTTAACCCTGTCCCTGACAAGAGGGTGTATATGTTTGGGGAGAAAAAGCAGGCAGTGACTTTTCCCCCGTCACATTAATTTAATGAGTTATGTGAAGAAGCGTGGAGTTCCCCTGATAAGAAAGTGGTGATTTCCAAAAAAATTACTGCTGGCGTACCCTTTCCCGCCAACGGACAGGTTACGTTGGGAATCCTCCCCTAGGGTAGACAAGGCGCTGACACGCTTATCTAAGAAGGTGGCCCTGCCGTCTCAGGATACGGCCGCCCTAAAGGATCCTGCGGATAGGAAGCAGGAAGCTATCTTGAAGTCAGTGTATACACACTCTGGTACTCTACTGAGACCAGCTATTGCTTCAGCCTGGATGTGTAGCGCTGTAGCAGCATGGACAGATACTCTGTCAGAGGACATAAATGCCCTGGACAGGGATACTGTCTTGCTAACCCTGGGCCATATAAAAGATGCCGTCTTATATATGCGGGATGCCCAGAGGGACATTTGCCTGCTGGGCTCTAGAATTAATGCACTATCCATTTCTGCCAGGAGGGTCTTATGGACTCGGCAATGGACAGGGGATGCCGATTCTAAAAAACACATGGAGGTTTTGCCTTATAAGGGTGAGGAATTGTTTGGGGACGGCCTCTCGGACCTTGTGTCCACAGCGACAGCTGGAAAGTCGACTTTCTTGCCTCAGGTTTCCTCACAGCCTAAGAAAGCACCGTATTATCAAATGCAGTCCTTTCGTTCTCAGAGAAGCAAGAAGGTCAGAGGTGCATCCTTTCTTGCCAGAGGCAGGGGTAGAGGAAAGAAGCTGCACCGTGCAGCTAGTTCCCAGGAACAAAAGTCCTCCCCGGCTTCCACTAAGTCCACCGCATGACGCTGGGGCTCCACAGGCGGAGCCAGGAGCGGTGGGGGCGCGTCTCCGAAAATTCAGCAACCAGTGGGTTCGCTCACAAGTGGATCCTTGGGCTATACAAATTGTATCTCAGGGATACAAGCTGGAGTTCGAAGTGACTCCCCCTCACCGTTACCTAAAATCAGCCTTGCCAGCTTCCCCCATGGAAAGGGAGGTAGTCCTGGCGGCAATTCACAAGCTGTACCTCCAGCAAGTGATAATAATGGTCCCCCTCCTTCAACAGGGAAGGGGTTACTATTCCACACTGTTTGTGGTACCGAAACCGGACGGTTCGGTAAGACCCATTCTGAATTTAAAATCCTTGAACATTTATATGAAAAAATTCAAGTTCAAAATGGAATCGCTCAGAGCGGTCATTGCAAGCCTGGAAGAGGGGGATTTTATGGTATTTCTGGACATCAAGGATGCTTACTTGCATGTCCCCATTTATCCACCTCACCAGGAGTACCTCAGGTTTGTGGTACAGGACTGTCATTACCAATTCCAGACGTTGCCGTTTGGTCTGTCCACGGCACCGAGAGTATTTACCAAGGTAATGGCCGAAATGATGGTACTCCTTCGGAAGCAAGGAGTTACGGTTATCCCGTACTTGGACGATCACCTCATAAGGGCGAGGTCCAGGGAGCAGTTGTTGATCAGCGTAGCACACTCTCAGGAAGTGTTGCAACAGCACAGCTGGATTCTGAATATTCCAAAGTCGCAGCTGATTCCTACGACGCGTCTGCCCTTCCTGGGTATGAT
Organism: Pseudophryne corroboree; assembly: GCF_028390025.1. Taxonomy (NCBI): domain Eukaryota; kingdom Metazoa; phylum Chordata; class Amphibia; order Anura; family Myobatrachidae; genus Pseudophryne; species Pseudophryne corroboree. The sequence goes on from NC_086449.1 coordinate 690,240,643, forward strand.
TCTGGACACAGAACAGAAGAAGGTGTTTCTCCCGGAGGAGAAGGCCCAGGAGTTAGTGACTCTGGTCAGGGACCTCCTAAAACCAAAACAGGTGTCGGTGCATCACTGCACGCGAGTCCTGGGAAAGATGGTGGCCTCATACGAAGCCATTCCCTTCGGCAGGTTCCATGCGAGGATCTTTCAGTGGGATCTGTTGGACAAGTGGTCCGGATCGCATCATCAGATGCATCGGCTGATCAGGGCCAGGGTGTCTCTTCTGTGGTGGCTGTAGAGTGCTCATCTTCTCGAGGGCCGCAGGTTCGGCATACAGGACTGGGTCCTGGTGACCACGGATGCAAGCCTCCGCGGATGGGGGGCAGTCACTCAGGGAAGAAACTTCCAAGGGCTGTGGTCAAGTCAGGAGACTTGTCTGCACATAAATATACTGGAACTAAGGGCCATATACAACGCCCTGAGTCAAGCGGAGCCCCTGCTTCAAGACCAACCAGTGCTGATTCAGTCAGACAACATCACGGCGGTCGCCCATGTAAACCACCAGGGCGGCACAAGAAGCAGGGTGGCGATGGCAGAAGCCACAAAGATTCTTCGTTGGGCGGAGATTCACGTACAAGCACTGTCAGCAGTGTTCATTCCGGGAGTGGACAACTGGGAAGCAGACTTCCTCAGCAGACACGACTTCCACCCGGGAGAGTGGGGACTTCATCAAGAAGTCTTCACACAGATTGCAAATCGATGGGAACTGCCACAGGTGGACATGATGGTGTCCCGCCTCAACAAAAAGCTAAAAAGATATTGCGCCAGGTCAAGGGACCCTCAGGCGATAGCTGTGGATGCGCTAGTGACACCCTGGGTGTTCCAGTCGGTATATGTGTTCCCTCCTCTTCCTCTCATACCCAAGGTACTGAGAATAGTAAGAAAAAGAGGAGTGAGAACAATACTCATCGTTCCGGATTGGCCAAGAAGGACTTGGTACCCAGAACTGCAAGAGATGATCACAGAGGACCCATGGCCTCTGCCTCTCAGACAGGACCTGTTGCAACAGGGGCCCTGTCTGTTCCAAGACTTACAGTGGCTGCGTTTGACGGCATGGTGGTTGAACGCCGGATCCTAACGGAAAAGGGCATCCCGGATGAAGTGATTCCTACGCTGATAATAGCTAGGAAGGATGTAACAGCTAAGCATTATCACCGTATATGGCGAAGATATGTTGCTTGGTGTGAGGCCAGGATGGCCCCTACAGAGGAATTCCAGCTGGGTCGATTTCTGCACTTCCTACAGTCAGGTGTGACTATGGGCCTGAAATTAGGGTCCATAAAGGTCCAGATTTTGGCCCTATCCATTTTCTTTCAAAAAGAACTGGCTTCACTGCCTGAGGTTCAGGCGTTTGTAAAGGGAGTGCTGCATATTCAGCCCCCTTTTGTGCCACCAGTGGCACCTTGGGATCTTAACGTTGTGTTGGATTTCCTGAAATCCCACTGGTTTGAACCACTTAAGACCGTGGAACTAAAGTATCTCACGTGGAAAGTGGTCATGCTGTTGGCCTTAGCATCGGCGAGGCGTGTATCAGAATTGGCGGCTTTGTCATGTAAAAGCCCTTATTTGATCTTCCATATGGACAGGGCAGAATTGCGGACTCGTCCCCAATTTCTCCCAAAGGTGGTATCATCGTTTCATTTGAACCAACCTATTGTGGTCCCTGCGGCTACTCGGGACTTGGAGGACTCCAAGTTGCTGGACGTAGTCCGGGCTTTGAAAATATGTTTCCAGAACGGCTGGAGTCAGGAAGACTGACTCGCTGTTTATTCTGTATGCACCCAATAAGCTGGGTGCTCCTGCTTCAAAGCAAACTATTGCTCGCTGGATCTGTAGCACGATTCAGCTGGCTCATTCTGCGGCTGGATTGCCGCATCCAAAATCAGTGAAAGCCCATTCCACAAGGAAGGTGGGCTCTTCTTGGGCGGCTGCCCGAGGGGTCTCGGCTTTACAGCTTTGCCGAGCGGCTACTTGGTCGGGTTCAAACACTTTTGCAAAGTTCTACAAGTTTGATACCCTGGCTGAGGAGGACCTTGTGTTTGCTCATTCGGTGCTGCAGAGTCATCCGCACTCTCCCGCCCGTTTGGGAGCTTTGGTATAATCCCCATGGTCCTTACGGAGTCCCCAGCATCCACTAGGACGTTAGAGAAAATAAGAATTTACTCACCGGTAATTCTATTTCTCGTAGTCCGTAGTGGATGCTGGGCGCCCGTCCCAAGTGCGGACTTTCTGCAATACGTGTATATAGTTATTGCTTAATAAAGGGTTATTGTTATGAGCCATCCGTTGAGTGATGCTCAGTTGTTGTTCATACTGTTAACTGGGTAAGGTTATCACAAGTTGTACGGTGTGATTGGTGTGGCTGGTATGAGTCTTACCCTGGATTCCAAAATCCTTTCCTTGTAATGTCAGCTCTTCCGGGCACAGTTTCCCTAACTGAGGTCTGGAGGAGGGGCATAGAGGGAGGAGCCAGTGCACACCAGATAGTACCTAATCTTTCTTTAGAGTGCCCAGTCTCCTGCGGAGCCCGTCTATTCCCATGGTCCTTACGGAGTCCCCAGCATCCACTACGGACTACGAGAAATAGAATTACCGGTGAGTAAATTCTTATTATCGCGCCTCTATTTTTTTTTTTTCAGGTGGACCATCTCTATGATATAATTGTGAGGTCATCAGCCGCCAACCTTCATCTTTGTGCTTCTGCGAGGTCATCTTTACTACTACTGAAGATAGAACGGCAGGAGTAGTTGACCCAAGACAGGTAATTAATATTATTATTAATTACCGATAACCCTCAGGCTAGATTTCAGTTCTAGACCTGTAGAGGCATGGTTATATGTTTCTGGTGTACATGGATATTTAATAAGTATGTTTTCTAATAGGTGAAAATTTTCATTTTCACCTACCTTTGTAGAAATGTAGGGATAATAGGCCCCTTAGTGCGAAATCACCCTGCCAAAATGCAACTCAATTTGTGTTTGAGCACTTGTGTGTTAGGACACCTGCAAGGACATATTTATACAACACTGTGGGGGTAGGTTTTCTAAGGCACGATTTATGAAAACTGGCCTTGATCGTGACCTTGATAAACTGTGTCTTATTGGGGTGTGGCCTGGATGGGCATGGCGTAAGATGTAAGTCTTACTGCTTTCCAGCCCGATAACTCTGTTTACCTATCCTCTGGCCACTGAAAGACTCATCGATTATTTTTATAAGTTCAGTCTCTGTACTACCAATCACCCCACTTGCACTGGGCTGTCTGGCCTTATGTGTGTGTGTGTATATACATATATATATATATATATATATATATATATATATACATATATGTGTGTGTACTATTTATGTAATTGTATACTATGTATACAGTGTACAGTGATCCCGCTGAGCCCCCAAAAAAGTGGGTCCCAAGGACCCCTCACTTTTAAAAATTGGGGTCCTATCGGACCTTTTCTGTGTCCCATCGGAATGAAGGTTCTTATTAATCTTAATATTATTTGGACACTACAAAAGTGTTGCAAGGTGGGGGGATGGGGTGACAGTGCTGCGGAGCTGTGTAGCATGCAGGACACCCTGCACCAGAGCTGTAACTAGACATTTTGGTGCCCTTTGGCAGAAAGTGAATTGTCGCTCCACCTCCCAGAATCGAAAACTAAGACAGTGCGTGCCTAAGGTGCGTTGCAAAAATTTAGGGGCGTGGCTTTATGGGTAAGGGGCGTGACCACATAATAGTGCCAATTCACATTACACCACACAGTAGTGGCGCTTATACACATTGCACCAGGTAGAACCTCCTATACACACTGCGCCAGGTAGAGCACGTTATACACTTTGGTCCTGGTAGAGCACGTTATACACTTTGCTCCAGGTAGAGCACTTATACACTTTGCTCCAGGTAGAACACGTTATACACTTTGCTCCAGGTAGAGCACGTTATACACTTTGCTCCAGGTATAGCACGTTATACACTTTGCTCCAGGTAGAGCACGTTATACAGTTTTCTCCAGATAGACCACGTTATACACTTTGCTCCAGGTAGAGCACATTATTAGCACTAGGCAGATCACGTTATACACTTGGCGCTAGGCAGAGAATATTATACATATTGCACCAGGTAGATGACAATATACACATTGCGCCAGGTAGAACACATTATACACAATGCCCCAGGTAGAGCACTTTATACAAGCCAACAAACAATGGTAGTTTACAGAAAAAAAGATATATGTACAAACTGGCGCCTAAAACAAAAAATGATATCAATGTCATGAGAATAATGAATCAATACATTCCTTTTTTGGTGAAGATTCTCCTCAATAACTTCTTATTCTTCTGACCGGAGAACTCTCATCATATGTAAAAAAAAACAAAATATCATTATGTGTAGTACAACGAATTTTAATCAGGTGACATACACATAAAAGACATAAAAGGTTCTATATGATCCCCAAGTGTGGTGTGGACAAGTCTGATAGAACAATTACCAGAGTTTGTTGAGAACTGGTGTGAAGCAGCTCTCAAACAGGCACGTTAGTAAATAGTCACCAGATGGTCTCCCCGGGTGGACAGTCTGGGATGGCCCTCGGGCAAGCGTAGTACAGTCCGGTCCTTCACTGCAACTTGGGGGTCCAGTAAATAGCCAACGCGTTTCAACCCAAATGCTCTGGGTCTTTCTCAAGGCAGAATGAAAAAACATTGTCCAAATCCTGCTTATAAACCTCCCAACACCAATCAGTAGTGTCCGTCCATTCATTAATAATGAGCCAATCCTTACATTCCATTCCCCTATAATCTTATATAATTGGAAAAACTCCATGTCAATCTTTCCCTGAAAACACCCATGGAAGGCTGGTCAGGTCAGAGGCGCGTCACATGACTCCTAGACGCGCGGGACTCAAAGCTCGTGTTGCCGCTGTGTCCCTGGTAACCGGAGCGTGTCACTACCGGAAGTCGTCACCGGAAGTACCCCAGCGTCGTTTCCATGGAAATAACATCTCCATGGTGACCGGGGCACGTCTCCACAAGCTGTCCATCTCCATGCATATAGGGCCCGTAACGTCACTTCCGCCCTGTCTTCCTCCCGGCCGGTGGTTGCCATAGCAGCTCACGAACACAAATACTTCCTTGAAAATAACAGAATATTTTCAGTCTTCAAGGCATTATATAACGTTCATGGTCATAATACATTACATGGCTAAAAAGGTGGTTCATGTATTGGATGTAGAGAGGTTAAAAGTGATGGCACAAAAAAACTGGACACAATTAGTATAAATGGATATAATTTTAAATTGAAAGATTTTATTACGTGTAATATGAGCAACGTTGTTTATTTTATTGAATGTTCCTGCCATCTTTTTTATATAGGGCGTACCTCTCCGGCATTAAAAATACGTATAGGAGAGCACTGTAGGAACATCAAAAAGGGGTTGCAGACCCATGCCCTCTCCAACCATTTAAAAAAAAACATACTGTTCCACATCTGGAATTATAAGATTTGCTGCTATTAAAATAGTTAGATGTAATTCACGTCAAAAGGATAGTGCCACCCTTCTGGCTAAATGTGAGATGCAATTTATTTATAATTTTAATACCCTCCATACACGAGGCATTAATAACGATTTTGAATTAAAGTGGTTTTTATAAATCTTATAACCTTTTATGGATATTATATTTCGTTATGATCTTATATTTATGGTTGTTTTAGAGTTGACCTTTTTAGCTATGTAATGTATTATGACCATGCACTATATATAATGCCTTGAAGACTGAAAATATTCTGCTATTTTAAAGGAAGTATTTGTGTTCGTGAGCTGCTATGGCAACCACCGGCCGGGAGGAAGACAGGGCGGAAGTGACCTCAATGGTCCAGATTTCAGCCCTATCCATTTTCTTTCAAAAGGAACTGGCTTCTCTTCCTGAAGTTCAGACGTTGTAAAGGGAGTGCTGCATATTCAGCCCCTTTTGTGCCACCAGTGGCACCTTGGGATCTTAACGTGGTGTTGAGTTTCCTGAAATCACACTGGTTTGAGCCACTTAAAACCGTGGAGTTAAAATATCTCACGTTGAAGGTGGTCATGCTGTTGGCCTTAGCTTTGGCTAGGCGTGTGTCAGAATTGGCGGCTTTGTCACATAAAAGCCCCTATCTGGTTTTCCATATGGACGGGGCAGAATTACGGACTCGTCCGCACTTTCTGCCAAAAGTGGTGTCATCTTTTCATTTGAACCAACTTATTGTGGTGCCTGCGGCTACTCGCGACTTGGAGGATGCCAAGTTACTAGAGGTAGTCAGGGCTTTGAAGGTTTATGTAGCCAGAACGGCTGGAGTCAGGAAAACTGAGTCGTTGTTTATCCTGTATGCATCCAACAAGCTGGGTGCTCCTGCTTCAAAGCAAACTATTGCTCGCTGGATCTGTAACACGATTCAGCAGGCTCATTTTGCGGCTGGATTGCCGCCTCCAAAATCAGTAAAAGCCCATTCCACAAGGAAGGTGGGCTCTCCTTGGGCGGCTGCCCGAGGGGTCTCGGCATTACAGCTGTGCCGAGCAGCTACTTGGTCGGGTTCAAACACTTTTGCAAAATTCTACAAGTTTGATACCCTGGCTGAGGAGGACCTTGTGTTTGCTCATTCGGTGCTGCAGAGTCATCCGCACTCTCCCGCCCGTTTGGGAGCTTTGGTATAATCCCCATGGTCCTTACGGAGTCCCCAGCATCCACTAGGACGTTAGAGAAAATAAGATTTTACTTACCGGTAAATCTATTTCTCGTAGTCCGTAGTGGATGCTGGGCGCCCGTCCCAAGTGCGGACTTCTTCTGCAATGCTTGCATATAGTTATTGCTTACATAAGGGTTATGTTATGGTTGCATCAGGTTGGTCTGATGCTCTGTTGTTGTTCATACTGTTAACTGGGTAAGTTTATCACGAGTTATACGGTGTGATTGGTGTGGCTGGTATGAGTCTTACCCTGGATTCCAAAATCCTTTCCTTGTACTGTCAGCTCTTCCAAGCACAGTTTCCTTAACTGAGGTCTGGAGGAGGGACATAGAGGGAGGAGCCAGTGCACACCAGTAGTCCTAATTCTTTCTTAGAGTGCCCTGTCTCCTGCGGAGCCCGTCTATTCCCCATGGTCCTTACGGAGTCCCCAGCATCCACTACGGACTACGAGAAATAGATTTACCGGTAAGTAAAATCTTATTTTTTTTCTGTAAGTTTGTTGGTCTCTAGTGTTTTGGAGAGACACTTGTTTTAAATATTGGTACTCACAGACAGTCTTTGTGCGCAGTTTATTAACCGCTCAATTATCTTTTGTGGATTAAACAATGGTAGTTGCTCGGTCATTCCTGGAGATAATTATGTATCAGGTGCTGGAAAGGGGAGAGGGGTCACAGACGGAGAGGGGGGGGGGGGTTTGCAAATCCCACCCCTAAATTTCCCTTCAGCACACTAAAAATTACCTGTGAACATACCTGAACCTATCTGGTAATAGAAATTCAGAGAATTAGTCACACATGTTTGCAAACACATGTTTAAGCTGCTGAGCTACTTCACGGCTTCTCCTATATCAGCAGTCCTAACACTACATAGTAGCAGTGCCCACATAGGTCCATATAATTTGTCACAGTAGGCCTCATGATAAAGGCTATTACTAAAACACATCCAGACAGAGAGCTAACTTACCCAGGAGCCACCCCTAGGATCTCCCATTGGCACTACAAGGAACAGCATGCCTTCCAAATACTGCTCTCATTCAATGCCTCTCGCACACAAGCAGACAAACAATGGTAGTTGCTCGGTCATTCCTGGAGATAATTATGTATCAGGTGCTGGAAAGGGGGAGGGGTCACAGACAAACAACAGACAGAGAGGGGGGGTGCAAATCCCCACCCCTAAATTTCCCTTCAGCACACTAAAAATTACCTATAACCATACCTGAACCAACTCTGACCGCAAAAGTCTCTCTGGCTGTTTGGTCCCCACTGATGGTGTACAGTCTCCCCCTGGGTCCTGCCGTTACCTGTGCCAGTGTTGCTCTTGATCTCCCGTGGTGCCGTGTCACTGAACGATTCTCCTGCATGCCGCAGCCTTCTTGGATCCTGAGCTCTGTTACCGTTGCTCCGCTGACCTGCTGGCTTGAGGGATATCCTCTACTGCTTGGCAGCTTCTGATTGCGGCTTCCTCTATGGTGACTGCTGCTGTCCCATGGCTGTGCTTGCATTGGGGTTCGGTTCTGCTGACCTGCTTCTGACTGCTGGTCGCTTCTCTGCTGCTGGGGTCTTCTGTCTGTTTCCATTTTGAATGCCGTATAATGTGTCTTTGGGGCCCTGGTGACTGCTTTCCCGCTTTCTCGCTCCTGTGATAGTGGACACCCTGATCTCCTTGAGGTCTGCTGGTGTTAAGCTGTCATTATTTCCTTCTCTGTTGATCTAGTCATCCCAGTATCAATTTCAGTGCTATTCTGTAGAGTCCTGCTCCTGAAACTTACCTGCTGCAGCCTGGTTGTCTTTTACTTGAACTGTTCTCTTCATTTGTTCGTCTGTCTCGCTGGCTCTATATTTCCGTCTTCAGTTCAGTGTGACCCTATGTAGCTCCTGACTATACCTTCAGTCTCCTGTTCCAGTTATCCTGTGGATTTCTCTAGCATCCATAAGGGATATTGGGGAGACTTAATACTGTTGATTTGGTCACCCCAGTATCCTGTTCAGGGCTACCCTGTGCAACTTTTCTGTTCTCCTACATTGGCTGTCCCTTCTGACCATACTATGGAACAGCTTCTCCAAGCCATTTTGCACTCTTATAACAGACTGAAGTCTCGGATAGCTGAATTATCTGTGGCTGTCCGTTTCATGTTAAAATCTGCAGGAGATGGGGAATGGGTCTGGTGAGCCCGAGTACTGCTTTTCTGTCCTGGAGGACTTTGGTGTCACTGTCCCTCACCAGTTGGTCTCTTTGGACTCTCACATAACATACCGGCCCAATCTTCTGGGATGTTTTGGGTCACATTCGCTGCGATAGCTTTCACCTGTTTGAACTTTTTATGTTGTTTTATTTTTATGGGTTTGTATACTGTTTTGATTTGAGTGCACCTGCGCTGCTATTGGTTTTTCTTTTCTCTGTTATGGCAAGGTCTGTCCTTTATGCTCTTATATTTTACTTGAATGTTTATATACGGTCCATTCCTGTTTACGTGTGTATGAATTTTCCCAGTATGTATAGTTTTCTCCCAATATTTTTTATTATATTTTTAGATATATTTTTGTATAGATTTATATTTTTTATATATAGTATATATTTTTTTTCTATTTTATTATATATTTTATATATTCTTTTAGATTTCTGCAGCGGGGTACACTGGAATTCCACAGGGAATACGTCGGGTGTAGAGTTGGATCTTGATCCGAGGCACCAACAGGCTAAAGCTTTGACTGTTCCCAGGATTCATTGCACCGCCTGCTCTATAACCCCACCTCCAGGCACTGGAGCTCAGTTTGTAAGTTGGTGTCTGCAGAGCAGGTCACTAATAGGTGGGGCTGCGCTAGGCAGCCCAGAAAAGAGCTTTTTAAGAAGACTTCAAGGGCCGCAGCACTATATATGTCTTTCTGACATTCTGTGCTGTGGCTCCATCACCTCCCCAGCAGCGCTGCATACTCCCGCGGCCGGGTTCCTGGGTACTTGCAGCAGAGGCGCACCAATCATCAGGCACACCACTGCTGAAGCTCTCCAGGATCGCGTGGCTGCACATCAGGGAGGAGGTAAGAGGGTCCTCCAGGTGGGACCTGATGGTTAATCGCGGTCCCAGGAGATGGACCGTGCTGCTGGCGTGAACACTGTACTGCACAGGGATCCCAATATATCCACCAGGGCAAGGGAGCACAGGTCGGATTTACTAAAATCCGTTTTATATAGGTTCCACAGTACCTGGTGGTAAGGACCAGCATAGGGGATAAGGCGCTGACCTGTAGCCCCTCCCCCAGCTCCGGGCGCCATCTACTGCTGGTGTTCCCGCCCTGGAGCTGCATTTGACTCTCCCTCACTCCCTGACAGAGATTTTGGCACCATCTTCACTAATAGCTGTGCTGATCTCCGGGACTGCAGGGCTCTGTCTCCTCTGTAAAGCAAGAAATGGGGGTAAGAGGGAAGGGGAAGTTCTGTTGCACTGGAAATAATAGTACCTTACCTAAACAGGTGGTATTGGAAGACCCCTTTAATTGATAAGGATATAATTACTTAATTCAGAAATGGGGGTGCAACCACAGATCGTGTATGGTACAAGCACAAACAAAGAGAGAAAAGCGATCTGTTAGGTGGTGCACAAGATTTAAAATATAACTTTTATTAGTGTCCTAAAAATGGATAATATATCACACTGGATAAAAGAACATTTATGCGAAATATTACAAACATATATTGTGAAAAGATAACGACAATGTGAGACAATACAGAGAAGAATAAATGTAAAGAAAGAATTAAAACAGCCTTGGTGTCTTTATTGTTTCTATTTATTGTGTACTTGTTGTATCCTTCTGTTGATAATTGTTTAATACCGATACAATATGTGTTACTCAATGTATTGAAAAAATTGGCAACTAATGTTGCTATTAAATCCCAGTTCTAGTTCTTGGCAGTCAGCCTGATTAGATTGTGAAACAATGTTTCTTGCAGCAAAGCAGTATATGTGTTGATAGAGTCTTAGCAGAAAGGAGAGCGTGCAATAGTAATTTCTACACTCTGATTTGTCAGTGTACACAACCTCTAATACACTATAAATGCTATTGCAGAATACAGTAACTGCAAAATGTCTTATAATAATTAGAATATTTGATTCAGTACTGCCAATTTGCACGAACCAACAATATCCTATAAGGTTGAATAGTCTCCTTCTGCTCTCGACTTCTCCCCTGCACCGCAGGGTGTCTGTTAGTGCTGCTATTGCTTTATAGCAGATATAGGGATGTAAGCGCTACTAATCCCCTATCCGCTGATGTATTATATTTATATATTAAATCCGTAGGCAATATGATTTTTGCTGCGTATTGTATTGACTACATAAGCAGTTAGAGAACCCTCACATGTGCCATAAGTGTGATGGTAACAGTAGGGGGTACTGTGATATGAATCCGTATTGTTGAGTATATTATTGTTGTTTAAGTTAAGCAGCTCTCGTTAGTAGGAGATTCCGTGCCTGCATCTATAATTGAGATAGACCGGATTGCAGAGCTGACAATGATGATTTAATACACTGATATTACAGTGTATTAATTACCCAGTGTTGGTCTATTCTAATGCACACTACGTATTGGATTGTCCTTCCACATTATAGGAGATTCTGTGCCTGCTTCTATAATTGAGATAGACCAATGGATTGCAGGGCAGACAATGATGTTTCATATGCTGATATTGCAGTTTATTAATTGCCCAGTGTTGATCTATTCTAAAGCACACTACACATTAGGTTGTCATTCCACAGTGATTTTCTACAATGCGTAATGTGAATTTAGCGTATGGCTACCTATCACTCCCATCCAGCATACATGGGGTGATAATTAGAAGAGAGCCCTCTGATATAAGTCTATATTAGTAGGAATACTTTATTCACATAAAATGTGGCTCTCAGAGTTTAGCAATCTCCATATCAAAGTCCGTAGTTCAAATGAATCTGACATAGATAGCCCTGCCAACAGATGTATCACCGTACCCCCAATACATTAATGCACAGGTATTGCAAGTATAAGGTATATAATAATGTAGTAATTTATGCAGCATCACTGTATATAGATCCTGTATGCATAGGTGTACTTCCTTCATAATATAACTTCCACAAAACATTTCTGTAGGTTCTTATCTAACTGCTTTGAGATTTCAACTGGATATTTTTAAATGAATTGATATCGTGCTCCCTGCCTGTTGTATATATATATCTGACTGAGCTAATAATAGATAATCGATTCAGAGATAACACATTTTTATAGACCAGTAGGACACCAGGCTGGGGTCCTACGTACGTTTCGCATACAGGCTTTATCGAGGTTACCTTGCTTAAGAACCGTAATCTGAGCCCCGGCTGAAGCCATCTTGTCAGGGTCATCATACAAAATGCCCAGTGCCGTAAAAAAAGCATCAACACTTTTAAGCGACGGACAGTCAGGCTGTAACCCATATGCCCAGACCTGTGGGTCTCCTTGTAGCAAGGAAATCACCATGCCCACCCGCTGAATCTCCGACCCAGAAGACTGGGGCCTAAGCCTGAAATATAGCTTACAGCTCTCCTGAAACAAAAGAACTGCGAGCGATCTCCAGAAAAACGATACGGGAGATTTACTTTCGGCTCCTTAACCCCTGAACTTGCCGCTGCTGCTGCGGGAGCTCCGCTAGCGGCCTGCGGGGTGTTCATTTTAATGGACATCTCATTAAATTGTCGAGTCAGGACCTGCACCTGATCGACCACCTGTTGCAAAGTATTTTGAGGGGTATGCTCCATATTCCCACAAAATTTCAACAGGAGTAGGGCTGCTGAATATGTTACGCACACCAGTGCTAACAGGAGTATACCGGTGTATGAACAGAGAGGGAAGCGAAGCAAACGAACTCACAGACAGTATAACATAACATACACAGGAGGTGATGGAATAACTAATAAACACAAAGTGAACGGAGAAGCCCAAAGGCTCAGGAATTGGGTGTCTCCCTAGTGTCAGGAATGCTCAGATGGAATAGAGCGGACAATGAAGCGATGTGTAGTGATTTCACATGTGGAGCACCTGAAATGATGTTGCTAAGAGCAACAGAAAAAACCCCAAAGGGTTACCAACGGGTGTGGGAATAAACTCCTTGGTCAGAGATAGAAATATAGACACAAGGAGAGTATCCACAATCCTAACCCCCACTTGCAGGGCACAGGTTCAGCTTACTGCCACTAAACTGACACCTGGACGCCCTGCACAGTGAGGGAGGATTAAGCAAGCAGGTCTGAGAGTACAGCCGCAAACCTGCTGGGTTCACAGAATAGCAAAAGAACCCCAGCAGGTCAAACAACTGACTCCAGTCTTACTGCTAGGTCCGGATTGGCAGAATGAAGTACCGAATCCCAAGGCCTATTCGCAGTAAGCAACAAGTAAATACAAAGTCACACAGTACTAGCTAACTCTCTGGAACTGACTAACAAACAAAGATTCAGCAGCATTTGCCTAGCCTGAGAGGATGGTTTATATAGCAGGTGCTGTCCACGCCCCACTCAGACCTCACAGACTGTGAGCACAAAACCAGTGCCGGATTCCCTGCCGTGCACAGAGCCTGTAACCACTACACAGTAAAAACCCGGACCGGAGTATCAGCTGCGCTCAGGTTACTTCGCTAACACTTGCCTCCCGGTTGCCATGGCGACGTGGCAGCACAGAGCAGGAGATCCTAACAGTACCCCCCTCTGACGAGGGGTCAAAGAACCCCTACCACCGGGTTTATCGGGGAACTGCGAGAAGAAAGAGCGTATCAGTCTGGGGGCATGAAGATCACAACTGCGCACCCACGACCGCTCCTCCGGGCCATACCCTTTCCAGTGCACCAAAAATGACAGCCGACCCCGAACCATCTTGGAGTCAAGAACCTTTTCAACCACAAACTCCCTCTGACCCCGTATCAGAAGAGGAGAAGGTCTTCCACTGGAAGAAGGATTACTAACCGCCAGTTTTAAAAGGGAACAATGAAATGTTTTATTGATACCCAATGAACGGGGCAGATCTAACTGAAATGCCACCGGAATTGATAACCCTGGTGATCTTATAAGGGCCGATGAACCGGGGGCCTAACTTATGAGATGGCTGTCTCAACTTCAAATTCTTGGTGGACAACCAGACAAAGTCTCCTAATTTGAAGCTGCAGGGTCTTCTCCGCTTATCAAAAACTCTTTTGGTCACTAATGACACAGACACAAGGGCTTTCTTCACTTTCCTCCAAATACCCCTAAGGACCGAAACAACAGAGGAACCACCAGGCGTGCAATCCAGGGGGTCAAAAGAATTGGCCTTAGGATGATGCCCATACACACAAAGGAAGGGAGAGATCCCTGTAGCAGAGTGAGCCGCGTTGTTATAGGCAAACTCCGCCATGGACAGATGAGCAACCCAGTCAGTATGACACTTGGAGACATAACACCTGAGGAACTGCTCCAAGGACTGGTTCACCCTCTGTCTGCCCATTAGACTGTGGATGGTAGCCTGACGACAAGCTCACAGAAATCTGGAGATCAGAACAAAATGCCCTCCAGAATTTGGCCACAAACTGGGATCCACGGTCAGAGACCACATCAAGTGGCAACCCGTGGAGGCGCACAACATGCTGCATAAATAACTCAGACAGGCGTCTGGCCGATGGCAACCCAACCAGTGGAACAAAATGCGCCATCTTCGAAAACCTGTCAACGACAACCCAAATGGCTGTCATCCCCGAGGATTTCGGTCCACCACAAAATCCATGGAAATGTGGGTCCATGGCTTAGACGGAATAGAGAGTGGATGTAATGGGCCGACAGGAACCCCTCTAGGAGTTTTATTTCGGGCACAAACGTCACATGCCCGAACCCACTGATCCACATCCCTAGCCACCGAGGGCCACCACACCGCCCTAGACAGCAACTCCCGAGTTCTGGCAATACCCGGATGCCCTGCCGACCTCTTGGCATGGAATTCCAGGAACACTCGCTGTCTTAACCTAGGAGGCACAAACAAGAGACCTACCGGAAGGTCTGGAGGAGCCTGCTCCTGTGCTCTAAGGACTAATGACAAGAGGTCCTGGGTAATGCCCACTTTAATACATGATGGGGACACAATGGGCAATGGCTACTCGGTGGTCTCTTGAACTGGAGCAAAACTCTGCGAGAGCGCATCAGCCTTGATGTTTTTTGACCCAGGGCGATATGTTATCAAAAAATTAAAGCGAGCAAAAAACAAAGCCCATCGTGCCTGCCTGGCATTGAGCCGCTTCGCTGACTCTAAATATGCCAGATTCTTATGGTCGGTGAGAATTGAGACCACAAACTTAGCCCCCTCAAGCCAGTGTCTCCACTCCCCGAGTGCATCCTTTAGAGCCAACAATTCCCGGTTACCCACATCATAATTCATCTCGGCAGACGAAAATTTACGGGAAAAGTAAGCACAGGGATGAAGGCGATTATCAGACACCCCCATCTGAGAGAGCACTGCCCCAATACCTATCTCAGAGGCATCCACTTCTACCACAAAAGGACGCTCTGGATCTGGGTGTCGCAGCACCTTGGCCGAGACAAATGCCCTTTTGAGACGGGCAAAGGCCGCTTTGGCCTCACAAGACCAGTGAGCAACATCCGCCCCTTTCTTAGTGAGTGCCACCAAGGGGGCCACTATAGACGAAAATCCAGCGATAAACCGTCTATAAAAATTCGCAAAGCCCAGAAAACGCTGAAGCGCCTTCAAACTAGTGGGCTGCACCCAATCCAGGACTGCCTGTACCTTAGAACCCTCCATTTGGAAACCTTCTGAGGAGATAATATACCCTAGAAATGCGATTTGCTGGACTTCAAACTCGCACTTCTCCAGCTTCGCCCCAAGCTGGTGGTCTCTGAGTTTCTGGAGGACTAAGCGTACATGCTTCTGATGTTCCTCCAGGGAATGAGAGAAGATTAGGATGTCATCTAGATAAACAACTAAGAATCTATCCAAATATTCCCTGAGCACATCGTTCATGAATTCCTGGAAGACTGCCGGGGCACTAGAGAGCCCAAAAGGCATCACCAAATATTCATAATGCCCTGAGTGGGTATTAAAGGCAGTCTTCCATTCATCCCCCTCTCTTATTCGGATTAGATTGTAAGCACCGCGTAGGTCAATCTTAGAAAAAATGGTGGCAGTACGAAGCTGGTCAAACAAAACCGAAATGAGAGGCAGTGGGTACGAGTTTTTAATCGTGATACGGTTCAATTCCCTGAAGTCGATGCAGGGTCACAACGAACCGTCCTTTTTACCCACGAAAAAGAACCCCGACCCAACTGGGGACTGTGAGGGTCTGATAAATCCCTTAGCCAAGTTCTCCTGAATGTACTCTGCCATAGCCTGAGTCTCAGGACGTGACAGGGAGTACAACCTGCTCTTGGGAAGCTTAGCATCCAGCAACAAATCAATGGCACAGTCATAGGGGCGATGGGGAGTTAGTACCTCCGCAACTTTTTTGGAGAACACATCCGCAAAATCTGCATAACATCCTGGCAATCCTGGCAAACTTAGCTGCGAGAGCCTGACTGGAAGGCTCAAGCAACTCCTGAAACAATCACTACCCCAACTAAGAATCTCCCCAGAGACCTAGTCAAATTGAGGGTTATGGGCCCTTAACCAGGGTAACCCCAAAACCAATGGGGCAAAAGAACAGACAGTCACATAAAAAGACAATTTTTCAGAGTGTGTGGCTCCAATAAACAAAGGAATTTGGCTGGTGCAGGAGGTAATTTTACCCTGGGACAATGGTTCCCCGTTTAACTTACAGATCTCAATCTCTGATGCCAAAGGTACTGAGGGAACAGAGTGTTCCAGGGCGAATTGACAGTCCATGAAAACCCCATTGGCCCCACTGTCAACAAAGGCCTCAGTCTTGACAGTTTGACCGAGGATCTCCAAAGTCACCGGAATGAGAAAAGTCTTTTTGGGAAATTCTGACTTCTGGCCTGACAGGATATTTCCCATCACCCTCAGGCCCTGAAGTTTTCCGGTTTTTCTGGGCATGATACTACAACATGACCTTTATTCCCACAGTACAAACACAAACCCTGCTGTCTCCTCCGCGTCTTCTCACGCGAGGAGAGGCGGGTAGCCCCAATCTGCATAGGCTCCTCGGAATATTCCTCAGAGTCTGAGGTTCCCTTGGGAAAAAAGGAAACTGCGGTCTCCCTTTCAAGCCTACGCTCTCTCAGCCGTCTATCCACCCGAATGGATAACTGCATGAGCTGATCTAAGCTATCAGGCGAGGGATATTGTACCAGTTGGTCCTTTATCTGGTCAGAAAGGCCCCTTCGGTACTGGTTTCTCAGGGCTGGGTCATTCCACTGGGTATCATGAGCCAACCTCCGAAACTCCGTACCATAAACCTCAGCTGGCCGTCGCCCTTGCTTAAGAACCGTAATCTGAGCCCCGGCTGAAGCCATCTTGTCAGGGTCATCATACAAAATGCCCAGTGCCGTAAAAAAAGCATCAACACTTTTAAGCGACGGACAGTCAGGCTGTAACCCATATGCCCAGACCTGTGGGTCTCCTTGTAGCAAGGAAATCACCATGCCCACCCGCTGAATCTCCGACCCAGAAGACTGGGGCCTAAGCCTGAAATATAGCTTACAGCTCTCCTTGAAACAAAAGAACTGCGAGCGATCTCCAGAAAAACGATCTGGGAGATTTACTTTCGGCTCCTTAACCCCTGAACTTGCCGCTGCTGCTGCAGGAGCTCCGCTAGCGGCCTGCGGAGTGTTCATTTTAATGGACATCTCATTAAATTGTCGAGTCAGGACCTGCACCTGATCGACCACCTGTTGCAAAGTATTTTGAGGGGTATGCTCCATATTCCCACAAAATTTCAACAGGAGTAGGGCTGCTGAATATGTTACGCACACCAGTGCTAACAAGAGTATACCGGTGTATGAACAGAGAGGGAAGCGAAGCAAGCGAACTCACAGACAGTATAACATAACATACACAGGAGGTGTTGGAATAACTAATAAACACAAAGTGAATGGAGAAGCCCAAAGGCTCAGGAATTGGGTGTCTCCCTAGTGTCAGGAATGCTCAGATGGAATAGAGCGGACAATGAAGCGATGTGTAGTGATTTCACATGTGGAGCACCTGAAATGATGTTGCTAAGAGCAACAGAAAAAACCCCAAAGGGTTACCAACGGGTGTGGGAATAAACTCCTTGGTCAGAGATAGAAATATAGACACAAGGAGAGTATCCACAATCCTAACCCCCACTTGCAGGGCACAGGTTCAGCTTACTGCCACTAAACTGACACCTGGACGCCCTGCACAGTGAGGGAGGATTAAGCAAGCAGGTCTGAGAGTACAGCCGCAAACCTGCTGGGTTCACAGAATAGCAAAAGAACCCCAGCAGGTCAAACAACTGACTCCAGTCTTACTGCTAGGTCCGGATTGGCAGAATGAAGTACCGAATCCCAAGGCCTATTCGCAGTAAGCAACAAGTAAATACAAAGTCACACAGTACTAGCTAACTCTCTGGAACTGACTAACAAACAAAGATTCAGCAGCATTTGCCTAGCCTGAGAGGATGGTTTATATAGCAGGTGCTGTCCACGCCCCACTCAGACCTCACAGACTGTGAGCACAAAACTAGCGCCGGATTCCCTGCCGTGCACAGAGCCTGTAACCACTACACAGTAAAAACCCGGACCGGAGTATCAGCTGCGCTCAGGTTACTTCGCTAACACTTGCCTCCCGGTTGCCATGGCGACGTGGCAGCACAGAGCAGGAGATCCTAACACTGCGTTTGACAGGGTGACTATTGAGCAGGGGTGTATCTAGGGGTCCGAGCGCCCCTGGCAAAGTCAGGGGCTGCCCCCTCCACACACACACACACATATTTGAAATAAGGGGGGTCGTGTCTAAAAAGGAATGTGGCCTTGTGGGGAAGGGGCGTGGCCACACAACAGTACTTCCAATTCAAATGATGCCACACAGTATCACAT